>NC_086317.1:438869183-439237933 GCF_036172605.1 Pelobates fuscus | reverse complement strand
CAAGTTGTCGTGAATGTTAAAATTAAGTTCTATATAGCTTATTCTCCAACTCCATATTAATTATAGATTACAGCTACCCCGTCCGGCAGTGTGACATCACACTGTACTAATGCATTATCTGTTCATTAAAAAAGTACATGAGAATTAACTTTATTTCTTTTGTTTTACATCCTCATAACACTGAAAAGTTATGGTTCTTTGGAGAAATGTTCTATTTTTCTACACACAGATGTCCAAACAAGGCAAACAATAGAACTAAAGAATATGGTGTGAAATTTGGGGATCTCCTACAGAGCCAGCTGTTGAACACTGAACATAACATTTTACAACTGTCAATTAGTTTGTTTGACTCGCAATAGTATTTGTGAGCAGTGAAAGTGTTTGTTGAGTGTCCTGACAGATGATAAATTATGAGAAGCTTGTTCAGTTACTGGGAACTGTAAAGGGAATGTACAACTATAGGGAACATCTAATGCTCTCAGCCAATCAGCAGTGCCCCTGTCCAAGGCTGTCCAAAGCTTCCTCTGTTAAGAAACTCAGAAATGGAAGGATGGGGACATAGCTAAATGGTGCTGAATTAAAGACTTAGGATTTAGACTATTCATGAGCAGTTTAACCCCTAAAGTTAAGCTGCTGCCTGGGTTCTCCTGGAACCATAACAGCTTCGATCAGATGAAGTTATTATGGTGCCCAGAGCAGTGGTGTATCCTGGTTTTGTGCTGCCCTAGGCAGGACAAAACACAGGCCCCTCCCCCACCCCCCGCACCCAACCCTTCCCCCCGCCCGCCTTCTAAATACACACACATTCACTGACAGATACGAATACACTAGCTATCAGACACACACACTTATAGGCAAACACACTCACAGACACACACACAGTCAGACACACACACACTAGCAGACACACACACACTAGCAGACACACACACACACTCACTAACAGACACACACACTCACACTAACAGGCAAACACACACACAGTCAGATACACACACACACTAACAGACACACATTAACAGACACACACAGTCAGACACACACACACTAACAGACACACATTAACAGACACACACAGTCAGCCACACACACACACTAACAGACACACACAGTCAGTCACACACACACACAGTCAGACACACACACACAGTCAGACACACACACACTAAGAGACAAACATTAACAGACACACACAGTCAGACACACACACACACACACACACTAACAGACACACACAGTCAGACACACACACACTAACATTAGCATATATATATTTTTTTATTTAACCTCCCCCCCCAGCCTCCTTACCTTTGGGAATGCTGTGGGGGGGGGGCTCTTTCTCCCTGGTGGTCCAGTGGCTGCCGGTCGGGCTGCTGGGCTGGTTGCAGGGCGGGCGGGTGGGCGGCGCTGGCGAGGGAGCTCTTCCTCTGAGCTCTCTGCTCAGCTCCCTCGCGCGCCACCCGCAGAGTGAGGCTGGGAGACGGAATATGACGTCATATTCCGCCTCCCGGCCTCACTCTGCGGGCGGCGCGCGAGGGAGCTGAGCAGAGAGCTCAGAGGAAGAGCTCCCTCGCCAGCGCCGCCCGCCAGCCCAGCAACCAACCCGCGCAGCATGTCTGGCCCAGAGTGTTCCTTTAAGGTTTAGATAAGATTATGATACTATACAGAATGTTTAGGTTAGAAGTATTTTCCTAATAGAACTAGCTGCCTCCCTCTTTGTTCCACCCCTTTCCCTTCCTCCCTGCTTTTTTTCTCTCTTGCTTTTAGCTTTCTTTTGAACTGCTCAATTATTTTTAACTTATTAAGATTAGAATACTTTTGGCTAGAGTTGGGGATTTCAGGGTAAAGTAGTGTTTAGGGTTATGGGGTTTTAGAATTCAGCATAAAGAAGCTAGAAGAAACTGAGTTAAAGGGACACTATAGGACCTACACCACTTCATCGCAATCAAGTGGGCTCGGTGCAGTGTCCTTGTCATCTTAGCCTTGCAAAGTTTACCAATCATCCACTAGAGGTGCTTCCGGCAGTTTCACATGGTTTAATCCAGTAAAACGACGTTGGAGGTACTGATGATTTGCATGAGGACATCCAGCATTTGGAAAACCCATAGAAAAGCATTGACTGAATGCTTTCCTATGAGGAAGGCCTAAGGTGCATTAGGTTCCTCCTCACAATGACGTCGGAGGAGGTGGAGAAAGAGCCAGTGCTGAGAGCCCTCGCCGTTGGAATAAGGTAAGTTAAAACTCTTTTAATGCTTGGTTGTATACGGAGAGGTATTAGCAGTAGAAAGAGGGAAGTGCTCATGCCATTGTACAGAACACTGGTGAGACCTCACTTGGAGTATTGTATGCAGTACTGGAGACCGTATTTCCAGAAGGATATTAATACTTTAGAAAGATATCAGAGAAGGGCTACTAAACTGGTTCATGGATTGCAGGATAAAACTTACAAGGAAAGGTTAAAGGATCTTAACATGTATAGCTTGGAGGAAAGACGAGACGGGGAGATATGATAGAAACATTCAAATACATAAAGGGAATCAACACAGTAAAGGAGGAGACTATTTAAAAGAAGAAAAACTACCACAACAAGAGGACATAGTCTTAAATTACTGAAGAAGGACACTATAGTTTTCAAGATGTTTTTAGTTTTTTTGACTTTCTCAGTCATTTAATGCATTAAGTAAGGTAATCACTGGCTTCTGTAAATTTGTAACGATGTGGCAGAAGTTTTTAACTTTTTACTGATAAACGATGATATAGAGTTAATTTTGTAAATGTAGCTCTTCAATGTATCACAGTTTTAATTTAATCTATTTGAGAACACGTATAGAGGTGCCCATTATCTCCCAGTTTAAATATCATGTTCCAGTGCTTTACACAGGTCAGTAAACAGAAGAAGTCAAACTTTCTCAGCCTGTGCAAGGTCATGAGTTTTCCGTTAGAGGTCCCTACATAATCTGTTAATTTGTCTCTGGGAAAATGCTATTTGCTTTGCTCATTGATTTCCATCAAACAAGGGATGTGGAGGTAAGAAGCAGGTCAGTAAGCTGTCATTAAGATGTACTGAGGACTATTCCATGCTCCACTGTCCTCCTGTTCCTCTGTGAATCTCCTCTTCGAAACATCAAAAGATTGATAATATCAGGAATGACAAAGTCTTTTTACTGAGCCCAATAACATCCAAATATTTTCACAAGGAATTCTATTCCATGACGACTTGAAAGCACATTAAAGGGTCAATGTAAGGCAATTCACTGCCCACTAAGTCCCTACCTAACTACCATGCATTTCCTTTACATCAAAGAGACACACACCTGGCAATCACATGTATATTACTGTCCGTGTACAAAACCCTCTCTTTTTGGAAATGAAGACGGACATTTAATGGCCACTCTGGGCAGGAGATGTAGATCAGGACTTACATTTTTCACTAACCCTTTAGCAAATTCAGCTCTGGTGAGTATAAATTCACCCCATGTGAGTGTGCTATGGACTCTCCAGGCTTGCATGGTGAATAACTTTTTGGACTGGCTAAGAGCATAAGTCTTGACTTTTTGAGCCCAGATATAAATGATGGAACAATAAAAAAATATCCATAAATTGTTTGTTCAAGGTTACCCTCACCAGCATCTCCAGCACCGCTCTATGTCAGCCTCTGTTCCCTTTTCCTACTTCTTTTTTTCTTTCTTTTGGTCCTCTCCATTCGGTCTCCTTCTGCTGTTTCTGTTTCTATTTCCTTTAGGTCTGGCATTCTCACTTTTCTTGCTTTTTATAAATTAGAAATGTGGTTTGCCCTTTTTGAAGGAACATGGTGTCATTAAGCCATCCCTCAGCCAGTCTCTCGCTAGGTCAGGAGTGCACTTAATTTATACTGTGACTCGCAGCCAGGTATGGCTGACTTGAATTTATATTGTGTTTTTATTGAATTATTTGACTCTGCTTTTTTTTTTTTAAAAAAAACTTTCTTTCGAATTCCATTCATTCAAATTACTGTCAAACACCATTGTTAAGTTGCTATACCGTCTTATTTAACAACAAAAAAAATTATTTCAAAGTGAACAACAGACAAATAAGAATAGAAAAAATACTCACATTTGAAGGCATGGAATTTGATGTGAATTCTCATTGATTGTAACTTCCTACAGCAAACTGTGCCCAGTGTAGCAGCTAAAAACTGTCAGAAAGTACTAGCTTTCCCCCAATATTTTCTATGAGAGCTGAGCATATCGTAGAAACCACCGCTCAGCAGGGGAGCCTGGGATACACAGACTGAGACTGCTGGCGCAGCGACACAGCACCTGCTAGTGGATACCGTTAGCTCCTTCGGAGATTTATTTGTCAGTGGAGTTATCGAAAAGACCATGCAGTTGTGATTCTAGCTCCTTTATAATAAGCTGTGATGGAACCTGGTCTTAATGACCAAATACTATGTTATGCTGTCAATATAACCTAAGCAAATGGAAATGGAGACCTTAAGCAATTGTATTAAATCAAAAACAAAGAGAGAAATAGTATGAGGACACTGAGAATGGACAAAAAGCCGTGTTAATCTTGCCAGCTATAAAATCTATAATCAACTTCAACACTTGATGGATCTACCAACTGAGTTATATACCACTGAATTTCCAGGAACCTACATTGTTTGTCCATCCAGCATGTCTAATCTGGTAAAGGCTCCTTCAGTAAGAAACCAATTTTCTATGAATTTCAGATTTGATTCTCAAGAGTTTGGTTGGAATCTAGGAGGTATCCTTAAACGTTCCATAGATAAAATAAAACCAAACTTCTTTGACCAATATTCAGAATCCGAACTAGAAAGGCCACTTCTGAGGATCATCTCCCACACCCTTGTGACTTCATCCTCTCCACAGTTAAATGCCAAGCTCTAGACATTTGTTAGAAAAGTACACTGATGTAAAAATGCAGTGAAATACTACCACTATCAACTTATAAATACTTTTTTAATTAAAAAAAAAGCTTTTTTGGTGGACATTAAATATAGACAGTTTTTGGCCAGTAACACTTAGCTTTAAAAAAAAAAAATATATATTTTTAAAGGTTCTTCCAAGTACATTTTTGGCCGGCAATATGTCCTAATCAGACTAAAACATTCCCTGGTTGCTCTACATAATAATTAGAAAGGATGATATGTCCCTGCTTTATATCCTTAAGGGTTAGAATCAGACAACGAATTCCAAAAACTCTGACAGGAAATGAGAGCAGAATTGTTACATTTCCCTGTGGGTGCTACATTATAAAATATGGATACCCACCCGTATCCCGGTCACATACCTCCCACATTAGGTATGAATTTATTATGTTTTACTTCCAATAACTGGACCGGAAACAGTCCAGATCCATAAAGTACTGATGCAGGTGTCATAAGATAACTGAATCCTGGATCATGCATAAAATATATTTGTCAAAACCTTGGTTTGCTGAGTAAATGTGGAAATATGCAAAAAAAAAAAAAAAAACTGTTCGGTTTTTGTGTAGATAAATATTTAATTTATATATGACACGCTTCATATGAGTCACTAAATAATAGCACTAGCATAAAGGAGTGTGCTAACATAGACATAATAAACACTCTTATTGTATTCTGTAATAGCTGTCTAAAAGAAGTAATATGTGTGAATGCACGTAATTACACAAACATATAATCTAATAGGGAAAAATAAAGAATTCAGTGTTAAGCAATTAACATAATAAACCTGATCTTTTCACGGAAGCTGTCCCTAAAAGTGTATTTTTATTTAGAAATCATCTTGCCGTTTACCCAGCTCCTGTTAAACCCTGTCATTGCCAAAGGAAGTGATAAAAAAAATGTTCCTCTCACTCACTGAAAAATTAAAGGTAATTTTTATCTATAATATTGAGCGTTACTATATATACCTTACGTCACTTTATTTGATTATTTATGAACTCTGCTATCGATTTGGTTTAGTTATTTATGAACCTTGCTATACAGCACCTATCTGATATGAATAATTTCTACTTTTTCCACTAATTCTGGAATTGCGTGATAAGGGGATTGCAAATTAGAGACCAGAACAGCATACTTATAAAAAACTGAGTTGGAAATGTTTTTTGGGGAGGGAGGTTGGGTTGTTTGTTTTTTTTAATACATTTTTATAAGTTGCTTTTTCATTTCCTCACAATTCTCCCATTTGTGAAAAACCAATCTACTCTATTTAAAAAATAAATACATTTTAATTCTTTATTTTTGCAGGTATCCAGGCACAGAAAAAAATATTTTTACAATAAAGTATCCCCAAAACACATGGAAACCGCACAAAAGTCATATTCCCTGATGGCCCCGATCTGGGGGACCAACATATCCAAAAATCACCCAGATCGGTTCAGGGGTTCGGGGTTTCCATGTAAGTTACAATTTTGACTGACCGTGCACATGGTCCTATGCCCATATCAGTTCCAGGGAATCAGGGCGAACGGTCGGTCTCTTTTTCTGGAGTACAAAAGTACATACATCATATGAGCGGAGTCTTTTAAAGTGCATTGGGCAAGGTATATTGCAGGGCCATCTGCTGTCCTGAGGTTCAGTTTGTCACAGCTTCCAATAGGGATGTGCATAGGCAAAAAAATCTGTTCGGTTCGAACTTCTGAAATTCGGGACTTCGGCAATTCGGGACTTTGGTAATTCAGCACTTTGGTTCGGCTCGGCAATTACAAAATTCAGGACTTCGGCACGGTTCAGCACTTCCGAAATTCGGGACTTCGGCAATTCAGCAATTCGGGAATTCAGCACTTCGGCAATTCCCTACCCCTAATCCTACTCCTACCCCTAATCCAGCTCTACTAGGGTTAGGGGTAGGGTTAGGTTAGGGGTAGGATTAGGGATTGGGTTTGAGTCAGGGGTAGGGTTAGGGTTAGATTCCTGTCATCATTCCCTTAATTTTCCCTCCCTCTCCTGTTTTGCCACTTTTCTTAAATCTGAAGCACTTTGGCACTTCCAAAATTCGGCACTGATTCGGTTCAGTTCAGAACTTCAGAAATTTGGCACTTTGGCAATTTGGGACTACGGCAATTCGGCAATTCGGTTCGGCACTTCTGAAATTCAGCACTTTGGAAATTTGGCAATTCGGACATTCGGTAGCATCCGAATTGCCAAAATTTGCTTGAATTTTAATTCGGACCGAAACGAATTGCACATGTCTAGCTTCCAACACATGAAATTTAAGAGCTAACTGTTCACTTGCTGCCTAATATCTCCCACCCCTTGACAGGTGTCATTGTAATGATTTAATCAATGCTATTCACTTCATCTGTCAGTGGTTTCATGTTGTGGCTGATCAGTGTGTATGTAAATAGATGGGTGAAATATTTTTTAAACCATTGTAAATTGAACTAAGAGTGACTGTGTGGTGAATGGTGACGTGTAGAGGCTGGGGCGAAGCGCAAGGAGGTGAGGAGGAATATGTTGGATGGGTGCAAGTGACCGGGAACAGAAGAACGAGGCGTAGGGTCTGGGTGACAAGTTGTTGGATGAATGTGCAATGTGGGTATAGGTAACAGGGAGCTGAGCAATGTGCAGGGTTGGTGCAAGTGACAGGGAGCTTGGGGGTTGTTTAGGGTGAAACAGATGGGGATATGCATGGTAGGTGTGTCTGAAAGATGGTGGAAGTGTAGGTGGGTGTAGATGACTGAGAGCTGGGAGATGTGCAGGATGGATGGGTCTGGAAGGTCGGGAAAGGGCAAGGTAGGTGTAGGTGAGAGGCTTCTGGGTGGATATGCAGGATTGGTGTAGATGAAGGGGAGCTGGGAGTGTGCATAGTGGGTTTAGTGACTGACAACTGGGGGTGTTGCAGGGTTTGTGTAGGTGACTAGAAGTTGAGTAGAGTGTGCCGGGTGTTAATGATGTGAGGGGGAATGCTTTAGTTCAATCTACTTAAAAAGCTGTAAATGCGCCATTCAGAGGTTTTACCCATACTATGATAGCTCTAGATTTATATAACAGCTATAACAGCTGTGTTCTCAGTAGCCAGTTGCACATCTCGGCAGGTGGACACTTGGTAAACAAAGTCATCCAGTGCAGGTCATCCACTGCACCCACCTTAGCTCACTAATGCCTATATGCCTACAAAGATGGCACATGCTCCAACGGTTTCCCAAGTCTTTGGGCATTCTATTTTCTTTTCCGATACTGTATGTTGTTACACAATGAGCACATGTGCTTGTGAGCAGTGGGCCGCATGTTCTGTAATCTACAATCTTTTCTCTGCTGAAGTAATGACTAGGTGGGTGTTGTAATAAGATGAATTAAAAGGGATTACGTAAGTAAAGTGTCTTATGGCATTAATTATATATCTCAAATAAAATGCAATCCCAAATGTTTCTTTACTTTAATTAAATAATGCAAACTGTCACAATATTACAGTATACCAAAAACACAAACGGGGTTTCATCTGTTCCTAGAAAAAATAATTAATACACATAATATTTGTTACACAATTATTGGTTGCACTCACTGAATGTATAACATTGTAATGCCTCAAAGTCTACCTGGGATTTTCCGGTGGACTAACGGGATGCCTCCTTTGTTGAGGATCTCCGCAGTAATATTCGGGAACACATGGTGACGATATATGAAAATATTTACTCCAAAATATAAAAACAGCATTTCGTCCACCCGCCTTGGATTTCCTCAGGGACCATTAACAATAAAAGTAATAAAAACAATGAAGTGCCATAGACAAATGTGCATAAAATTTGCATTTTTGAAAGACTTGGATCTGGAAGCGAGAAAAAGGGGATCTAGGCCTATAGGGGAGAATTAAGAAGAAAGTGAAAGTCTAGTGAAAACCAGACGTAAATGATTGCTAGAGCAAGGATGTAGAAGCAAAAAGTGGGGTACTGCTATGTTTTGAGATCTAGGAGTCCCAAATATTTTTTTTTCTACATTTTCTATTTATTATACACTTTCATACATATCCATTATATATATTATGGCAGTGTACCAACAGAACGTGTTCAGGCCAAAAAATCTTAGCTTTAACACATAGTAGAATTATACTGTGACAATCTAATAAACTATAGTAGTTCAAACAGAATTCCATTTCATCTAGGAGGTCTTTGTAAGAATCGGTTCTCCGTGTGTGTAAGGAGTCAGGACAACTGTGTTGTTTTTCGGATCAAGGCATTTCTTTAATACCTTTAGGCTAATATAGCTGGACAGATCACAGGATTAATCCGTTTTAATTAATGCAGCAGAATGAGTTTGCATTCACTGGCACCTGTAAACTCAGGAGAATAACATCATTTAAAATGTGCAAGGGTTTGATCCTCGATTAGAACGTTGAATGTAACAATGAACTGCCCACCTACACTGTCAGATTACAGCTAAGTCTCCACTCATTCTCCTTAATTGACTCCTCACTGCGAAGCTCCATGCTTAAAATGCATTCTTTGGCCTTGAACAATGGCGGTAGCATTGAACTCCAAGGTTGGGTGCTGATTGGCCTAAAAACGCTCTTCTAATCTTCCAACAGCCAAGACACACTACTGAGTTCACCGGCTTCACACACTGAGGTTACTTAATAAAGAAAAGTTTGAACTTATGATCTAAGAGAAACTTGCGTAAGACAGAACTTTGTGTATTTAAGTAGCCACTGTAATAATAGTGAAATAATTTTTGCTGTTTTTCATTTAATTTACTTTGAAATGTTTGCATTTTCCACATTAGATCATTTATGGATGAGCAATTTACAGTATTTTAATTTTGCTTACCTTTAATATTAATTTGGGGTGTATTAACATTTTGTGTACAAAGTGGATTTAGGTGCACCTGGCAAACAGAACTTGGTATATCCTGATCAAAGATTTACTAATGAGTCTGTGTTGTTAGACAAACTGCTAGCTCATGAATAGATTATAAGTTATACATGCAATATTTTTTATTTTGCAGTATTTGACATTTTTATACTTTTAGTTAAGTACGGCGGTCGCGGATGTATCATTGCAGTTGAATGCAGCAATCTCCAACTCCTACCATTCTACAAGGAATTGTGTGATGCTGCACTTGTCGCCAGGAGGAGGACTGCTGTGTGCCCCATTTCTGGATACAATCTTGGAAGTGGGGGGTACGATCCTCAGTTAAATGTATTTTTAATGCTAAGCATTTGCCGATAGGTTTGCACAATGCATACATTAAATGTTTATCTTTCTAAAGCGTCACCCGTCATCCGCGTTTTATGGCTCATTTATTTACTTTACCACAGGTTTAACCTCTTAAAGGGAAACTCCAGTGCCAGAAAAACAATCCGTTTTTCTGGCACTGGAGGGTCCCTCTCCCTCCCACCCACCAATCCCCGGTTACTGAAGGGGTGAAAACCCCTTCAGTGACTTACCTGAGGCAGCGGCGATGTCCCTCGCCGCTGTCTCCTCCTCCGCGACGCTCCTCCTTGTGATTGCGTCGGCCGGTGGGTGAGACTGATCTCGCCCACCGGCTGAGGAGACCTAATGCGCATGAGCGGAAATGCCGCATTATGTCTCCCCATAGGAAAGCATTGAAAAATCATTTCAATGCTTTCCTATGGGGTTTTGAGCGACGCTGGAGGTCCTCACACAGCGTGAGGACGTCCAGCGACGCTCTAGCACAGGTTTCCTGTGCTAGAAACTAGGAATTGACCTCTAGTGGCTGTCTAGTAGACAGCCACTAGAGGTGGAGTTAACCCTGCAATGTAATTATTGCAGTTTATGAAAAACTGCAATAATTACACTTGCAGGGTTAAGGGTAGTGGGAGTTGGCACCCAGACCACTCCAATGAGCAGAAGTGGTCTGGGTGCCTGGAGTGTCCCTTTAAGGACCAAACTTCTGGAATAAAAGGGAATCATGACATGTCACACTTATCATGGGTCCTTAAGGCGTTAAATGCTCAGAAGTATAAATTTTTGTATGTACGGTTACATTAATACCAAGCTTGTCATAACGCTTCTTATCTTGATCTCACAAGAAAGCCTATTCGCTCATATGGTGGTTTTTGTCAGAGGCGGTACAGAGATCCAAAATAAATAATTCACAAGGACAAGCAAGGGTACATCTGAATGTTATTATGTAATTTACTTGATATGCTGACGTATCACATACAGCTAAACGCAGAGGTGAAAACAGCTTTGACGTGAGCCATTTATAACAAGGAACACAAAGAAGACGCCAACTTTGCTATTTGCTGTAGCTATGTAGATTATATATTGGATTGTATTCCTCAGTGGAAGGTCCTATGGCTGTAATAGACAATCCCAGTTTGACTATGTTATTAATCAAGGACATAAAACACTAACTGCAAAATTAACTAGACAGGCTTTCCTCTAGTATTGAACGTCTTCAATTGGTGGCCAGGAAGGTACTTTTATTTATATTATTATTCTGGAAAACGGCTTATAGACTTCAACCTGGATGAAGCATCTTAAGAAAATTTAATTTCAAGTCACATAAACACAACCACTAAACAAGAGATGTATTAAAAGTTAAGGAGGTTATGGAGAACTCAGTGCACATCTAGGTACTGGGCAATCACATTCCAGGTAAATTTATATAGGCTTTCCTTACAGCCTCAAAAACACTCAGCTTAATGAAGTGTGTGTGTTTGGATATAGCTTAGAACACCCTGAATGTATCTAAAATAATTGGAAAAAAATAGAAAAACAAAAAATTTATTTTGTTGACTTGGCCTAATTTTTGATTGAGTGGTAATAAGTTAATATTGCAGCTCTAAATGTTCTCCCCCTATGTGTTTAATTATAGCTGCTATACTGTACATTAGGATTTCCTGCTTGGCTCGCCATTCCTCTGTTATATGTCCTGTCTTGATCCACCATTCAGATCACTTCTCAGCTACCCTAAAGGGACACTGTAGGCACTATATCTGCTTCATTTCATTAAACTGATTATAGTGTCCAGAGTTCCCAAGTTCCATAATTTCATTCAGCATTAAACAGTTTTTCATATTTCTATGTTTCAATGCTAAATTAGAGTCCCCAGCAGCCGCTCCAATCTGTGCTGCTTGAGGCAGTACTAGCATGAGCAGCAATGGGCAGCTATGATTGTCTGAGAGTGTCAGCTGTCTGTTTGTAGCCTATCAGAGCTCCAACTAACGGTATAAAGGGTATGACTACAAGGAAGTGTGTAATCTCTGTCTTGGCCACACCTCCAGAAGAGGCTGGACTGTGGGTGACCATGATCCCTTATTTAGTGTTAAACTGCTCTAAAATGGTTTAACATTGTATTGAGAGTGCCAGGAGATTCCAGGCATCATAACCAATTCATAGAGATGAAATGATTATAGTGAGTACAGTGTCCCTTTAATTATTATGTGTTAGAGCAAGTCAAATAATTTAAATTCAACATGTGTTTTACTGACATTTGTTTAATAAAATAGTTCTGTCAAAAATAAGGAATGCATGGATCTACTACAGGGAAGATGTATTACATGAGCTTAATATGTGTATGACCACCAACAGTGGATTCTCCTATATAAAGTCTGATTTATTTTGGATTTTGTTGATTTTAGAAGGATTGGCCGTACGGTCCGTACCCTAAAGCAAGGAATTCCTGTATGACCATTCAAGTGTTATTAAAGGGCTACTCACTAAAGTGAGAATCTCAGGCATGTTTATAGGTTGGCTATTCGGGCCTTGAATTTGAAATTAGTTTAAAATTCTCACTTCAGTAAGTCTTTACAATTGACGGGAATAATGTTTTGTAACTATTGGAGTGGGGGCATTTAGAACACTCGGTACTTATTGTGAATATTGCATTGATTCCCATTATGAGTATCAGTTGAATGCATTAATAACTATAGAAATTAAAATATTATTTATGGTTCTGATATTTAAAGAACTGGTCCTTCCTATGGTAAACCTCAAAGTTACTTAGTAAGATAGTTTCACAGCGTGTCTGAGTAAGAGTGCTTGTATAATTACCCAGAATACCATGTTTATATTATTATTGATGATACAATTGGCCTTTATAGGAGAACAATTTTAAATGCTTGCTATTGAAGGGAACATTTTCTTGTTACGTTCTAATTATTAATGCATATATATAATGTTATTATACTTTATTTATTATTTATTTATTTATAAAATATTTTACCAGGAAGGATACATTGAGATTTCTCTTGTTTTCAAGTATGTCCTGGGTCCACAAAACATTGTATTGATACATTAGGGTACAATAAAATACAAAAACAATATTAATACACAATATACCGTATTTTTCGCTCCATAAGACACACCACACCATAAGACGCAAAAAATATTCTGAACAAACTGTCCCATAGTGTTTCTTATTATGGGACAGTTTGTTCAGAATATTTTTTTTCTCCCCTGTCCCATAGTGTTCCTTACCACCCACTCCCCTCTCCTGTCCTATAATGATCTTTAACCCCCCCCCTCCCCTGTCCTATAATGATCTTTAACCTCCCCTCCCCTGTCCCATAGTGATCTTTAAACCCCCCTCCTCTGTCCCATAGTGATTTTTAACCCCCCCTCCTCTGTCCCATAGTGATTTTTAACCCCCCCTCCTCTGTCCCATAGTGTTCTTTAACCCCCCATCCCCTTGTCCAAGTGTTCTTTAACCCCTCCTCCCCTTGTCCAATAGTGTTCACATCCCATAGTGTTCCCCCCTCCCCTCATCCCATAGTGTTCTCCCCCCCTTGTCCAATAGTGTTCTCCCCCCTCCCCTCATCCCATAGTGTTCTCCCCCCCTCCCCTTGTCCCATAGTGCACTTTCCCTCCCATAGTGTTCTCCCCCCTCCCCTTGTCCAATAGTGTTCTCCCCCTCCCCTCATCCCATAGTGTTCTTCCCCCCTTTCCATAGGGATATAAACAGGATCCAAAGTGCACCAGAAACAGAAATGGACCAAGGAGAAAAATAGGAAAAAAAACTGTAACTTTATTACAAAAATATATAGTAAAATATGAATAAAAGTCCAGCATCTGTGTTTGTGTAGTGAACTGTTGGTGTACCTTGAAGATGGAGCTGAGATGCACTGAGCTAGGCATTACTGGAGACATTTGCAAAGATTTTGAGGATGGGTGGATGCCGACAGATGCTGTGTTTAATCACCTTTAATATTATTATTTAATGTATTCATTTTGCTGACCAGTTTGCCTAAAAGATACTTAGATGAAAATAATGCAACATTTTCATCTACCTCTTTTTTTAATAGTAGTTTGACTTCAAAATTAAAAAAAAAGTTTTAAAAAAATTACAAATAAAGCACTTGTTTTAATAAGAGCTGAATAACCGCAACATAAAGCAAACAAAATGCTGAAAACGTAATGCATTCTTACATAATAATTATCATAGCGGTCATATTAAATCAGAATGGAAAAGTTACCAAAATCCTGAACATGAAAAGGAGGAATATTGTCAGAATACTGTCAACAAAGAAATCATTCTTTGCTATAAATATTGATGTCCTTTACTGTGCGTGTAAAATGCCACATATCTAATATGGTTTAAAGAAGGCCTTTTTCCTCATTACATGGTGTACAATAAAAAAGTATTTTCTGTTTCAGAATTTCCATTTAGCCGCTGAAGGTACTGCAGCTATTTATATTGTGAGTCAATCAATCCAAGAATTTGAAACAAAAAATAAGTCTTTGTAGGACATTCGGGATATAAATATGGTTTTCTGAAAAGAACATTTACTTCAGGCTAAGAACGCCTGGCATTGCTTTAATGCCAACCTGTAAAACGTATTTAAAAATTTTAAAATATGTCACATTGAACTACCTTAAGAAAGGGGAGATGGAACAAAGTGTAATATTAAAAAAATACCAGATCCAGGATTTAACTTCACAAATTCGTAACTTAATTCTAAAAAGAATCTTCCTCGACCCGGTATGACTAAGCAGTAAACAATTACTTATTGAGGAGTTTAGACATCTCCTTAAACCTCACTATGCAAGCACAACAATCTTACAACAAAAAGCTCTTCTCTTGTTTGGCCTCTCTTCCTTCACACCCTGTGTGGTGGAGTGGGTAGAGGCCACATGAATGATCACTACTTCTTCCTCCACACATTGGCCTTTAGTGTGGGGTATGACTCATGAAAAGATAGAGAGGTGGTCCAAAACTCCCCTCTCTCAATGGTCCAGGAGATGGTGGCCAGACCTTTGATACCAATACGGATTACAGCATCCCAAGAAGAATTAGGTGGCCGGGTGCTGACTTTAGAGGGGTTTCTCTAGACTTGGAACCACCAGGGGAGTGGGAAGTAACTGGTCCCCAATTAGGGGAAAAAATTCATCAAGTCATGTAGAGGAATTCCTGTTTGTATTGTTTTTTTAAGAACATGGGGAAACATTGAAAGTCCCCTTCAGTTTTTTATTTGAAGGTATTATAGACATGACAAATGTATTATTCAGTGGCTGGCATTTTTGTTTTACTGGGCACTGGGAACATTATGTTTTCGATAGCTAGGGATGCTCTACATGAGTAGTTAACATTTTTGACTCTGATAGCTGAGGCAATGAGACTTCCTTTAGTTTGTTTTTTTTAACCATTGTCATGCGTTCTGATTATAATCACATAGTAGGCTTTGCAGCAGCACAGGCATTAAATGTCTTGAATAACTACAAGTCGTAGTGGAGAGATATCACCTCTGGCCTTGAAGGACCACTAAAGTCACCCAGACCACTTTATCTCGGTGAAGTGGTTTTGGTGCTGTGGTCCTGTTATTTTAACCCTGCAATCTAAAATATTATTTTTTTTTTTAGAAACTACGTTTACATTGCAGGGTTAAATCCACCTCTAGTGGCTGTGCACCAGGTCCTCGTCTCTGGAGGTGGAAGTGGTGACCAGCACCGCAGAAGTCTCAGCGCTGGAAAAAGGTGAGTAAAAATGTATTTTATTAATTTTATGATGAACTGGGGGGAGGTGAGGCATTAAACAATATAAGGACAGGGACACTACAGCATTAGGAATACAGGTCTGTGTATAGTTTTCCTTTAAGAGACTTGAGAGTTCTGTGCTTTATATGAGTCAATAAATGTGTGGGCTGTTTTCCCACTACGGACACTGAATATATATACTAGTATTTGCTATAACGAGACTAGCATATTTCATTGATCCATTGTTTATTTCAACAAAAGATCAATGTTGTAAAACCATTGAGCAAGTCGTTAGGTGCTATTTTACTTGTAAAACTCCACCTTATCACTTACTGTGCCTTTTTTACGAATGTTGCAGTAATATTTGCTCTTCTCTCCCGAGATCCCCCAATTAATCTCACTCCTTTGTACTTCTGAAAATGCCAGTGTTCATCACAGCGGCAATAATATCAAATAATAAAATGTCAGGCTTGGACTGATGAAATCGATTCCCTAACGACAGCAATACCCAAGTGATAGAAATACATATTACAGACCTTAGAGTGGTTAGAATTAATGGACAAAAAAAAATTACCTTAGAAAAGGAGAAACTAATAAACAATAACAGGTGCATGCCAAAGTTAGAGACTGCGCCAGTTTGGATAGTCAGCAAACACACCAGTGGGCTGTAGGGACAGCAGACAGAAACTGATCAAATAGACCTGCTGGGTCTGGAGTTCAGAAGAACAAAAACGTGGGTTTGAGCACACTCAGTAGTTTCTTCAGCAAATAGACTTTATTATGGAGTACAACAATTTAGACAAGGTTTTGGCTCCCCATGAGCCTTTGTCAAATCTTTCTGAAATGTAGTCTACATTTGTACTCCATAATAAAGTCTACCTGCTGAAGAAACTACTGGGTGTGCCCAAACCTACTTTGTTCTACCACTGGCTTTGTCTGGGCTAGGGCCTTCCATGTTTTGGAGTACCCTAATGGGAGTAGTCCCCGAAAAAGCGTGAAAATTCTACAAGACAAGTGGAGTTCAGAAAGCAGGATTGAGAAAGCCAGCAAAAATTACAGAATACACTCAGAACACTCCTAACCTTTCAAAACCATGAACAGGCACTACGACTGCTGCAACATATCCATAAAATGTGATGCGGCACATAACTGAGCAAACCATCATTGGGGTCCCACATCAATGAATGATGGCAGGATAGAGAACCCAATGGCACTCATTCTGCTAAGAATAATAGATGACATCAGTAAGCATGCGTCCTGACAATAGTAAGAAAATCTCACGTAAAACCCGTCAGCCGCGATGTTCAGAGTCAATATCTGACGAAGAAACGTTTAAATAAATTTCTAAATCAAGACATTTTACTGAAAATTTGCTAATTTAAGCAGAAACAATTCCACTCGTGGCTAGTAGCCAGTGAAGCTCAACTCTGCATTTTTTAGAATCGTTGGATTTAATCTAATCAGATCCCTCGTGACTTATATCCTTAGCTTAACTTTGTTCTAGAAAGAGTTGGCTCTGACTTCTAATATCTAATCGTACTGAGAAAGAATGGCATGTAACCACACTGGTACTATTAATTCAACAACACTAGAAAGAGGGAAGTGCTCATGCCATTGTACAGAACACTGGTGAGACCTCACTTGGAGTACTGTACGCAGTACTGGAGACCGTATCTTCAGAAGGATATTGATACCTTAGAGAGAGTTCAGAGAAGGGCTACTAAACTGGTTCATGGATTGCAGGATAAAACTTACCAGGAAAGGTTAAAGGATCTTAACATGTATAGCTTGGAGGAGAGACGAGACAGGGGAATATGATAGAAACATTTAAATACATAAAGGGAATCAACACAGTAAAGGAGGAGACTATATTTAAAAGAAGAAAAACTACCACAACAAGAGGACATAGTCTTAAATTAGAGGGACAAAGGTTTAAAAATAATATCAGGAAGTATTACTTTACTGAGAGGGTAGTGGATGCATGGAATAGCTTTCCAGCTGAAGTGGTAGAGGTTAACACAGTAAAGGAGTTTAAGCATGCATGGGATAGGCATAAGGCTATCCTAACTATAAGATAAGGCCAGGGACTAATGAAAGTATTTAGAAAAATGGGCAGACTAGATGGGCCGAATGGTTCTTATCTGCCGTCACATTCTATGTTTCTATGTTAATTAACTGTACATTTTTATTATAAATAATAGATTTCTAGATTCAAATTTTGGATTTTAATTATTCTGAAGCTTTGCTTTTTTTTATTTTTTGTTGCACTCTGTTTTGCGAGAACAAACCAAGTGGTCTTCCCATATTACCAGATCCTGGCATTCTTCTAAGATTGCTAAAAGAAGCATACTGTACAAGGCTAGTTCTGTTTTGGAATATATATCTGCAGTTATAAGATCATTATTCCTCTCTTTAACCTTTAATTAGGCCAATACCATATGAATAGCGCAAACAGGGGAATGCAGTTTTTTTCTAAAAGACCCCATATCACGTATTATTCCATCTGGATGAAACACGTAAAGCTCAGTGTCATGTGACCATCCTGTAATGTTTATTATGGTTGTCCCGGCTTGCAAAGATCTCCTGCAGCGCTAACATATTGCTATAATTTCACAAAGGTTATTTTTTTATACATACCATAACCGGAATCCTGCTGTTTGCACGGGTCTGTGAAGTTATAGTTTCTTCAATTAATGTTTCTCATTAGGAGGCGTCTGAAAGTTGTGTCTCTTTTTTTTACGCAATGTTTGTTGGGTTTTGGACACATTCCATATTGTTGGCTTGATATTGTCCAGAGTTTACTCAAAAATAAAGGGACACTATAGTCACCAAAACAACTTTGGCTTAATGAAGCAGTTTTGATGTATAGAACATGCCCCTCCAGCCTCACTGCTAAATTCTCTGCCATTTATGAGTTAAATCACTTTGTTTATTAACCCTAGTCACACCTCCCAGCATGTGACTTGTACAGCCTTCCTAAACACTTCCTGTAAAGAGTCATCTTTCTTTATTTAGATTTTCTTATACCCTGCTATGTTAATAGCTTGCTAGACACTGCAAGAGCCTCCTGTATGTGAATAAAGTTCAATTTAGAGATTGAGGTACAATTATTTAAGATAAATTACATCTGATTAAAAGTGAAACCAGTTTTTTTATGCAGGCTCTGTCAATCATAGCCAGGGGAGGTGTGGCAAGGGCTGCATAAACAGAAACAACGTGATTTAACTCCTAAATGGCAGTGAATTGAACAGTAAAACCTGAGAGGCATGATCTACACACCAAAACTGCTTCATTAAGCTAAAGTTGTTTAGGTGACTAAAGTGTTCCTTTAAGGCTATGATTACATTAATATTGCTAGAGCACTCACAAGCAGGACCTTAGCTATCACCATGGCTGGTACAAGTAATTCTGCCACCCTAGGTAAAGGGCCATTTTTACAAATTCTCAAACTTACTGAAATTCCCCTATATTTTGCTAAACTGGGATTAGACCTGTTTTCAGGCCAACATAGCATAGCTGGGCACATTGACCTAAAATTTGAAATGCCCTTTCCGATTCTCCAAATAATAATTACTATAACAGGGAAGCTTAAACACTGATCTGAGATTTAACTTTTTTTTTTTTTTTTTTTAACCAAAACAACTACTTGTTTTTTTCAATTTGCCTGTTTTGGCCCAAAATGTTTAATTGCTTGTTCAGTTTTTAACTACCATTAAACTCCACCCATAAATCCCTCTAACCCTTAAAGGGACTATCCAGTGCCAGGAAAACAATCCGTTTTCCTTGCACTGCAGATCCCCTCTCCCTCCCACCTCCCAGAGTAAAAACCTTCAGTCACTTACCAGAGGCAGCGACATGTCCCTCGTCGCTGCTTCTTCCTCTGCTGCTGCTCTTCCTCTTCATTACGTCGGCCGGTGGGCGAAGCTAATCCCGCCTGCCGGCCGGGGAGACCTAGTGCGCATGCGCGGCAATGCCGTGCATGCGCATTATAGCTCTCCATAGGAAAGCATTGAAAATGCTTTTCAATGCTTTCTTATGGGGAATTGAGCGACGCTGGAGGTCCTCAAATCTGTGCTATAATCCAGGAAGTGCCCTCTAGTGGCTGTCTAGTAGACAGCCACTAGAGGTGGAGTTAACCCTGCAAGGTAATTATTGCAGTTTATATAAAAATGCATAATTACACTTGCAGGGTTAAGGGTAGTGGGAGTTGGCACCCAGACCACTCCAATGGGCAGAAGTGGTCTGGGTGCCTGGAGTGTCCCTTTAACTCTGACTAACCCCTACTCTCTCTCCTAAACATTAAATCCCCATAACTGAGCTGAAGCACAAATCTTTTCCCAAAATACCCACCACATCTAACCCTCTAATCTAAACCCTCTATCCCCAGGTCCAAAACAACCATTTAATGAATAACCTGCAGGCTTATTCACTGAAGTGGGAATTGTTTGGAAATTTAAAGTTAATTTCATATCTAAATTCAAAATAGTAGATCTGGAAAAAATTCTTCAAATCCAGATCAGCTGGTTTTGCCTTAAATTTGAAATTCACTAATTTAACACCAACAAAGTCTAATCTTAATGTGAAATCACATTAAATTTATATAACACGCAAACTGTAAACGTGTAATTTAAATCTAAATCTTGGTCATCATCAACATAATCCAATCATAAAGTAACTTTTTTTTTTTAATAATATAAAATTCACTGGGAAATGATATAGTTGTGCTGAAATATAAAATACTAAATAATGCAACTTCCTGATTCTGTTTAGCCTAATTCTTGATAAACTTAAGTATACAGCCAGTATTATTATTATTATTTTATTATTTATATAGCGCCATCAGATTCTGTAGCGCTGTACAAT
Source organism: Pelobates fuscus (assembly GCF_036172605.1). NCBI lineage: Eukaryota > Metazoa > Chordata > Amphibia > Anura > Pelobatidae > Pelobates > Pelobates fuscus. Next base: position 439,217,209 of record NC_086317.1, on the reverse strand, counting down.
GGGATCAAACAAAGCTAAACTCACAGCATGTCCTGTTGGAAGTTTATCTAGCCAGCTGATAATTCCAGTGACACAGTGCAGTCACACACAGCTGTGCTGCTTATATTTAAACAAAAGTAAGCTGCAATTAAATGTAATTAGTGCCTGAAACAATTCATTTTATGTTCCACTGGTCAGGGGCGCAGCAAAGAAACTTCTGTGTGTTGGTTTGGGGGTAATTAATGTTCTTTAAAAGATTAAAAGCCTGAAGTTAAATCCTGATTATACAATAAGTGATCATACATTACAGTATCCAATCGCACATTGTCAAGGATGCGCAACTGTACATCTCTGTGCGATTCCGAATTACAAAATCTGAATTCTTTGAGTGTTCTATATAAAGAACAGTTTGGACAGAATTCTAAAACTACTGCAATCAGGAGAGCATTGCACTGGTTTCCATGGTGATAGCTCCAATTTTAAAAAGTTGCCACAAAATTGCTCTTTAAAGGGCCACTCTAGGCACCCAGACCACTTCAGCTTAATGAAGTGGTCTGGGTGCCAGGTCCAGCTAGGGTTAACCCATTTTTTCATAAACATAGCAGTTTCAGAGAAACTGCTATGTTTATGAATGGGTTAAGCCTTCCCCCTATGTCCTCTAGTGGCTGTCTCATTGACAGCCGCTAGAGGCGCTTGCGTGCTTCTCACTGTGATTTTCACAGTGAGAGCACGCCAGCGTCCATAGGAAAGCATTATGAATGCTTTCCTATGTGACCGGCTGAATGCGCGCGCAGCTCTTGCCGCGCGTGCGCATTCAGCCGACGGGGAGGAGAAGAGGAGGATCGGAGGAGGAGAGCTCTCCGCCCAGCGCTGGAAAAAGGTAAGTTTTAACCCTTTTCCCCTTTCCAGAGCCGGGCGGGAGGGGGTCCCTGAGGGTGGGGGCACCCTCAGGGCACTCTAGTGCCAGGAAAACGAGTATGCTTTCCTGGCACTAGAGTGGTCCTTTAAACATAGCCACGAAGCTGCACTGTGCAATCTCAGGCTAATTCTGTGTGTGTGGTGTTGTTGGTAGGAGGGTTTTTATATCAATTCATAAATGTTTGGCTGTTAAACAATCACTTTTTTTTTTTCACAGACTCACAATTTCTAGTGAAAATTCTAGTGAAATCTGATTTCTCAATAAAAAAAGGGGGTGGGGTGGGGAATCGATTTAGAAATATCTCCAAAACTGCTATTGTCACAGTTTACTGCATGCTATGGGATGGAATTGTACTTTTAAACAAACCTCCATCCTTCTATTCTAAAATGTAAGGATTGAATTACGTAAGGTACAGTCCCAGAGCCTCCATGGTTCTCTGGACTTTGAGTGAATAGTACGTTTATTATATATAGCTTGGATATTGTAGGCTATATTTTTCCCACATCAGATGAAAGAGTGGTTATACAGGAAGGTCATGATCAATGCTAGTTGCCTTTGATGGATTTCACACTCCAGTATTTAATGCCAAGAAAAGGTCTTGTCTTTAGCTTTAACCCCTTAAGGACCAAACTTCTGGAATAAAAGGGAATCATGACATGTCACACATGTCATGTGTCCTTAAGGGGTTAAAATAAAATAAAATTGTTAGATTAAAACAGAGATGGCCAAATGGTAATTCTCTAATTAAAAACAGTTTTAAAAAAAATGACAACTCTTCATCAGCCTAAATAAACATTGTTATTAAAACTCTTTAACACAAATTTTATTTATCTCATTGTCATTTTAATAATGCAGGCTCCACAGGACAGTAACACAGTGCATGATGGAGCCCGGGCTCGTTGTCAAACAGTTGGACTACTTACGATGTAAATGTTCCATAGTGGTTATGGTGCTAAGTGTTCCTTTAAATATGAGTTCCTGTATGACATAAGTTTGAAAGAGACCATTGTGCAAATAAATTCCAATGAGGTTTTTATGCGTCTTACTTCTTTGGTTGTGACTATTTACCTGCATTGTCTGATTTTTCATATCGTGCCACTTTTGCAATGTATTGTTTTTTTTACTTTCAATCAACTGCATCTATTAGTTCATTGTAACTTGCTAAAAATTCTTCTCCTGCAAGGCAAATTTAACTCTGGATTAAGATTTTTTCCCTGTTCCATGCTTGTTATTTCAGCTCTAGGGACCAATGTGATTAAAGCCTGGTAAGCTCTGATCTTGTTATGTTTTTTTCATTGTGTTTGATCATACAATTTTCATAAGAGACGTCAAAATATAATCACCTTCCTAATCTTGCCATTTCCACTGTAAGTAAGTACGTCATAATAATATTGGCCCTGGACTTTTAAATGTTCTGACTTCCTGTTATCCACATTTTCAGTTACCATGGGGCCGACATTTGCACCAGTGATTCTTAAGGACCAAACTTCTGAAATAAAAGGGAATCATGACATGTCACACATGTCATGTGTCCTTAAGGGGTTAAAGGACCACTCTAGGCACCCAGACCACTTCAGCTTAATGAAGTGGTCTGGGTGCCAGGTCCAGCTAGTGTTAACCCATTTTTTAATAAACATAGCAGTTTTAGAGAAATTGCTATGTTTATAAATGGGTTAATCCAGCCCTCAAATCCTCTAGTGGCTGTCTCACTGACAGCCGCTAGAGGAGCTTGCGGGATTCTCACTGTGAAAATCACAGTGAGAGCACGCAAGCGTCCATAGGAAAGCATTGATAATGCTTTCCTATGAGACCGGCTGAATGCGCGCGCAGCTCTTGCCGAGCGTGCGCATTCAGCCGAATGGGAGGAGAGGAGGAGGATCGGAGGAGGAGAGCTCCCCGCCCATCGCTGGAATAAAGGTAAGTTTTAACCCTTTCCTCATCCCAGAGCCCGGCAGGAGGGGGGCCCTGAGGGTGGGGGCACCCTCAGGGGACTTTAGTGCCAGGAAAACGAGTATGTTTTCCTGGCACTATAGTGGTCCTTTAACTCCAAGTTTTTGGACTACCTGTACTTTCTATTTCAGTGCAGTCCAGTGGCTAGCACTTCATTAGTATACATGTAACTTCCAATGACAAGTCATCCCCAGTGCAATGATGACCCCTCTGTTATTGCAATGAGCCTAATTACGTTTTTTTTTTTTTTGTTTTTTTTTAAATAAAATCTATTTTATTTTGAATTATATTACACTTGAAGAATGGATAGCTGATTTTTAACTTTACAAAATTATGGCTCGCTATGTTGATGAGATGTGAACAATTTGGATCCCTGTAAACATGTTCAGAACCACAGGTTTACACAATGATTCTGGTTGAAAGTCAGGAATCACTTTCTGTTTTCGTCAATTAACTATAACCCAGTCAACCAGGAAGAAACAATCTATAACATTTTAATATTCACATAGACAACATAATTTGTTTTGCCAAAGCAAATGGTCAAACACATTTCTCCTGTAAAGTACGCAGAGAAATAAAAAAAAAAGAAATTTGTTTTTAATATTTCTCCAATCCTATATTTTGCCGTTCATATAGAATTGTTTGTTGAAATTGCAAAAAAAAAAAAAAAAGAAAAAAGCATTTAAAAAACTGATTGATAGAAATTTGACTTATTTCCCAACATCAAGCACCAGAACAAAGAGGTACATACATTGCATCTTCAGCCAAAGTTCTCTGTCTGTTTAAATAAGAAGGCAATGTAATATTTTCACCTAGACCTGATGAAGTAAAAGGAACCATTCATTTATCAAATTAAATTTCCCGTAATCTGTAGAAAGAAGTGATTTATGAAGTCTGCTAAGATTTTATACCTGCTAAATATGAGCGAGAGTTGAACTTCCCAGAAAATATTTGTGCTAAAAAAAATGTGTATCTTCTCTAAACAAAAACAATTACTTACTAAAGACATCACTTATGGACTTAAGACACTGCAATAAATGTGTTTATGAGATTCGTGTAAACAGACTTCAGTCTTAGATATTCAGAGTCCAGAGCTGGTATTTCAGCTATTTTAAATGCATACACAGAAGTATGTTTATAAAGAAAATAGACACATAACTCTTTGATGTGACTTACTTAACATCCATTTAACCAGGTTTTTTTCCATGGCCAATTGAGCTGGAACATAACTCGATTCACTTTCTCGGAATTGTACCTATCCATGAAACACAAAAATATTGAATTACTTTATTAGTTCTGCAGAATCATATTCTATATGTACAGTGCAGGAAAAATATAATGTTTAGTGGAGTTTTATTCCCTTATAGATTTGAGTTTTTTTTGTCCCGTTGAAGGTGAAGCCTACTGAGTCAATACTGTTTGTTGGAGCCCCACTTTAACTCATCTATCTGTCTGTCTCCTTGTCTGATTGTTCAACAGCAATATCCTTATGTCATTAGTTTTAGAAATTGTAAAATTAACCATGCTTAACCCCTTAAGGACCAAACTTCTGGAATAAAAGGGAATCCTGACATGTCACACATGCCATGTGTCCTTAAGGGGTTAAAGAAACACTCTAAGCACCATAACCACTATGTGTGTTGCAGTTGTTATGGTGCCGGGAGTTCACTGACCCCACCTCCATTGTAAGTAGTCAAACTGTTTAAGAATGGTTTGACTTCTTACGTGGGGTCTGGCATGTGCCTCTGCCTTAAGCTCTCTTACCTGAACTAAACCCTGCAGTAGAAAAGTAGGTTATTTGAAATGTGACAATAATTTTGCTATTTTTGCCAATTTTACCTAAACTTTTCCTTTTGCCAATTCTCAGTTTAGTAAATAAACTCGTAGTGTCCTGCCTTAATCTTTCTAACACTATTTTATACCTGGGAAGAGACACTTGGCAAAGTGATATATACAAGGCCATCTTCATTGGTTTGTAATTTGCAGAAAAGTTTAAATGAAAATGAGGTACTTTTTAAACCAGCACATCAATGTATAATCTGCCATCAACACAGATTACAGAGTTTTACAGCTATCCCTGGTAGGACAGTAATATTGCCGTAATTAACACTGTTATCATATTGGGCTTGTGTTGACTTGTCATTTTTTACTTAGTCCTTTTGATCGTGGTCATTTTGACTTCATCCTAATTGATTGATACCATCAGATAAATATAATCCAGTAATAACACCAGGGGAATAGCAATTTTATTGGTACCACTCCACACTCAAGGCTAAGAGAGTAACGTTTGACCATACAACTTTTCTCAGACGATGATTTTAAAGATATGCACAAAGTCGAATAATGATGCAAAAACTGTTTCACCTTACAGGAAGAGTAATTTATTCGCATGAAAAACAGGTAAAACAGTAACACACAAACCCTTCCTATTGTGTTTTTATTCCCTACCTACTCTAGACTGTCATCTCGTCTGAGCAGGCTCCTCATCTGCCTATTGTTCCTGTAACATTTTGTAATTGTCTCATTGTCTGTCCTGTTAAATTTTGTAAAGCGCTGCGGAATAAGCTGGCACTGTGTAAATGCCAAAAATAATAACCATAAATAATAAATAAATAGATATAGCACAGTTATCACTGACTCCAGTAATAGCAGTAGAAGTACATTTCTTTTAATTATATAACATATGCCCAATATTTAGTTAATATTAATTAAATAACCCATCCTATGTTTCCTTTCTATATAAAGCAATATGCCAGAAACCTGGAACTTGGGTGTGTAGTTAAAAAAAAAATAGATTTTGAGGAACGTCATGTGACCGAAATGTTCATCTATTAACTCTGTGTGTGGTGAGGTGTCAATAAAATGACAATCTCCTAAAAAAGCACTGTTGCTGGAATTATTGCTGGATTGTGCCTATAACGGGGAGTTTGAATTAGACTCTTGACTAAGATAAGATATCTGTCTGCTGGGACTTACTTGCTATCTGGTAAGTACAGAAAAGGAGAGAAAAGACAAGGAGGTTAGTGATCGGGCGTTAAGAGTAATGAAAGGGGTTAGGTTGAAGAGGGGGCTGACTTATTTTGGCCTACGGGGGACTACAAGCAAATAGCCCATTATGACACCAAACAAGCACGCCAACCCAATACACTTTGATTCCTTTCTTTATATTACAAAGTGATTTATACTAATTCTGCCAAAACAAGAGTACAGCCAGGGAAAGGCAAATATAAATGAATGGGCTTTTTAATTTGCACATGAAACATGGAGCATGCAATATACATAGAGTTGTCAGATGGTGGCTTCTAGCGTTTCAAGGTGTGTTATCATATATCCCTGTAACCTCCATCAGCATGACCTGCACTGCATGAGGGAGTATTCACAGAAATGCAGACTCTGTCTCCACCAATTCCACTGCCACAAACAGATATGTGTGTTATGAATGGCATGATCACTGTCTCGGTTCACCCTGTGGCTAATGGCAAACACCTCCAAGAACATCAGACAAACTCATTGTATTCTGCCAGTCAGCATCAGCTACCGCTGTCCACCAGGAATTATTCTAGTGGGTCAGTAGAGGTCTGTAGAACATTGAGAATACAGGACTCTAGCCGAAGCACAAACGTACACAATGCCAAGCAAGCAAAGGACACGCAGAACTGTCCAAAGAGACATGCAAATAATCCTCCCACAATTTAAATTTTCAGGAGAATGGTTTGAGGCTGCAACTAAAGTCCCCTTGCCAGTCCTCCCACGAGTACAATAATAATAAATCTGTTAAATAATATATTTTAGTATAGGGCTGTGAAACGGTAGCTCACCGTCCCGGGGGACTGCCCTGCCACCATTCTGCTCAAGAGGTTTTATATTTAATATTCTGATGAGTTATAAAAAAAAAAAAATGCTAAATTGATATATGTTAATCTATATCAATCTATTTGTCCTTGTCAGAATCTAGTTCCTAAACACAGTATTGTTTTACCAGGTATCTACATAGTTATTTTTAAGCTGGGATTGGGTATTTATGGTCTAGATGGGTGATTACATAGACTGTCATGGCTGGTAATGGGTTAATATATTTAGTTCTGTTAAGTGCAGTCCTTATATTGACCATGTGGGGGATAAACATTTGGGTTAAAAGAAAAAAACAGATTGAGACCCTTGAGCAAGTGTAAATGGAGAAATTAGGCACAAACATATTGTCAAAACACCTACACAGAGGGGTGAGTCACTATGGATGGAGCTGTGACACAGGTATTTCAGCGTGCAGATTAACCGTTCGGGTTCAGAAGTGTAATGAAACCATCCAGTGTATTTTCTCTTAAAAAACACTTCCCTTACGTCTCTATAAAAGAGAACTGGAGGCTGAGTTTATGTCAATATTAATGCATTACACTTTTCTTATTCGAGAAATCAAAACAGTAGTGCTGTTTAGGACTGAAGAGATCTCTGCTTTTGTTCTTTTGTCCTATTACAGAATATATTACGGAGATTTTCTGCAGCTCACATTTATTTGTTATCTCTAGGCTAGGCACCAGAGCATGATCAAAATGACATGTCATTTTTTTGCAGTTAAATATTTTTTTTTTTTTTTTTTATTAATAAAAGGAAGAATGGAGTATGCAGAAAAAAGGGGGTTCCCGAGTTGGAAATGGAAGAGGATACCTCCTAGCCATCAATCATCTCATCTGATGCCACAGTCAGAATTTAGACTCACAACATGCTCTGCCACTGCACATGTCCGTTAGTTCATGATTCAGATACAATTTTGATTGGAGCTCGGGATTTCTACCGATCACCGGACTGGCCCAAAAGCAGATGACTTTCAGTTCAGACTGAGACGAATCTCCAAGTCTAATTACAAATCAAAAGTCCACAAATATCCATCACTACTGCAATACAAGTAATGGTAAATAAGTCCTCAGAGGGACAATGAAAGCAGCACAATGGAAACAATACATTGTCACTAGAGATTAAGGTCCAAATGGAATGTATTCTAAAAATGTACCTCTTCTTAAGTCTTTTCCTTGTAGACCAAAGGTTTCTAATACATGTTATTAGGGCTCAAATTATACGTATAATTTCAGCTTGAAGGCTGACTCGTAAATGTATACCGTGAGTACCAAACTACTTGTTTTTAATTAAGTAGCTTTGGTCAAAAGACCCTTATTCTGACAGTATAAAAAGTCATTGCTTGTTATTGAAAAGAAATGTTTACATTTTGCCTAAACCACGTGTTTCCTGGCTGTCAGACTGGGAGCCCCTAGAGGAGAATTCTTATTGAAGACCCTAGATGATTGAAGATCCTTATGTTCACCATCATCATACGCAGTATGTGCATCACACACAGTATGGTGACACCAAATTTCTCTGCTGCTTCTTATAAATAATAGCTGCATACCAGTTGTGGCTGGTGAAGTTTAAAAATGGGGGAGTGCTGCCCCCCAACAACTTCTTGTGTTTTACCCACTTATCTCCATGATATGCCATGGCCTGTTCAAAACCAACTGTATCTCCAGTCATCAATAAATGGAAGAATGGAAATTGCAGATATAATTACGCCAGACAATTTTTTTTGTAATACTCACATCAGTAGTCTATACAATGCCAATAAATATACTTTATTTATTTTTTACTTTTGCAACAAAACTGTGGCGGTGCTGCCCTATTTGTCCCTAATCACAAGCCTCCACAGCAATAACTATGCATCACTAATCCCATTGGACCAAGATCATCAGCACTAATGATCTCAGAATAGGTCGAGTTGCTGATTCAAGGAGTCTATTTCAGCTCTGGATTACATGTGAGTTTGAAGGCTTTTTTTTTACTTTTTAATAAAAAAAAAATTTCAACGGGTGCCCTGGACCTTAAACAGTTTTCCTTCAAGCTATGTAAAAATAACCAATTGCCCTACTTTTTAATTGTACTATAAAAACATACAAAGTATACACACAGAGCATGTTGTGTCTCTCCTAACCTACTGATAATAGTAGAGGGACGCAAATTTGAGTCATGAGTCTTTTGGTTTAGAGCCACTGTTTAGACATTTTCATAAACTCACAAGCTACAACATTAAAACCACCTGTCTAATATATTGCAGGCCCCCTGCTTCCAAAACAATGCTACAAGACCTGTGAACATGTTCTGCGGTATTTGGCACCAAGACATTTGTAGAAGATCCTTTAAGTCCTGCAGTTTGTGAGGCAGGGCCTCAGTTGATCGGATTTTGTTGTTCAAGCAAATCCCACAGGTGCTAATTCAGGATTGAGATTTGGGGAATTTGGAGGTCAAGGCAACACCTTGAATTCTTTGTCATGTTCCTCAAACCATACCTGAACATTTTTTTTTTGCAGTATGGCATGGTCCATTATCCTGCTGAAAGGGGCCACTGCCATCAGGGAACACCATTGCCATGAAGGGGTGTACATGGTCTCCAATAATCTCTAGGTAGGTGGTACGTGTCAAAGTAACATCCACATTAATTCCAGGAACCATTTCCCAGTTCCCAACAGCAGTGTCCCATGAAGCAGCATGTCGGTGAGCAGGATGAAAGGTTGGGCCATTGACGCGAATCACCTAACCAGGACCGCCAAAAGGAGAAAACATGTCCAAAACGTGAGTGTGTCTGCATGAAAAATGGGAAGGCCAACTAAGGGCAGACATCACGCTGAGATTGGCATAAATACATTGGCAGTCACTTGTCCACTCCTCTCCTTACCTTCTAACTAGCAAGCAGAAGCTCCTGGTATACAGTCTGGGACAGAGAAAAAGGATGTAGTGAGTTTAGAAAAAGGGAACATGTCACAGTGTTACAGAGACCAAAGCAGCAAGAGCATTTCCATAGTGCACAAAGCAAGCTTTACATCAACTGATTTTATTGTCAGTCAGACCACATAAGTTTTGTTCCCCTACATCCCTCTTAAATTTCAATAGTTAGGCATAGTTAGGCAAAAGCATATGAAGATTAGTAAAGTAAAAAAAAATGCTTTTTTTTTTTTTCATCAATGGACCTATTCCATGGGAATGGGCCTGGAGCTGCAGCTCCATCAGCCCCTATGTTAATCCGGCCCTGATCACTGGTGTAATAACCTTGCCACAGCTGATGATAAAATTCCATCCATCATCACCGAATCCCATTGTTCCACAAATTTCTACACTCTTACATCAATGTGTGATTGGGGTCTAGGTGTAGAATGATAGATTCTTAAACGTATTAAATATAAATCTTTGAACAGGAGAGTGAAGCACTGTAGCCTTACAATTAAAAGGTGTAAACAATTGCTTTCACTATATCATTTTACAGTCCAGATTGGGTGAAAACAAAGAGTGGGTGATATTCAGTGTTAAACCAAAGGCCGTATTGTCTTATGTGAATAACTTGTCTCAGTACTAGATATCGTGTATCAGTTACGAGAGCCTGAGGGATCCAAGCTGTATGTGTGTAATGTAATTATTAGTTAATCTGGTGCTCTCTGTACAATTTGCCAAAAGATAGACTTAACTCAGAGAGCTGAAAGTCAAATTATGAGGATAAACCAGTATTACAAAGCACAAGCCAAGAGGTAACAAGGAACTAAAAAAGACTCAGTGACAATCCTTGAGGCAAAATATATATTTTGCTTATATGTGCTTTACAACATTACATTACATAAAAAGGAAACTAGTATGAATTTAGTACACAGAAAGAAAAACGTGCAACTGTAATGACATATAACCTAGAAAAGTAATATGTGTACATGTGTAAGATAAGAGAAAAACAACATGGTATTGGAATTTCTGAAAGCATTAGAATGGAAAAAGGCTTCCGGCACAACACTCCTTTAATGCCAGACAAATGGAGACATGTCCGCGGTGTCACTTCAAGTCACAAATGTCAGATTACTTCAGTGCCTTCGCCATTTTCTCTCTAGTTGATGCAAGGGGCTATAGGGATGCTAGCCATGGTAGAAAGCGTAGACTGCAAAAATAGCCAGTAGGGTGGGAAGGGTGGAGACAAGCCAACAAAATTGGGGAAAGAGGTTTAAAAGGTAGAGTAAAGAAGAGCAAATAAAAAGTGTGACAGATAGGGGCGGAGTCTCGCAGCCGATCCAAGCGGACGCAGGGTAGATGGGCTCTGTGTCTACGCAGAGCAAGTTAGCAATTTTCGGCCACCCAACCGCTGATAAAAACGCCCAAGCAACTCAGAACGACAATGGGAAGGAAGACCAAGAGGCCAAAACCGGACCGACCCAAACAGGGAGCAAGCATAAGGGACCTCTTCCACCAGGCACAAGGTGCATACGGCCCCAAGATGGCCACCGACCTCGCGGATTTCTCTGACTCCTCTGAGGATTTCTACCCAGAGGAAGCCACCACTAGCTTACCTCCAGTGAGGCCCCAACAACCGGCACCAAACCCAGTGGCTGCAGAACCGGTGACGGCGACACTGCTAAAACTCTCTTGGGAGATTTACAGAAGACTCTCCAAACAGATGTAGCACAGCTACGCTCAGACCTCACAGGCCTGGTAGGCCGCATCGAAGCGGTTGAAATATCTCAGAGCTCAGGCAGGAATTGCACGCTCTTAAGCAAAAGCAGACCAGGACTAACCAACGCTTCGCGGCACTGGAAGATACCAGGCGCCGTAATAATCTAAAGATCCGCGGAATCCCGGAAGATATACCTGCGGAGGTAATCCCACACCTCTTAAGGCGGCTTACGGGGGCCCTACTGTCGCCCAAACAAGCCAGGAACATCGGCTTTGAAGCAGCCTTCAGGATCCCGAAACCCCGGAGAGCACCTGAGACAGCCCCCCGAGACCTCGTAGTGAAGTACAGGAGTTCGGCCGACAAAATGGCGGTCCTCGCAGCCCTGAAGGGATCCGCCACCTTTGGCTTTGAAGCTATGACTCTGTCCTTCTTCACGGACCTGTCAGGGGAAACTCTGCAGTGGCGTAGGTCCCTGCTACCTGTCACTAAGCTGCTCCGAGATAAACAGATCAACTACCGCTGGCGCACACCGCGCACACTGCATATTCAACATGATAACAAGGTATACCCCATCTCGGACATTAGTGAAGCACCCGCCTTGCTGAGACAGCTGGGCCTGCCTGTGGAGGAGCTGCCGCTCATTGCTGTACTGGGACCAACTGCAACGGCACCGAGATGGGACCCAGCGAAGACAATCCCCTTCATCCCACGGGGACCAGGGAACCCTGAGTACGTGGCTGCCACCACATGAGGGCTGAGCACCCATACTGGGACACCCTCCACCGTTACATGACACTGCACTACGGGACTGATATCCTGATTGGGCTTTCTTGTTTTCCCCCAACCTTACCATGCAACGCCAGCAAAGGCAGGCAACCCCGAAGCAGCGTGAACAACCTGGCCTTAGGACTAGCCCCAAGGGCATCCATGAGGGACCAGTCGAGGAGGCCCCACACCCACCTTTTAATTGCTCATGTCTTAATGTTTTTATTGTTTCTGTTATTTGTTACTGGCCTTTCCTTCTCTAAAAATGCTCATCTGCTCTTCTTAACTGTTATTATCGCCGCCTTATTCACACAATGTTAGGCCTTATGGGGACCAATTTGGGTCACTACTAACCTTGCGTGTCCGAGAATGATACATGCTGGGCAGTCTCACTGCCCCATCAATCCCCGCATTCACATGGCTCACCGACAAGCTCAGGACACAGGGAGCCCGCTCACTCCCCAGTCCCCACGCCCGCACCCCCCCCCTCCCCAGGGTCAAAGGGGACTTCAATTCACATGGCAGACCACAAGGCACGCAACATCCTCTCAAAGGAGCTACCCGCATAAGGCTCGCAGGAAGACCCCACACACCTGACAAGCGGAATGCCGTGTCCACCATAGACGACTAGATAAGGCATACACCTATACACACGACATTACTTAGCCAACACATAGTCTACTCCATACACTACGCTTCCTCGATAATAGCACACTTGACCACCTGAATGCCTCTAGGGCCCATGCCTAATTACTAACAAAAATGTGCAGCTTTAAACAGCCATAGTTTTGACCTGAAATGTTTGTCACTAATGCGATTGTTACAGAAATTGGGACGTCTCACGCATGTAAGTTACCTCTTGCACGTAATATTTTTATGTCCAGATAACCCGGTGAGGACAATATCAGTTGTGAACCAGAATTAGTTGAGTGCACCCTTACTGTTCATTACCCGACTTACCCAAGTCTAACCTTTGCTGGGAAGTGACTTTATCTTGTAGGCGAAACGTATTGCTGATAACTGTTTTTCACTCTGTAACTGCTATTACAGGAGTAGTGCAACCCGTTCGCATATCACCTATAAGCCAAGTAATGCTGCAATGTAAACCATGCTATTAGCACAAACCATACTATTAACATAACTAATCTAGAACTGTTAAACGTTGACCGTCTTATTTTATTTTATTGTATCTTACTTTACTAACTTCACCGTTTAGCTATGCTTGTTATTGCAACAATTATATAAAACTGTGCACTTCCTCATGCCACTGTCGATCTTCAGTACATCTTTAAACACGCTGCTGTGGCGTATGTCGATAACATGTAACACCCTGCACAACAAAAATAAAGAATTAAAAAAAAAAAAAGTGTGACATAAAAATTGAAGAGCAGGCATAATGTGTAGAGGAGTTAAAATTGATCATACTCAGGTCTCCCAAAAGTCCTGATTTTTGGATCCTGCCCCACCATTCCGCTTTATTTTCCAGGGGTCCCACATCTGAGAATGGACCCCGGGAACACAGAGTGAGCACGCTATTAGACGCACTTACCCTGTGCAGAGGTCTCTAGGATCATGCAGGTAGTGCAAGAGTAGCGCTCCATGCATGATTATGGAGACCGGGGGCTGGCCAGGCAGGCTGCCAGTCAGTGGGTAGGCCTGTCCATTATGGGTGTCACAAATAATTGGTTTGATATTTAAGGATAGGTTTAGCAAATTAGGTAATATTTTTAAATGAACATTTAAAATGTTTTACATTATTTTGACAATCTTTATTGTTGAATTTTAGAATGAGACAAGTTCCGACCTTGAAAAATATTTTAATATTTCGATTTCTTCAGATATTGATATTTTTTTTTGATGTTTTAATATCTTGGAAAAATTATTTTAAAAGTTTATCCAAAAATTAGAAATCATTTGAAAAACACTGCAATAGGTAGAAACGCACATTTACCATAGGGTTATTTGTACATTTTAAAAAAAACATGCATTTATTCTAACTTTGCTATCGCAGCACCAGAACGATCCGTCGTTACTGCAACATTAATATCACAAGTGTTTTATTTTTGGTTTCTGAGCAACGTTTTTTGAGGTCTTCCCTGATATTGGTTATTATAATGAATGTGATAATGATTACAGTTCGCAGAGTAAATGGTATCACGTAAAAGATAATTAGCCTGGAATTGTGATTAAATACAAAGCTTTGTTCACCTTTAAACCCTAGTGGATTTAACCTGCACAGTGCGGTAACTAAGACTCCTGTCTTCCTGGGATTAAACATGTTTGTTTGTTTGTCTGGTAACTATCCAAATACACACTCTGCTTCATCTCACACAAAAGACAAAATTAAGGAGATTACACTTCACAGATCACGGTTTACTGTTAGTACAGAGAGTTCAGCATTTATAAAACTATGAGATGTTATATACCATTATAGAATAATAAACTATGAAAGAGCCCGTATAAATATGCATGTATAGAAAACCACCAATTTAGGGATTAAGACGCACAATGTATATGCATATACATGCCACTGCTTCAAATGAACCATTTGTTGGTAGATCTTATTCTAATGATTGCATTAATGAGATTAATCCAGTCTGAGATGTCTAGTTCGGGGACTGTGGGACTGTATAAATATAGTAGGGTTCTTTACTACAGTATGAATTGATGGAAATTCACAAAAATTCTAATTCAATTTTAAAATAGCAGAGCTGATAGTTGGCTTGGAGAAGGTTTACAATTCTGCTATATTGGCCAAAAAATGAAATTCACACAAGTGAATTAACTGGACATTTAAGAGTCTCGTGAGGGTTGGTCAAACTTCCAGGATAAGAGACAACATGGACCTGACGATGTACACATCGAAAGGGTACACACAAGACCGATTGACCTAATGTACACAATATGCAGTTCTTTCTAAATCTTCACACTGGGGTTTATTCAGCAAACAGAGAATTGCAATGAATTGAAAACGGAATTGCAAAATTTACACTAATAGCTATTTTTTTTATTTTGGACCTGCTAAAAATAGGACAGTGTGGCAGGCTTTTGCAGTATATTCACTTATTGTGAACAGAGTTCACTTTTCTATTATCGGGAATTATCTGATTTGTTAAATTCAACCTATGTAAGGGGCATGCTAAGAATCTAAATGTTATACATACAACAGGCGTTTGAATGACTCCAACTGAGATCTCTTCTTACTAAGAGGATTAGAAACGAATTAAATAAAGAAAGAGTTTGTGGTTGATGTTTATGAAATTCATAACTCAGGCTTACTGATCATTGTGGGAAAGGTTAGCCTGCAGCAACTTAAAGTCTATGAACAATAACAAAATAGACAATGAGAGACAAAAATATAAAACAAACTTTTGGCTAATTAAATGAAAAATGTCATAACACTCTCTGTGTAATATTTTGTATTTCATACACCATAAGTAAATATATCTCTTGGTTTAACCTTGCATTATGATGGCAGCCATCATTTCATTTACAAACAGAGCTCATTCAATAGAAAACCAATTGTGCGGGTAATAAAAGCTGGTGTACGTTCACAAATTCTGACATCAAGGTCAAGTGCAGGGTAGATCGAAAATGTACTCTGGGATGAGTTCAGGCCTACAAACGGTGCATGATCATCGCAAATAAGTTGTGATTTTGACCAACTAAGGATAAAATAGCTGACCCCTCAGAGAAAGGGTATGCCAAAAAAAATAATAATCGGAAAGAGTTACGAACTTACATTTATTCATTACAAACGAATACTGCACCAAGCTATATTCCTGAAAGGCCAACAGTGCCTGTCAATAATCAAAGGTAGGCTGGAAAAGGAGTAGAATGTCCAGAAGGGTGTACCTGTCCATGAAAGTAGCGGGAGAAGCTGCGAAAGGAGTGGGTATGCCAGGCTCACTGACAGCCTCCTCCTTGAAGGCACACAATGCATATCTTGAGATCCATCCGAGCAGGATTAACCATAAGGCAAGCCTAGGCGGCTGTCTAGTGCCCATGGGATAGGCAGGGGATCCAATGAATTTGCTTGGCCCTATTTGTTATCACAATGTGAAGAATGAAGAGGAGAGGGGAAACTGGAAACATACTTAGGGCCATGCGAGATGTTAATCCTTCTCTGCGAATCTGAGAATGCAGGACAGTCCCTGCGAACAGTTTTTGACAGAAGAGGACCCCCTAAAAAAATGACAGCTTTGCTTCAAGGAAGCCCATGTCCTGTCCTTGTGGTGTCTAGCTAGTTACTGCAGCAGTAGTTTTCCCATGGGTTCAGACATGAGAACAAAGCTAACTGTATAAAACTCAAGCTACTTTGGCAAGACGCAGCTGGGTAATGACAGAAGTGACCATAAACTTTATTGCAATTTATAAGTAATGATAAAGACAATACAATAATAATGCTAATGTGATGACTCTGAGGAAAACGTGGGGTTCTCTAGTGTATGCAAGTAATTTAACTCAATCTGAAGAAAAAAAGAATTTCGTAAACGTGGCTATTTTAGAAGGAGTGTAAATATTTATTTCTCTGAAAATCTCTGGCACATGCAGAAAAGAGAGACGCTCACTCTGCAGTTCAAACACTTCTCTCAAACATCTCTTCAGTGTTCTGCACATTTAGTTTTCAAACGTTTGAAGCACTTGTTACCAAGCCAAATGTCTTGTATGGGGTTAAGAGCACACAGACTTCCAGGACAATTAAAGTAGCCCAGTATAATTAACCGTAACTCATAGCTCCTGGCATGTTAGTGTCAGAACTGCCCACGTAAATAGCATACCTCCCAACTCTGGCGTCCTGCGAATCGGGACAGAGGTAAAGAGGGCGGGCCAGTGAAGTGATTGTGTCACCCCCAAAGGGAAAGGTCTGTCGGGAAAGCTAATGGCCGGTCAGTCTGGAAAATTCACACTGACCCTGCTGTGTACTAGTGCCCTAATCATAGCGCAAGCAGATCTATTGATGCTATAAAGGTTGTGGACAGTTCCCCAGGCTGAAATTACCAAATGGATGAGAAAAATACTTTACGGTTTCACGGAGGCCTGGGTTGGTTTTGAAAATAATTAACATGGTAATTGGCATTAGTCAGTATTAACTGGAAACGAAAGCAATGACTAGCAATGCACTTTCACCTAGTGTTAGCAGTGACATTTAAAAGGACAGCATACTCTCAGGGTATTAGGTTTCAAAAATCAATGTTTAGGCCAACATATAGCAATATAGCCCAGAATTCTCTAAATTAGCTGTTTTCGTTTGAATATTTTGGCCCAAGTTTGTAATTCTCAACCATCCCAACCATCCAGATTGTGTCCTTTGCTAGCACAAGCACGCACCCCTAAGCCAGTAAACTCCATACCAATTTCATACTTTGTAAAATTGAGAGGATTGTATGGAGTAATAAGCCGACCTGTTCTTTTCCTTTACAGTATGTTTGTAATACTTTTGTATTTATCTATTTTGTCATGTCCGTATGTAACAAGAATGGTGTTTCTTACCGTACGATAGTATTTCAGACACTGCTGCAAATATAGCAAGAAAAGAGATGTGCGCTAATCTCTAAAAATGATTGCACAATACTTTTTAGAGAATAAACATATAAATTGCATTTCTACATTTTGCTAACCATTTTTATTTTGTTATTTAATTCTTCCCAAAAACTTCTGTACCCAAAATTGCTGTTTATCATACATTTATGTGCTAGCCATGAGTTCCACGTTTTAAGTATAATTTTAAATCTATACTTTTAAAAAGTATCCTGGCAGTAAAGGGGTTAAATAAATGTTTACACACCAGGAACAGAAAGCAGTTAAGGGCTGTTGGGTGACCTTACACAATCACACAATGCACCTGATAACAAGCCTTTTACAATGTGAACATTGCTGATTTAAAGGGACAAACTTTAATATATATTTACCCAGTTACACCTTATCTATATGCATGCCAATGGACATTATACATACTAATGAGGGAAGTTTTTATTTAATTACATTAGTGCTTGCAGTAAGGGTTTATTACCCATGTAATGTAATATAATAAGATAAATTGCAGACAAGGATGATTCAGCCCAATTACAACAGATAAGTTGGCAAATATAAAGTAAGTGTATACTATAAAGGGCAATGTCCAAGTCCACCGTCAAGATAATTTATTTTAATTTTATTACTTTCACATCTGAGTTCCAGAATCTGGAGCCTGACGCGCGTTTCGGTGTACGGACGTGTCCACCTTCGTCGGTCCGTGCACCGAAACGCGCATCGGGTATTTCTTCCTCACAGGGCACTTCAACACAGGGTGTAGCAAACCAGCATTCTAAGCCTGGTTTTGCTTGATTACCACTTTACTTACATTTTTTTCTTTCTTTTCCTCTGGCATTCTAGCGAGATTATAAGGGAGAGAGGCTATTTCACTATAATTCCTCCCATTTCTGTCTGCGAATATTCAGTGAGCTTAAACAATAACTTAATCATTGGGAAAGAACTACAGTAAGACTTCTCAACAGAGACAGCATATGTGGGCAGTGAAATACATATATTTTTCTTCGGAGTTCCAGGGGATGTGGCTGAATGTACAAGCTATCAACCCCACACGTTAGAATATTTAGTAACTGTTGCAAATAAGAATCTTTCTCTTCTTTTGTTACATTGTAATAATGGGACTTTATAGAAGCCACCTCTACTTAAACAAATCTACATGCATATTCATCTCTATCAGGAATCCCTATACTGAATTCTATCTATTAAAGGATCACTATAGTGTCAGGAAAACAAAGTGGTTAAAACCCCTTCAGCCACTTACCTTAATCCAGCGCCGGGCATAATATGCCTCCAGCGTCGCAGATGCGCCTCTAGTGGCTGTCCGGAAGACAGCCACTAGAGGCTGGCTTAACCCCAAATGTAAACATAGCAGTTTCTCTGAAACTGCTATGTTTGCATCTGAAGGGTTAAAACCTGAGGGACCTGGCACCCAGACCACTTCATTGAGCTGAAGTGGTCTGGGTGACTAGAGTGTCCCTTTAAGAAAAAGAATAAGAGATACTGCAAATTTTGGGTCGATATACCACCCTTTATTAAGCTTTACAACATTATTTTATAGTAACACTATGCCTTCCACTCCCTGTATCCTAGAAAAATACTCAGTGTGATTTATTACGATCCATCCCCTGATATTGACATCACGCAATAAAGTCTGAAACTAGGGTTTTTGGAAACATACATATATTTGAATCTAATCAGTACATCTGAGTAGTCAGAGGCATAGCCGCAAAGGCTTTGGATTCTTTCTCTGACCACATATATTACTTGGTGTGCAGCGTCCTATTAAAAAATATATACTCTCTATTTTTTGTTTTTATCCAGCTAACACCTATACACAGAACTCTGGCTCTGGAATTAGGTAGTTATTATGATTTTATTGTGTACAATGACAAATTACAAATCGAACAAACTTTTACAACAAAACATTTTTTTTTCAAGATCCCTGAAATTATATTTACTGTGAGCTTGAAAAAACTCATACTTGTCATACTTGCTTAGGATGAGTGATAGGGTGAGTGTTAGTTATAGGGTAAGTATTAGGGATGGAGTTAGGATTACAGATAGGTTTAGGATTAGGAATAGGGATAAAGTTTTGGCTTAGAGTTAGGATTATAAACGTACAGTGGGCTAACAGTACGTAACATACATTTTCTCTGCATTCTTGGGTAACATTTTTAATGTTCAATTTTGACTCTCAATATTTCAACACTGAAACATGTCTTCACTAAATAGCATGTGATACCCTATCCCTCTACATCTGTCAACAACATTCCATTGTCTAACACTTTAATTCACAGACCCAACTCATGCCAGGGTGAGTGGATATCTCTACAACTGCCCCTTCTTATGGAATACCCTTCCTCTTGACATTAGATTTTCCCTTAATTTCTTTTAAAAAAATAGTGGCACCCGGCCTGTCTACTGGATGTCAGAGCAGACTGTTAAGACAGTTTTGTTAGAGGGGGCTATAAGACATGTCTTTCAAGAACAGGATGTAGCTTCATGAAGACTAAAAAGCAATGTCCCTCTAACATCTCTCCACATTTCTAACAGACAGAGGATACAAGATAATAGAAAATAACTTACATTAAAATAATACTTATAATAGTAAAAAATAATGTTGCCTTCCTTAAAAGCTTCTCCCTAATCAAGTCAGACTTTAAATGGGAGTTCCTGTGTGTTTATTTTTTTGCCTCTGTGTCAAAAATGTGTCATGTTTCTGTCTAGACAGCCCTCAACGTGTACCTTGAGCTACCAGAACTTCTAGGTTGGAGATGGTCTTTGACCTGGTTTCTACTGCCATTCCTGATGGGGACTTAGAGCATGAACAGCATAGCATCTGAAGAACCCATGAATGCTTTAATCAGAGGAATGAGTCCACCCATCTAGAATGAATTTCCATTGTGATCATCCACCATATAACCCTAAATCTATCTGTTAAATCTATTTTTATCTTTATCTTTATTTTTATTACAATTATTTATTATGGTCGGCCAAGATACCACCACCAGGGATACCCTTTTCCTCCAAAAAAAAGCAAATAATTCCCACAGGCACAATATCACTGATGTAGCATAACACCCCCATACCCCCCATCCCCACACACACATGAGCCAAGGCTTAATGCTGGGAGAAGACTGGTTTATTGAGAGCCGAGCGTGATGGAGTATTCATTCACAGATACTATCTTATTGTTACCTATCTTACACACTTTTTGATTTGTTTTGTTGATTTTATTATTTCCTTTAACCCCATAACATCCAAGGCCCCTCTGTGCCATCTTAAAAATCTGTTCTGTAATGATCATCGCCATAAGAGATGTCTGCATGGAGCTTGCTAAGCTGAACAAAAGGGCTTTTCACGCTGCTTGCGATAACAGCAAAGTGTAGAATGTGGTAATTAAGGGGTTAATTATTTCTTCTCCTTTTTCTTTTAATACGCTGTGGCTCGGTTTGTGCGTAGTTGTCACTGGTATAGTTTCTTTGTCAGCTTTCTTACTAGCCTGAGATTATATTATTCCTCTGCGTTCTTGCATATTGTGTTGTTAATGCGGGTGGGCTTTGTTAATGTTACTTTTGTATAAACGGCTTTGTGATGCATTCCAAGATGGATAAAAGATTTAACTTCATAATCTTTGTTTCAATGGCTTGTGCATCTGGAGATTTTTTATTTATATGTTTACATTGTGTTCATAGCACAATCTAATAGAATTCATCATTTCAGATATGTATTGCTGTACAGTGGCTTTACTTTAAATCACTTTCCATTTCCCTGCATGCGCCAACTCATGGCAGTATTGATAGTTTGAAGAGTTATTCACCAAACACCAGACTAAAAAATCTGCCTTTATTATCCTAGAATTTGAAATTCCCCATTAAGTCTCTTTAGATTCCAACAGTTCTCACTAAACCTGTCAATGTCACCGCTACTAATTATATGTAGTATTTCCATAGGCGTGCGCACGGGGTGTGCCGGGTGTGCCTGGGCACACCCTAATCCCCGGAGCACGCGCTATGTATTGAGACCGGCAGGGGAGATCTCAGGATCTCCCCTGCCGGCTCATGCAGAGCCGGCGCTCGGATAGCGCCGGCTCTGCTCTCAGCCTCCCCTCCCCGGCTCACATGCAGGGAGGGAGGCAGGAGAGGACCGGCGGAGCTCTTGCCAGCAGCTCCGCCGGGTTCCTCTCGCGAGATCTGAGCGTTGCCGCGGCAACGCTCAGATCTCGCGTGAGTGAACTCTAGCCCTGCGGGGCTAGAGTTCACTCTCCACTGGACCACCAGGGATGGATGGCAGCCGCAGGATCCCCCCTCCCAGGCATAAGGTAAGAAGGGAGGGGGGATAACTGATCTGCCCCCACCTCCACTGGACCACCAGGGAAAGCAGCAAGGAAAGATCCCCCCTCCCTACATAAAGTAAGAAGGGAGGGGGGATATTAAGTAATGTACCCCCACCTCCACCCCCCACAATCACCCACACACACACATATACACAGCACCAACACACATACAGCACACACACACATACACAGCACCCATAGACATACACAGCACACACACACATACACAGCACCCACAGACATACACAGCACCCACAGCACCCACAGACATACACAGCACCCACAGACATACACAGCACCCACAGACATACACAGCACCCACAGACATACACAGCACTCACAGACATACACAGCACTCACAGACATACACAGCACTCACAGACATACACAGCACTCACACACATACACAGCACTCACACACATACACAGCACCCACACACATACACAGCACCCACACACATACAGCACCTATACAAATACACAGCACCAAAACACATACACAGCACCCACACACATACACAGCACCTACACACATACACAGCACCTACACACATACAGCACCTACACACATACAGCACCTACACACATACAGCACCCACAGACATACACATCACCCACACACATACACAGCACCAACACACATACACAGCACCAACACACACAGCAGCCTCACAAACACAAAGCACTCTCACACTCATTACACAAACAGCACCCTCACAAACACAAACAGGACCCTAACAAACACACACACAGCACACTACCAGTACCCTCACACACAAACAGCACCCTCACACACAGTACATTTACAGCACCCTCACAAGTGCACACACACACACAAACAGCCCCCTGACACACAGTACATTCACAGCACCCTCACAAGCACGCACACACAAACACCCTCACCCACATAGTACACTACCAGCCCCCTCACACACACATCGCACTAACAGCACCCTTACAGCTTTGTGTGTGTGTGTGTATATATACATACATACATATATATATATATATATATATATATACACGCCGCGTGTGCTTGTGCTTTAGGGTGCACACCCTAATGCAATGGGCTGCGCACGCCTATGAGTATTTCCTGAAGACTGCCCTAAACATCTTATATGTTACTAACCTATGTATTGGATAAGCATTAATCAGGGGATTATCATTGTGACTACAAACATAAAGAACTGGCTGCCTGCACAGCCGTAACACTTCCTAGTGACCGCGCATGTGCACTATAAAATATGTGTGTCTTATATACCATTTTGGGCCCAATCTGGCCGAACATCTCTTCCAGTATGCCATCTTTGAGGAGGAGAAAGTGTTTTTCAGGTGAGTATATATATAATGTATATAGACAGATTAAAACTGCCATATTAACTCGAATCTAATGTGAACCTTTTTTGGCAAAATAAAGTCTCTAAAATGTGAATGCGCATTAGATTCGAGTAAATACGGTATATCTCTCCAAAGGTAATCTTGTCATGCCCATGATTTGTGAATAATTGATGCATATATATGTATCATTATATGGATTGGCCCTTAAAACCAGTGAAAGACCTTTGTGTTTGAGATGAGGATATCCGAGCAATCAGCAGGGTTAGCATATACATCAAATGATACGAGGCACACAAGGGAGACGTCATATTTTTACGAATCTATGTGTGAACAATGTGCACAGTGTTTAACTTGAACTACACTGTGCCTTTTCCATAAATCGACCTTAAATAAGATCAGCGTCTTTGTCCTTCGCCAAATCTTTAAATCACTTTAAAGAGAGAACGGTCATTTGTTTCTGTTTATGCTAATTCACAGATAATTTGTTTTCACTACCACGCAGAGAATGACACAATCAGTTCAAACAGGGGATCAAGAACAATGGCATCCACATTTTGACTCATTCAAAGAAGCTTCAGTTTTGCCAACTTAACACAAGATCCTGTTACCGAGGATATAATAAAGGTCTATACTGGAAAATAAAGATATGGTTTAGTGCTGCTTGCTGAACAGGGCTTTGATTTGTGCAGATAATTCTACTAGGCATTTCTAGAAGCAAATTGTTCCTGACTTGCTATGAATAACATACTCATCATACTGGATGTTCTATATCAATATATAGAATTCTATGTTTGTTACTGTAAATAATGTTGATATTTTCATTCTTGCGCATTTTAGATATCTGTGTCATCGTAACAATCTGTTCTTCTACAGAATGAGGCATTATGGGATCAGAAAAAAAAAACTCAACCATAATGAGAGGCCTCTGAATGGTGGAATTTCTTCCTGGTCTGGGAGAGGTCTACAAGTTGCTAAACTTGATTTTAAAAAGCTGTTTAAGTAAAAGTGAACTTATCATATATTGATATTTTTTTTTAGTTTCTACTATTTTTATTGATTTGCTTGTCCATTTTTTTTCTAGTTCATTTTCTTTTTTTTGTAATTCTTTATTTTTCATTTTTCGGTTGACAGAATCGGTTAATACAAGCGTGTTGAACAGAGTTATTATTTAGGCTTATGCATAAGCCGTTTCTCAGAAATTGCAACAATATACCAGGTTATAAAAATGTTTATAGACAGTGGCTGGTTTCTGGTGGTAATAGTTCAGGTCGTCTATTGCGATACCATTCTGTCAAGTTTTTATATAACTAAGTAATTTTAATCAGGATAGGTTGAAACTGTGGGTAATTTAAGGAGAGGATGAGAAGGTCTGGGGTTTGTAAAATAGGTAAGTGTCCATTTAAGTTGATCGGTGGGACGTGGTAGTAGAACTCTGTATTTTGGGGTTTTCAGTAGGTGGGTTGTTGTCACGTCAGTTTCTGTGTATAGTGGATGCTTTGGTGGGGTGGGGTATCGGTTAAGTTAGGTAGGGAAGTCTCTCCATTTCGTTATAGGTCCGACTCCGTGTAAGTGGGGTTTCCCCTTTCGTCTGGGGAAGCTTCTCTACATGGTAGTATTATCCTCGAAGAACCCTAATAGTAAGTGAGCGTGTGGGTATCAGTGCGTGTGTGTATTACGTATTCTTCCGGGCGTACATTCCCTTTTACCTGACTTTGTCAGTCTCGGGGCTATTTCGTCTGGGTGTGTCCGGGTTCAGATCGGTTGTGGCCTGTTCCGGGCGTTGGGCGTGTTGGATATTCCTATTTCTGTGTCATTTTCTGGTGTGAGTGGGCCTCGCAGGTCCATCCTAGTAATACATATAATAATATTTTATCTCTAATAAACATTAAAATAATACATGCATTTTTAAAGGAAACTGTCAGTAGGATTTTTTTTATGGTGCTTACTTATCTCCTATATTTAACAAATATGTATTTGAAAAATGAAATTAAATGTACTAACCTAAACAACACCATATTATCCTCCAACTGGGAGTGTCCACCGTATCTCCCTGTCAATCATTTTATAAGCTTTGTACTTTGCACCTGGCAGTCAGCTTAGAGAAAGCACACTGAGTAGAGGAGAAATGAAACAACAACGTTACTAAACTTTCTATTTCTTTTCCTCATTTGCAATGTTTTCACTGGCTGTGTTTGGATAGAACTGGATTGTGATGTCATTTACTAAAAATAACTTTAAGAGAAAATGGAGCATCGCATGAAAAAAAGTTTCGAAATGTAAACTTTTATAAATTATCCTGGTTACACCCCCTTGGGTTTCAAGCAGACCACAAGTAATGTTACTTCCTGGTTTCGTTAGCTCAATGCAGCTGAACACGAGGTAGCAATTGCCCAAAGCACCTGACTTACGAAGACTTCTTGTTGAGCTGTATTGGGAAGTCTGTGATTGGACAGCCACAGAAAGTCTGGGCGGGGTTAGAAGGGGAGGGCTTGCAAAGGCAGTAGACAAGAAAACTGCAGGTTTTGCAAGCTGAGTTTAGCTCTAACCCCAATGAAAAAAATATATAATTTAATGCATGCAAGTTTTTATTTGGGGTATAACTACTAAACTGTGATTTTTATTTATTTTGTATTTAGTCAGTGGAGTGTCCCTTTAACCTTTTATGCTGTTTTGTTTTTCTCTGTTAATTTATGTTCCCATTTACCATCACCTTTTCTACCGCTTTCATTTATATTATTTGTTCCTCATTACTATTTCCTTGTGTTTTGTTGTTTCACTGTCTCTCACCTTGTGCTTCTTTTCCCTTTAGTTGTCACTAGCCTTGTTGCTTGGCATTCAATCCCTTGTGCTTGTAACATTTCCCTAACCTCATTTTACAATATCTACATTTTCCGTTGCTTTCTCTAGTTGTTAGATGATATATGATCCTCAGTGGAGCAGCAGAGCTATGTGACTTCTAGAGTGACGTTCAGACAGTGCTACATGATTATGGACTATGGAGTATGAAACATTATTGCTGAATTTTGGCTGGAGTAACAATGCAGTATGTTTAAAGATATTTTCCCAAGATTCCAGAGGGGATCCTTCCATTTTTAACACCTATTCTCCTTAGTGGTGACTCTTTCAGTTTTAGCCCATTAATCATAATGACCTAAAAATGTACTGACTAACGGTTATAAAGATCATAACAATATAATCTGATATAGCCTATCAAACTCAGGGTCGCCATCAGGGGCTAACAACCATGATGGCTGTCACGGGCCCGGCGGTCCTGGGCGCCCGGCTGCCCACGCCCTACATTCGCTATCTGTAGCAGTGGAACTGCCGCTGGTGCAGCTACACTGGGGCCCGTACGCTGATAGGGCTCATCGGGTGGCTCATGCACTTGGGGCCACCCAATGAGCATAGGTGTGCGGGGGCCCAGTCAGCGATGCAACCCCTTAATAGCGTGACCGTGCCCCTTTTAATGATGTCAGCCACAGCCAGTACTGAGAGGAAGGGATGGCCGGTCAATTCCTATCAGCTTACTCTGCACGGGAGGGAGGACACAGAGCAGAGGCCATGAGGAGGGGAGAGCCAGACCGACTCTCATCAACCCCAACCCCCTGCACCCAAAAGGTAAGAAACAGGAGGATAGCTTAAAAATGAGCGCAAATGTGAGTGTCAGTATGTGTGTCTGTGTGTTTTTCAGTATGTACGTGTGTGTGTCTGTTTGTATGTCTGTGTGTGTGTGTGTTTCAGGAATGTATGCATGTATCTGTTTGTACCACTGTGTATCAGTGTGTGTGTATATCTGTGTGTCCTTTTGTATCAGTGTGTGTGTACGTTTATACACTACACACAAATGCACGCCTGCATTCAAACACCAACATTCACACACATAGGCCATACAAAAAACATGCTTACATTCAAACACAGATTGTGTGTTAATACACAAACACACAGTGCATACACATAACACACACCCTGTATCCACTCTACACACTCTGCATCCTTGTGGGCTGGCAAAGAGGTGGGCCCCGAGGGCGGGTCCCTGGGGGCCCAGACCTTGAGTTGTGTTAATGGCCCCAAAATGTCTGTTGACGGCCCTGATTAAACTAATAAATATATTTAATTAAGGCGAATCTGTAAATATCAATTAAATTTCAACACAGTCTTAATCAGTATTTATTCAGATTAAATCATTATGAAATACTGAAGAGTTACAGTTTCTTCAATGTTTCACCTTTCAACCTGGGTTTGATAACAGTTAGATAAATTATAGGGCAAATTATAGAAAATGTAGACCAACAATAAGCTCAATCCACCTAAAACAAAGCAGGACTGTGTGTGGGATGTAAATTAATATACAATTAATATATATTTGTGCATGTATATACAGGGTGGGCCAAAATTCAGAGGAATCTATAGATTATTTTGTTTTTTTTTACTAATGAACCAATTTCAATGATATTACATATTACAATAAATCCTTAATGTATGGAGATTTGTTTGACTAGGTACAAAAGATGACATCTTTTAAATGAGCTCTATTTGCAGCCTCGCAAAGTCAGGCGATTTTGATTGCATTGTTCATAACATTTGGTAATGTTTGAGGCCCTTTAGATGCTCAAGTGTACGCGATTTGTTCACGTAAACCCTCCCCTGCAGATATTTCCATAGTCACTGAGGGTCCATTTCTTACATTGTGGCAGTGTTAAGCTTTTTGCGTCAAAATTATGGACCAACCAATTTTGAAAATAAAATATTTTTACTTCTTGTTCTTTCGTGAAATGACCCATGGTGAATCTTCCAAGACTCAGTTATGAGATGTACCTACAACAAAAAAAAATTGAACTACTAACAAATAAGTTATTTACCTGTCAAATTCTACACTGAATTTTGGCCCACCCTGTGTATATATACTGCCAAGATTAAGGCCCCCAGTTACTGTATTGTAACCATTTCATTACTGAGAATAATTCGACAGACGATGCTTCAGAAATAGAGTGGAGGCAGAGGACAGTGCCCGGCAGACCTCAAAGTAAAACCGTTCTAAAAATTTTTGAGGACTTACAATGAAGGCACCATGGTATCAGGGCACTGCTTGTAGTATTCCTTTAGTTGTGTGTATGTGTTTGTCTCTGTAACGTAGTTAGGGTGTGTGTTGTTTGTATGTGATTGTGTAAAAGCTTGTGGTTTTACTCTGGATTTATGTTGTCTAACTGGGCATGTGCGTACTGTGCAGCATGTACACTATAGGGCACTGTACCGTTTTTGCAACGCACACTGAGGGCAGTAGATTGGTTTAGGCTGTTGCTCTTGGTTGTTATAAAAAAGGAATAAGTGGCCAATCAGAGACCCACTCATCTTTCATCCCTCTGGTAATGTCATTCCACAACGTCCGCTGGAGACCAGAACCTGTCCTCCATTGTGGAATAACATCGCCATAGCCATTTACCAGATGCAACTCCAGACTGTAGCAGGTGTTGCCACTTCGTTGTTGTTGCCGGAGTGGGCAAGCAAAGCGACGGAAGAGAGAGAGAGAGCAGACAGTTGGTAACCCTTTCTCTCTTCAACCAGAGCAGATAATCTACTTCCACGCTACACGCCGACACCCCAGATACAGCAGTGGGGCAGATAGTGTAACAGCTCGGCTTCACAAAGGCTCAAAGGCTTCCAGCTGCAGCAGCACAAATGCCATTAGTAGCAGGAGAGCTCACCACTGCAGTCAAACTTGGCACTCTGTAGCTTTTTTTTTTTTTGCTCAAAAAGGAATTGCTGGGCAGTTGGCGATGCACTCACCTGTTTCACCCCTCTGGCAATGCCAGTCCATACCTTTAGCCCATACATTCCAATTGTTTTTTCAGTGTAGAACACACCTACAACAACGCTATTACATGTTAATGCAGCCATAATTGATCAGAAATAAGGAAAACATTTTCCATACTTACTGTAATTTCAATAATTTGATCAGTCGCCTTGACAGTATTTCATTCTTATCCTTATTCTAACAAGGTTGTGGAGGTTGTTACAAACACTGACTGATAGGGGGGCAGGGCTACGCTGCAATAAGGGCAAGATACAGAAAAAAGGAGGCAAAACATTCAAAATTGGAATTATGAGACACAAAAGGAGGTAATAGAAAAAAAGAGGTGAAGAGAGGGAATACAGATGCATAAGTAGGAATAAGAATGACACAGGGGGGATAAAAAAATACACGCAAAAGGATGGGTTAGAGGGGAGAGAGTGGTGAGAGGGGCAGGGGGTTAAAGGGTTAAAGATACACTGGCCTACACATGTGAAGACATTTAGGGAGCCTGAGGGAGGAGAAGGATTTATTTATATTTTAGAACCTCCTTAATGTTTGACTCGATTGGTTAGCCTGTATGACAATGTTTAGTTGCATGTCCCTAACATCAGTCATGGATATACATATACTGTGTCACAGATGGGTTGGAGATACTATGAACAAGAAAGAATAGACACTGGGTACCTCAATGTGAATGAAGGAACAGATTAGCCAAGAGAGAATCAGCTTACCTTCCTTTCACAGCCTGAAAGAAATTAAATGAATAGGCTTATTCTTTTTTCGTTTATTTGATCAGTACACCTTTCATTTTCTAGTTGGACAAATCAATAAATGGATAAAAATTGAGATGAAAATTAATACACGTGCCTCCTTCTTTCTAACATCACCAATTAGTGTCCTAAATGAAATAAGAGGTGAATCTGATTGAGACAAGAACATATGACAATTTACCACAATGCGTGTGCTTAAAGGGTCACTCCAGACCCGTAAACAACATAAGCTTGCTGAAAAACTTTATGTGTGAAGAGTGTGTCCTCTTTTTTTTCTTTTGCAAAAAAGTGCAGATTTCATTAAAAAAAATTGAACTTTTATAAATTAACCTGGTTACACCCCCTTGGCTTACAAGCAGACAACCATTCCTGTTACTTCCTGGTTTCGTTAGCTCAATGCAGCTGATTTCAAGAGGCAGCAAAAGCCCAGAGCACCTGCCTTGTAAAGACTTTTCATTGAGCTGCATTGGGAAGTTTGTGATTGGACAGCCGCAGAAAGTCTGGGCTGGGTTAGAAAGGGAGGGCTTGCAAAGGCAACAGAGAAGGAAACTGCAGGTTTTGCAAGCTGATTCTAGACATATCCCCAATGAAACAAATACATAACAAAATGCATGCAAGCTTTTATTTGGGCTATATCTACTAAACAGTGATTTTTATTTATTTTATATTTGTGCAGTGGAGTGTCCCCTAAAAAAGTCTACAATACAACATGGATTTGTGACAAATGTATTTTTGTGATTTTACAGAAAGGCATCTGATTCAATCTTTTTTTTATATATAAAAAAAAGTATTCTAAAAGTTAGGGAAGCCCAGAGAGGCCATGAATTTTTTATATTTTATCTCAAGAAAAGAAGTTGTTTTTTTTTTTGTTTTGTTTGTTTTTTTAGATAACAAGTCAGAAAAATATAAAAATATATTTTTTTTTCTTGGCTTCCGCAAAATGGTATGTTTTTTGTTTTGTGTCTGTCGTTTAGCGTCATTTATTCATTTCTTCTTTCAACACAGTAAATAATTATCCAGAGAAAGCAATTTGGCCAAATGTCAAAACAATGACTCATTGTGTGAACACACTTGCATTCAGGTAAACCAGTCAGTGATTGGCCAATTAATTAAACACTGATATTGCCGAATGAGGTCACCTGAAAATATTTGTTCTCCTAACACAGCGGCTCAATCTTTAGGGAAAGTGATTTTTTTTTTTTTTCGCACTAAAAAAATGAGCTGAAGCTGTTTGTTCATAGAGAAGTCACTGTGCACATCTTTGTAAATCAATCTGTTATTTCTAGTTGTTCAAAGAATTTTCCTTGTTTGCTAGCCTGCAATATTGTATCATACAGGGATTTATTCACTAAACAGTGAATTGCAGTGAACTCTGTTCCTGCGCGTCCAACTCGTCTAGTTACAATTATGTGTCTTAGTCCACCCATTGTACAGCTCTACAACATTTGTTGGCACTTTATAAATAATAATAATAATAATTGAAAGTTCTGAGTTTAATATGTGGAATTCATCATCTGCCGGAGAGAAATAACTTCCTTACGTGGGTTAATCTGAGATACTTACCTAACTGATTTTCTGAATACATCAGATATAATTTTTATCTTGGTGCTGGGACTGTCTCTTCTATGATGAAATATATATTTTACTTCCTCTGAAAACAATCTAACTGTTTATCAAACTTGAATCAGAAGTATCAATTATCTGGAAGTAGCAATAAACCGTTACAGCCCTTGTAGAATCAATTCAAAATTAATTTATTGTTGATAATAAACTGCTATCATTTTGAATGCCAATGGGTCCTTCTCAAGCCTTTTAAATAAAAAATAAATAAAAAATAAATTCAAGTTAGACACAATCTAACTTAGTAAATATCAATAACACACATGCCCATTTTTCCTGCTTCCAAGAAATGAAATTCAACTCCTGACTGCTTACTTGCTGCCTAGTGAATCTCACCCCTAGACATTGTGTGTGTGTGTGTGTGTGTATATATATACACACAGTGGCGTACTTACCACGGTCGCAGGGGTTGCAGCTTCCCGGCCGCAGCCACGACCCCTGCGACCGTGGGACACCTAGATGCCGCCCCCTCCGTGTTCCCCCTGTCATAGGGGGCCCAAGAGGTGGCCCACTGGCCACCTAATGGACCCCCTGGTGGGCAGCTAAATTCCTGTAAGACGAGGGAGCTGTGTTCTCTCTGATCTGCTCCCTCGCGCGCCGTTTGCTGATGCCGGGAGCCAGAATATAAGGTCATATTCCAGCTCCCGGCATCAGTAGACTGCCCGCGAGGGAGCAGATCAGAGAGAACACAGCTCCCTCGCCGCATCTGACAGGAACTCTGCCGCCCGCCGCACTGAAGCCCCACTGGAACCCAGGGACAGATCCAGCTCTCCAGGTAGGGAGGCTGGGTGGAAAGTTAATATTAATAATTTGTGTGTGTCTGTAAATGTCTGTGTGTCTCTGTGTGTGTGTGTGTCAGTAAGTGTTTGTGTGTCTGTGAGTGTGTGTGGGTGTCTGTGAGTGTATGTGTCTGTGAGTGTATGTATGTGTCTGTCTGTGAGTATGTGTGTCTCTGTGTGTGTCTGTAAGTGTATGTGTGTGTGTGTCTGTGAGTGTGTGTGTCGGTGTCTGTGTGTGTGGGTGTCTGTGAGTGTACGTGTGTATATAACACAACAGGGGGGAGAGTCAGTGCTAAATAACAAAAATAGGGGGGCATCAACCCAAAAAAGGGAATCCCTCTTAGACCCTTAAAAACAAGATGTAAGAAAAAAAAGAGGAGGTGAGGGTTGCGCCAAAAGTCTTGTCAAAAGTAATAATAAATATACAATAGAAAACAGATCAATTGGTCTAGGTGATTATACAACAGATAAAATGGTTAGTCTCACTAAAATAACGGTGTCATCCTCAGGAGTTGATCCGTCCAGATGATAAAATATTCCTATAATAGTCTCACTAATATAACAGGATAAAATAGGGGTACAACCCTCAGGAGTTGATCCGTTTGGATGGTTAAAATATCCGTATATGTAGAGAGACAAAGGGAGATACGACAGTCAGCCGATAGTGTAATATGCCCAAATCCAAGGATAAAATGAATAAAAAGAAGGTAGTTAACTCACATTTAAAAGAGCTTAAACCAGCTCTGGAGTGAAGGGCTTTAAGTGCTACAATCCCCGCTATGGGATACAATGGAGAGGTGTGTCCGTCAATCCGGTCTGAATATCCAAAGCACCGAGATGTATAAAAGATAACAATAGCGCAGATATTGTTCTCCATTTACTCGAAAGAAAAGTACTGAGGTGTCAATGGGAAGGCCAGAAATTAGCGTTGAGATTCAAGCTACTTCCTGTGAACATAGAGTATGGATTTCCAACAATGAGATTTGTCTTTATTTATTTATTTATTTCCTCATATATTTAATGCCTCAATTTTATGAAGCAATAAAAAAAAGAGTGGTAAATTGAGCCAGGTGTGTCCTAATTCTGTATTGTGTACAGTGGTTACAGTACGAATGCATTCGATGTCCGATACACTCCAATCACTGGTACAAAAGTTTTTTATTCTCTGTTGTCAAAAACATAGAAATGCTTTAGAGCAAGTGTAATCGTAAGGAAAAATTACCTAAGCATTTTCTTGTAATGGAGAATTTCACATCTTTTCGCCCACACCCAGGAAAGAATTCTGGATAATTATTACTCCCTTCCAGACATGAATTTGAACTGTTGACAGATATTTACATTGCTGCCTGGAATTGATGGCTAACTGCTTGTAGATGTATATCCAGATTACAGAGTAGAACTGGTTCTCTTCAAGCATATACCACACACCTGCAAATAACATTAGAATTTAGTGCCTGACAAACATATTGCTTCTAAAAGGAACGTTCAAACATTAGGAATACAAATATGTACAGTAATCCTAACATTGGAGTGTCATACACCCCAGTAGTCAGAACCAGGACCGGTGCAAGTATTTTTGGGTACACAGGCGAAGATGATGCCGCACATATACATGACATATACTCCTGCCTGAGACCAAGATCCCTGGACCTCATCATTGTATCCCTAGACGGGGATTATACTGTCTACACCTACAGAAATAGAGCTATATTAGCTCTAGGAAGTGTGAGTGTTCCATTGGCATTGCAACACTATTTTGCACATAGGAATATACTGTATTCCACTATTATGTTTTTCTGTTATTTTTATTAAGATATACTGTACAGAAGTTTTTTCCACCAATTGTATGTAAATATATATATATTTTTTTATCTTTTGTGCACTCTAGCGTGGACCACCACTACTGTTTTCCAGATATAGAGACATACATATACGCACACACAGACACAAACACTACATACATACAGATACAAACACTCAAACCATGAATACAGGTCACAATTTGTGCCACCCTCCAGTTTCTTACCTCTTGGGTGCAGGTAGGTGGTTTATGCTGGTTGGGGTTGTTGGGAGGTAGGGACTGCTCCTCTCCAGGTATTGTCCAGGCACTTGTACCACGGGTTCGGAACCCTCAAGATAAGTCAATAGCTTTCTTAAATTTCTACTGTATATTTTGTATTTCTGACTGACTTTGACAGACTTGTAATAGTTTCATCACAGACATCTGGATTGTGGTGGAATGTGTCACTGGTTAATCATGGGGGCTAAATAGTGTTTCTAACACTGTAGGGTCAGGAATACATGTTTGTATTCCTGACTCTATAATGATCCTTTAACACATTCCTTATGATAATTATTTTCTGGTATTAGATTTGGCTACAGATGACCACCCTGTTCCAAAGTATTTGACTCAGACAAATGTTATCTATTTTTAATTTTAAGGTTATTCAGTTAAGTGAGAATTAAAAATGAATTTAAAGTGAATTCCAAGTCATGCTTCCAGTTTGGCAACTCTGACCTTAATTTTAAATTCATTGTGAATTCTCACTTTACTGAATAACCTTGTGTATCTGGTTCCCTGGCAGGCTCGTTTTCTCTTGCTTACCCTTCTTGGTTTTCTACCCCTCGTTCCCTCTTAAACCTCTAAGGAACTCTAATAGTCTTTGCCATTCTATTTTTCTTGTCATTTCTGAATCTAAGCCGAGGGAAGGATTGTTCCTCAATCTTGCAATGCTAGTTTACCTGCAACGTTTGTGACATTCCCTATTGTTATTTTCTGTGTTTGAGAGTCAGATGACCTCCCAGTAGAACAACTTGTGTGTGTTTTGTGCTTGAATGAACAATATATGCCTATCCACACATTCACGCGAGCCATAGGACAATCTGAAAGTAATAAAGAAAAATTGTAAGACAAAATTAGTTTTTTTTTTCTCCTCCATTGAAAATAATTCTCTAACATAAAATTCTAGAATTCAAACTAAAAGACTGTCTACATGTTTTTTTTTCCTAAAATAAGCATTCATACTGTAATACGTAATATATTCTGGAGAGTTCACAGTTAACAAAAAAATAACAATAATATACTCAACCGCATCAGAAACAAAATAACCATATCCATCATAAAATGAGATATAGCTAGCTAATAAAGCTCCAAACGACTTATTGAAGGAACAATTACAGTGTCTGTTATTTCAGAAGTACTCCATCTGGTACGACTTGGCTCCAAGCTTGCATTAATGTGTAATTTGCTTAGAACTAAGTGGGATTTGGACAAACATTGCAATATCATACTGATGTGCCAGTGCCCACACAAATTGCTCACTGAAATTCTGATCTCTTGTTTTTTTTTGTTTTGTTTTTTAAAAGGGGTCTGTCTTTCTGAATACACTTTCATTTGTTCTGTTTTATTAAGGCTGCTAGTCTTGGCAGACATCCTGGTATAATCAGGCATTTATAACTCCAAGAAAACTGGCATCGGTTGCATTTTTGGCAGTGGCATCAATCTGCTTGTTCTATATTACATGCGTTTGTTACGTGCGGAGGGCAGCCTTCTCCATTTACAGATCGACCTTCAACGATCGGGACATTAATTATTGTAGCCCTTTCTGTAGCAATCCTGGCATAGCGCTGGCTTTAGGTGGTTTAGAAATTTACTGGAATAAACGCAGGACTGGTTGTCATTGTTGTACCATTCAAAGTGACATTGACAGCCTATCGCCAGAAGGAATGGTCTGTTGGGGCCGGGGGGGGGGGGGGGGGGGAGTGGGGGGAGGAGGGAGTCTCGCTAAGCACTGAAACATTCAAAATGGTTTAACATGAATGATAATGGTGCCAGGGGACTCCAGACACTATAATCCCTACAGTGAGATTAAATGTTTACAGTGCTTAACCCCTTAAGGACACATGACATGATTGCCTTGTATTCCAGAAGTTTGGTCCTTAAGGGGTTAAAGTCTCCCTTTAGTGATCTAATGCTAAAATGTAATGCTTGATCATGTAGGGGCAACTGGACTTTATAGAACTGCCGATATATATAGTGTGTGTGTTAAACCGAGTCTTGATTAGCGTTAAAAGCAACAGATGTAAACCTTGTGACACAAGTTGACAGCGTGGTTCTTATTGCTAGAGCATGAGTGGTTTACTTTTATTGTATTATGTAGTTTTATATAATAAATGTTGTAGTTTTATTTATACTGCTTTCTCCCTTACAAGTATGCTGAGCAGCTGAGGACGCTGTGCCTGGACACTACGATGTTCATAGCTCCACGAGGTCTTTAAAAGGTGTAGCATAGGTTCAGCTTCAACGATGTGAGTGGGCCATTTGTGCCCAGTTTATGTGATCCCCTATTTTTGCAATGTACACTGTATTTTGTTTATATTCTTGTATACATGTTCTCATATTTGGAGTAATATAACATAAATTTAAGCACAGGATTTAAGCACAGGATCACCCCTTTCACACACACAAGGTCACTCCCTCCCACACACAGTATTCCCCACACACACTGTAACCCCCTCGCATACACCACACACACTGTCATGCGCCCCACACACTGTCACCCACAACTATGTTGTGTCACCATACTCCCACACACTGCCAACCTCCCCAGACACACTGTTAGCATACCCTCACACTGTTACCTCCCCAACATTGTCACCCCTCCCCACACTGTCACCCCTCCCCACACTGTCAGCCTCTTTATGCATCCACACTCACATTAACCACTCCTAATTCTGTTAATCTCACCCCCTCCAAACTCACCTGCCACACTCACCCTGTCAAATTAACCCCCTAATTCTGTCACACCCACCTTCTCTCACTCTGTCACACTCTCCCCCCAAGCCTGCCACACTTATCCTGTCACATGAATGCCTCCAATCCTGTCAACTCTGCCAAACTCACCCTGTTACATTAAAGGGACTCTATAGTCTACATATAAAAGCAAGAAAGACAGGTCCCCCAGCCTTCCTTCTTGCTTTTATATGAACTTACAGTTAATACAAATAATTTTCGAAGCTTTCTAATCATATAAACTTACCTCCGTTCCAGCGCCGAGCTCCCAGCCATGCCGCGCCCCCTTTTTCGTAAAAATGACGAAATCGCGGGGCTCAATCAGACGCTTCTCTCAAAGAAGCGTCATCGCAATCTGGTACGCATGCGCGGCTTCGCGCTGCACCAATCGCGTTCTTCATAGAGCAGCATGAATGCCGCCCTATGAATGACCTCAGCGCCTCTACCGCGCATGTGTGCGGAATGCGCGTTCGCAAGCTGAGCTGTCTGACTGACAGCTCAGCCTGCTTTCTATACCTGCCCCCCTCCTCAGCCAAACTGTTTGCATAGAAATACTATATTTAGAGATCTCTCTCTATATAGTGTTTCTATGCAAACACACAAGTAGTAAAAAATTAAAGACATACACACACTCTCTCTCTCCATCCATCCCAATCCATATCCATCCATCCCCATCCACTCCCACATCCATATCCATCCATCCACTCCTATCATCCATATCCATCCCCAAATCCATCCACTCCCATCATCCATATCATCCATCCACTCCCATCATTCATATCCATCCATCCACTCCCATCGTCCATATTCATCCCCAAATCCATCCACTCCCATCATCCATATCATCCATCTATTCCCATTATACATATCCATCCCCAAATCCATCCACTCCCATCATCCATATAATCCATCCACTCCCATCATGCATATCCATCCGCTCCCATCATCCAAATCCATCCACTCCCATCATCCATATCCATCCACTCCCATCATCCATATCATCCATCCATTCCCATCATCCATATTCATCCCCAAATCCATCCACTCCCATCATCCATATCCATCCCCAAATCCATCCACTCCCATCATCCATATCATCCATCCATTCCCATCATCCATATCCATCTCCAAATCAATCCAATCCCATCATCCATATCATCCATCCACTCCCATCATCCATATCCATCCACTCCCATCATCCACATCCACTCCCATCATCCATCCCCAAATCCATCCACTCCCATCATCCATTCCCAAATCCATCTACTCCCATCAACCATATCCATCCACTCCCATCATCCAAATCCATCCACTCCCATCATCCATCCACTCCCATCATCCATATCCATCCACTCCCATCATCCATCCCCTCATCCATCCTCACCCACTCACCCTCAGTCACCCACCCACACTCACAAAATAAGTTTACTTACAGTTTGAATCGTCCCCTCCACCTCTTCGGTCTTCAGCCTGTCAGACCTGTCAGCTCAAGCCACTCCCACGCAGTGCTGACACAGGATAGAAAGCGCGTTCACAGTCTGAAGTATTCACCCATGCGTGAATACGTCAGACGTGAATGAAGCCTTTTTAGGGCTTCTGAACTCGGAAGTCCCTCTGGTGACCGTCTGATTGACTGCAACAGGAGGTGTTCCAAGCTTCCAATGTAAACACTGTATTTTCTATGAAAATACAGTGCTTACAAGAAAAAGGCTGCAGGGAGCTGTAGCACTCACCTGAACAACCTCATTAAGCTGAAGTTGTTCAGGTGACTATAGTGTCCCTTTAACTCCCCTTAATCCTGTCACACTTGTCCCTCTTGCAATGACTCAATTGCCCTGACACACTTACCTACACTCGTCCTGTCACACGCCCTCATCAAACCCTGTCATACTCCCTTTCCCTCGTTTTCTCTCACAACCCCCCCTGCCAACCCTGTCCAATTTACCCCCTTTGCCGGGTCACACTCTCCCTCCCACTGGTACCCCTTTACTCACCTTGTCACAGTCACCAGCCGAAGACATTCATCATACACACACAGTCAGGAAGCATAGCTTTGCCATTAACAAAATGCACAAAGGCCACAGGCAGACCCCCATACACACAACACACTTCAAGCAGCTACCCCATACACATACGGTCCCAGACAAAAACGCAAACATGCTCACAGAGACATACATTCACACACACAGGAATACTCTCTGTCAGACACACACCCTCAGGTACATACACAGGTAGACAGTGCATCAATGTGTATACAGGGAGTGCAGAATTATTAGGCAAATGAGTATTTTGACCACATCATCCTCTTTATGCATGTTGTCTTACTCCAAGCTGTATAGGCTCGAAAGCCTACTACCAATTAAGCATATTAGGTGATGTGCATCTCTGTAATGAGAAGGGGTGTGGTCTAATGACATCAACACCTTATATCAGGTGTGCATAATTATTAGGCAACTTCCTTTCCTTTGGCAAAATGGGTCAAAAGAAGGACTTGACAGGCTCAGAAAAGTCAAAAATAGTGAGATATCTTGCAGAGGGATGCAGCACTCTTAAAATTGCAAAGCTTCTGAAGCGTGATCATCGAACAATCAAGCGTTTCATTCAAAATAGTCAACAGGGTCGCAAGAAGCGTGTGGAGAAACCAAGGCGCAAAATAACTGCCCATGAACTGAGAAAAGTCAAGCGTGCAGCTGCCAAGATGCCACTTGCCACCAGTTTGGCCATATTTCAGAGCTGCAACATTACTGGAGTGGCCAAAAGCACAAGGTGTGCAATACTCAGAGACATGGCCAAGGTAAGAAAGGCTGAAAGATGACCCCCACTGAACAAGACACACAAGCTGAAACGTCAAGACTGGGCCCAAAAATATCTCAAGACTGATTTTTCTAAGGTTTTATGGACTGATGAAATGAGAGTGAGTCTTGATGGGCCAGATGGATGGGCCCGTGGATGGATTGGTAAAGGGCAGAGAGCTCCAGTCCGACTCAGGCGCCAGCAAGGTGGAGGTGGAGTACTGGTTTGGGCTGGTATCATCAAAGATGAGCTTGTTGGGCCTTTTCGGGTTGAGGATGGAGTGAAGCTCAACTCCCAGTCCTACTGCCAGTTTCTGGAAGACACCTTCTTCAAGCAGTGGTACAGGAAGAAGTCTGCATCCTTCAAGAAAAACATGATTTTCATGCAGGACAATGCTCCATCACACGCGTCCAAGTACTCCACAGTGTGGCTGGCAAGAAAGGGTATAAAAGAAGAAAATCTAATGACATGGCCTCCTTGTTCACCTGATCTGAACCCCATTGAGAACCTGTGGTCCATCATCAAATGTGAGATTTACAAGGAGGGAAAACAGTACACCTCTCTGAACAGTGTCTGGGAGGCTGTGGTTGCTGCTGCACGCAATGTTGATGGTGAACAGATCAAAACACTGACAGAATCCATGGATGGCAGGCTATTGAGTGTCCTTGCAAAGAAAGGTGGCTATATTGGTCACTGATTTGTTTTTGTTATGTTTTTGAATGTCAGAAATGTATATTTGTGAATGTTGAGATGTTATATTGGTTTCACTGGTAAAAATAAATAATTGAAATGGGAATATATTTGTTTTTTGTTAAGTTGCCTATTAATTTTATGGCAGGACAGGAGGCTTCATATTTGCTTTACCTTCTTTACTGAAACCTCCAGCAGCAAAGAAACAGTTAACAGAACTTTTCAAAACAACCAATCAGAACAAAGCAACAGTAGTATAAAACCCCCAAGCAGTCTCTTCCACTTCCTCTTTCTTTGCTGCTGCCTCCAGGTGAGCACTCACCAACTCAGAGTTGTCTCTGCTCTGGGTTGTTTTTTTATCCTACATGCTGCTTGCTTATTTGAACAGTCTGTTTAATCAGTCTATTTACTAGGTTTGTTTTAGCAGCTTAATTGCTGGATTTATTTAGGCAGGCTTCTTGCTGAATTTAGTTTAACAGTTTATTGCTGTGTTTAGCTAGGCAGTCTTTTGCTGGCTTCAGCTAGGCAGTCTCATGCTGTGTTTAGCTAGGCAGTCTCATGCTGTGTTTAGCTAGGCAGTCTCATGCTGTGTTTAGCTAGGCAGTCTCATGCTGTGTTTAGCTAGGCAGTCTCATGCTGGATTTAGCTAGGCAGTCTCATGCTGGGTTTAGCTAGGCAGTTTATTCTGTGTTATTTCCTATACCACTCCATGCTATGTAGCATGCAGTTTTCTCTCTCTGCTGCATGGGGACTGGATGTCCCTGCTTTAATGCTTTTACTCTGCCTGTACTCTGTTTCCCCTCCCTGGGTCTCCCTGCTGGGCTCTGTAGCCCATACCCTTTCTCCCTTATAACCCACCTGCTCCCTGCGGCCCCTGGCCGCTTGCTGAGCAACTTTTTCAACTGTGGCAGTGCTGCGGCGGCCATTTTGTTGGAGCCGCGGCGGCCAGTTTGTTGGAGCCGCATGGCCTCCATGCATCGCATACAGCCCGGTCTCACCCACCGAGCTGCCCTGCTACCTGCTGGCCATGTGGCCAGCCTTCCCTCTCCCTATACAAGGGGAGATAGCCCAATATTTCAGCTATCCCCCTACTTACTGTGCCTGTCTCACATGCTGCATGTGTGACAGATCCTGGATAGCAGGATCTGTCCCAGGCACTCTCACAGCTCACACTGCAGCTTACTATGATGTCTGCTGCAATGTGACTAGGTTCTCTATCCTAGCAGTAAACTTGCCACACCTTTTGCTACTAAGGAGAATCTTAGATTTACAGGGGTATTACTGCTCAAATAAATATCTTTGTTTAAAAATCATTGTGTAACAAGACTATGCCAATGTAATATATGCTAATCAAGCCTTTCTC
Organism: Pelobates fuscus; assembly: GCF_036172605.1. Taxonomy (NCBI): domain Eukaryota; kingdom Metazoa; phylum Chordata; class Amphibia; order Anura; family Pelobatidae; genus Pelobates; species Pelobates fuscus. The sequence goes on along the minus strand of NC_086317.1, from coordinate 439,175,328 downwards.
TCAACAAACATTATATGGTCTGTTTTCAGCACCTAGCTCCCCTGCCAAGGTTTTGCTGCCCTTCCTGCAAGGGGCTTAAAATTTTCCACTATACATACACTTCAAATGTATCCTATTATTATTATGCCTGTGTGGTCTGTAGCTGTGCATCAGCTTCTAGCTGTATGGACCCTTCTACCCCTCAAGGGGGCTAACCGACCCCACATACAGTCCTGTCATAACCGTAATGAGAGTGGCCCCCCCCTCTCGCTGACCGCACTACTGGGTGTACAGACCTCTATGATACCACCCTGAGGGTGACCCCCTCTTACCTACAGCTCTGCTGGATCTGCAATGCCCGGTTATGGTTATATGAGGGTGACCCCCTCCTGCCGTCTGCACTGCTGGACTGGCAATGTCTGGCTACTTTATTATACGGCTAACCACTACGGCACTACTGTACCTACAGTGTCCGATTATGTTCAGACTGAGGGTGACCCCCTCCCCTGCTGGCCTATACTGCATAGTATGCTTGTGCTTGTTGGGTGACCCCCTCTTGCACGCTGGGTGACCCCCAGCTGGCCGCACCAGGTATCACTCAGACAGTGTTACCTCTATGGCAGTTATGCAATCACGTCTGAAGGCCAACCACTACGGCACTACTGTACCTCCAGTGTCCGATTATATTCAGACTGAGGGTGACCCCCTCCTCTGTTGGCCTATACTGCATAGTATGCTTGTGCTTGTTGGGTGACCCCCTCTTGCACGCTGGGTGACCCCCAGCTGGCCGCACCAGGTATCACTCAGACAGTGTTACCTCTATGGCAGTTATGCAATCACGTCTGAAGGCCAACCACTACGGCACTACTGTACCTACAGTGTCCGATTATGTTCAGACTGAGGGTGACCCCCTCCCCTGCTGGCCTATACTGCATAGTATGCTTGTGCTTGTTGGGTGACCCCCAGCTGGCCGCACCAGGTATCACTCAGACAGTGTTACCTCTATGGCAGTTATGCAATCACGTCTGAAGGCCAACCACTACGGCACTACTGTACCTCCAGTGTCCGATTATATTCAGACTGAGGGTGACCCCCTCCTCTGTTGGCCTATACTGCATAGTATGCTTGTGCTTGTTGGGTGACCCCCTCTTGCACGCTGGGTGACCCCCAGCTGGCCGCACCAGGTATCACTCAGACAGTGTTACCTCCATGGCAGTTATGCAATCACGTCTGAAGGCCAACCACTACGGCACTACTGTACCTACAGTGTCCGATTATGTTCAGACTGAGGGTGACCCCCTCCCCTGCCGGCCTATACTGCATAATATGCTTGTGCTTGTTGGGTGACCCCCTCTTGCACGCTGGGTGACCCCCAGCCGGCCTCACCAGGTATCACTCCAACAGTGTTACCTCTATGACAGTTATGCAATCACGACTAAAGGACAAATCTCCCGTGCCCAGAAGGTCACTTGTCCTGTCCTCATGCCACCCCGCTGACCTCACTGCCAGAAACCATCGGTACCCTACAGGGGACACTCCACCGGCCATCCTAGACGCTACACCGAGCACCCCTGGTACGCGTTGGCTAACGGATGGATTCATCTAGAGGATCAGTCTTCATGACGGAGTCCGGAAAGGTCCCCGCAGACACCTGATACAGGGTTTGCACTCTATCCGGGACTAACCACTGGATGTCGATGACACGCGGACACAGATGTTTCCTCGGGACAAATGGCGCGTTACAGCTTGGAAAGCGAATAATACTAAATTCCATTTTGGAATGTACCTATATGACTTATAGGTATCGCCTAGTTGGTTTCTACCCCTGAGAGCCGCAAAACGGGGATCAAGGTTACAGAATCTTGGACCGTTCCAGGAGCAATACGCATGACCAAAAGAGGCGTCCATTCCGAAGTTGCCATGCTGGGCGAAGTGTGCGGCGGAGTGGACTCCCGCCCCATCCCCATCCTACATGCTCCCAATGAATATGTCGCCTGTGGACACTTTGAGACGGAGGGCACTCATTCCCTCAGAGTTGCTCGGCGTGGATGATTGGTTCTCTCCCTCCACTGGACATGAGAGAAACCCACATGGATTTGCCATCAACATAGACATATTGAATCTGACTCACTCCCAGAAAATGCCAGGCATATGCTCCGCAACCTGCGGGTCACACTTAGGGGCCCAACCCGGTCGATTGACCAGTTGTTATTCGCCATCGAGGCCATACCTCCAGGATCCGGTACTATCAGCCGCTCCAACATGACGCTTTCTCGGGTCCTCGGCCTGGTATAGCCGAATCATGTGACCTTCGGATGAAGATCATCTAAAACTTAATTTATTACTCCGACATAGGGGGACCTGGCCTACCTAGGAGTTTCGGACCCCAACCAACTTCGGCCTGGACTCTGGAGTTCAAAGGAGGAACCTCTTCACGCCAACTGCGTGGAACTATCTGCAGGTTTGTTCAACGTTTACAGCTTTCCCAGGGGAAGTGGTACTGCTCGCTACCTTCCGGCCTGGACTTATCACTGGTTGCCCACTTTGGACTGCAGTCGGATCTCACGTAGGATCGCTATCTATAGCGTCTGGACAAGTATTCGTCATTTGTGACAATGTCTGCGGGACGAGACACTCATGTGGCGGACGGCTTCATCCGACCATGGAGAGACCCCAATGATTGGTTACCTCACCCTCCGGGGTCTCGACTACTGGCATGATTAAATTCGGTACGAACTGCCATACGGAGCGGTTCTCCAGCTGGCTGCCGGACCCTCAGCAAGGCGAGGGACGTGTTTTCCAAGCTTGGTCTCCTTCGGGGCGTACGCATTCTGTTTACTTCCAGGATACTTCAGGCTTTGCTTCAGACCGAATTCCTGGGAGTGTCGTTTCGCCTGGCCACACCACTTCGGAGGAGTCCTTCGTGCTTTCCCTTTTGCGGGAGTTTGCCATGGGAAGGCAATCTACGACTAGCTGTCTCCAGGTCCTGTGTGGGATCCACAGGGGTAGCCTGCCATGACTGGTGTCGGGAGAAGATGTTTGGGTCCCTATGGCTGTCCCCATTGTCTGGCTGAGTTGCCCATTCAGGGTAGGATCGTATGGGGCCATTCACGTCCTATGTCAGCTAGAGGACGACTCATGTGCGTTTTCGCAAGATTCTGGCATTGGTAAGGATCTCGTGGTCTGCAGTCTACCAAGAGGAGTATACCTTACAGGAGCCCTATCTCTTGCTATTCCTCAAGTCTAGTGGTATCGTGTGTTCTGCATTTCCTTGAGGAATGACCTGATGACAAGGACTTGCCTTGCGCCAGTTTTTCCGCTTACGGTTTTCCCCAGTACATCTTGTATTTCATGACGTTCTGACGTCATGGTATTGACGTAGTGTTTTCTTCCTTCTTGCCGTTCAGTACATCGGTTTCTGCTCCAGACATATTTCATTTCTATTCGTCCTCTGTGTTGTACCCCTACTCTCCGGATAGGCCACGGCTCTGACAGGTTGTACACGACCATGTAGATCCAGGATCTGGTTCTTTCCTCCGTCTACTCATGGACAGCTGTTGATTTCTGCGTACGGACGTTTTGATCTGTTTCTGCATTTTCTATACACCGCTGCTTGGTTTAGGGAATGGGTTTTCCATTCTCCTTTCATTTCAGTCCTATGTCATATTGCTTCTGGTTCTACTATTTGGGCGTTAAAATTGCAAATATGAAGCCTCCTGTCCTGCCATAAAATTAGGGATTATTCTAGCCTCGGTGAGGGAATAATCTAAATTTTATTAAAGACAGGAGGCGAATATTTCCCCCCCTTTTCTTACGTTCCCTCCCTGGATTTGGGTCTTATAATTAATTGGGGATATTGTTATGTTTTGTGAATGCATTGTTTTACATAATAAAGGTTATTTCTATTATTTAGTGATTGTCTGTGTGCATTTTTATTCATCATGTTTGTGTTGTAATTATGTTTCGTCCATGCCTTTTAGTTTAGGTACATACTAGATACTAGGTCTTCATAAGATCTGTAGACTTTGTTTATTCATCAGGTATTATAATGTGCAAGTGATATTGTATGGATATGACATCTTGCCTTGACAGTTTACTTTCACAATGTTTTCCTTTTTCTTGCAGTGTAATCTATTTTCTCTCTGGGCTTGACGATTATTTCTCTGGATATGTCTGCTACAAGGTGGATTCGTTGGTTTCCTTGCTCTCCTGCTCGACCTCATCAAAGAAAGAGGAAGTGGAAGAGCCTGCTTAGGGGTTTTATACTACTGTTGCTTTGTTCTGATTGGTTGTTTTGAAAAGTTCTGTTAACTGTTTCTTTGCTGCTGGAGGTTTCAGTAAAGAAGGTAAAGCAAATATTCGCCTCCTGTCTTTAATAAAATTTAGATTATTCCCTCACCGAGGCTAGAATAATCCCTAATTATGCACAGTAATAGTCACCTGCACACACAGATATCCCCCTAAAATAGCTATAACTAAAAACAAACTAAAAACTACTTCCAAAAATATTCAGCTTTGATATTAATGAGTTTTTTGGGTTCATTGAGAACATGGTTGTTGTTCAATAATAAAATTAATCCTCAAAAATACAACTTGCCTAATAATTCTGCACTCCCTGTATGTGTGCATGTATTGCAACTCTATTTTTTTCAGTTTGGTGTTAGTTTGGCCTCATGTTTGAGTTTCGCCTGAGGCCTCATAAAGTCTAGAGCCGCCTCTGGAGTCGGATGCAGGAGATACCCATCTAAAACTACATTGTGCAACTTCTTAGGCATATATATAGGAAGAGGGGCAACATTATGGTTTATGCACAAAACACAAGATTATAGTGAATAGTAAATTGACTATAGTCAAATGATGTATTTTTTTTTCCAAATCTCCATTGTTTATCAATCTTTTGTAATTAAGTTTTCTGTCCTCCATAATTTGGTGATTAATGAATAATTCACACAAATATCCAAAAATATACAAGGACAATCTGTATATCCGCAGAAACATAAAAAGCAACAGTGTTTTTCTATATAAACATTTTCGTTTGCTTTTTTGCTGTTAAAGTCGATATCATTCATTGCCGGTGATCGCTATTTTTAAAACGACATTCACTTTATGTGTCATCTGATATGTCCAAGCCCCATGATCTCGCAGGGGAATAGTGAAACCAGTCAGAATAAAAGTTAAAGGATTATAAACCCTGTGCACTTGGACTATATTGTTTTCCAACTGGTCATCTATTTCCTTTAAATTTCCTACAATCTACCCATTGTACTATCTCCAGCTATTTCAAATTAGCAGAGACCTCACACGTTTTCCAAGTATAAAGGGCGGCCGTTACAAAAACTGTGCCATTTGACGAGACTCCTTGGTACCTTTTGAATAGACTGTTAAGTTAAACGAGAACAAGGAAGATTGGGGTTGAGTAACCAGTTAAACATTAACAGCAGATCTGTTGCTTAGTTACAGCCACTGCAACAAAAGGAGAACATTTTCCTTTGTCACCAGCTTCTCAACTTTACTCATCGGAGGGAGGAGGGGTAGATTTCGGTCGCTCCACTGCCTTTTATTACAGAAAAGCAAACTGCTGTTTCGATTAAAGGTGCTTCTAAAAATATATGACCATAAGCTCGTCATTTGATAAAAATAAATATTTTTGTAAGCATTCCTAATTAAAATTAAAGTGTGCCCACCCTTTAGTAATAATAAGGATTAAAGGGACTTGGGGTCAATACATATTATGTATGTATTATATAGATAATGCATTACCTAAATGTAAATAAATCGGATAAATGCAACATTAACCTTTGAAGATTCTGACAATCCCCAGACTTGGTGGCTTATTTCAGTAGTTTTGCCCAGACCAGGAAGAAGTTGACATGTGGCAGCCAATCCCAGCTTTCCGTTGGTTTTCTGGGAGAGTTGGTTTGTGGAGTGTGGTTAGGCACTTGGTAAAAGTTCTATTCTTTCGAAGCTGTGAATGGAACTCTTGCTTGAGCGACATGTGTCACTAATGCCTCGTTTCCACTGAGCGGATCGGTTCGGGTCGGTACAGTTTGGAAGGTTTAGAATGGACCAGCCCATTCTGGTGAGCGTTTCCACTGCAAGCCAGACCTTCAGGGGCCATGCGGGGTTTAGAAAAAATCCTCTTCCTGTCCACCAATCAATGGATTGTATAGTAGCTCCGCCCTAACCGAACCGTTCCATTTTCTATGGCCCTACATCTGAAGCAGGACCCTGAATGGATCGGTACGGTTCGCTTATATGGACCACTTTCAGAATGGAAACCCAAAATAGCGAACCGTACCGTACCGAACCGAACCGATCCGCTCAGTGGAAATGAGGCATAATAAGAAGTTCTGTGCAGGGACACAGTGACAGAGGAGTTGGATTAAGGGTTTTGTGGGCTTTGAGATGAAAATTACTTGTAGCCTAAATACAAAATGTGAATTTGTGTTTTTGTCTCATGCTCCTCACCTCCATCTGCGGTTCGATTTTGCAGCCATGTATAAAATCATCCCAACGTGCATTTTTAGACTGCATATTTCAATACTGCATTAAATAAAATGTAAATTAGAACCAGAACAAAGTGTCATATTTACATAGATTGAGTTCTAAAAACTTTTATTAACTTTAACGTTAATGTGAGTATTAGTGCTATGCGTGCTGGTTTAAGTTCAGACACACCAAGAATACTGAGCTCCACGGAAAAAGGAAATTAGGATAGAAAAGAAGGACTTGGGCCCAAAAAAGACTCCTAATAAGGGACATTGAGCTGGTAGGCAAAGAACCTTGGACACATTTGTACCTCTCTGGTTGTTTCTAAGGCAATTTATAACATATAGATTAATACATACAGTCCCAAAACTACATTTGGTACTTTGGGTTTTATGGGTGGTGTCTCCTATGATGCCAAGCCTGGCCAAGGAAGATTTTTATACCTCCCAACATGTCAAACGGACAAAGAGAGACACATACAATTTAGGGTGTAAGTGGGGGGGTGTATCCTGGGACGAAATTTTTACATTACTTAGTAATAGCAATTGATGCAAGAACAATGTATCTTATTTACATGGACATATTTCTAAACACATTTATTGTAGTTTGAAGACACATTACTGGGAGCATAATTGCTATGGAGTTTTTTTATATACACTCTCCTTGACCAACAATATGGAGCTCATAGAAAAGAGGAACATTAGGCTAAAAAAAGAGATGGAGCGGGATTGGTCCAAAATATGGACTGTCCCTCCTAAAAAAAAAAAAAAAAAAGGAGACTTGGTAGATATACATTTCAGGGCAGCAGAGCATTAAAGAAAACATCTGGTAACCCGGACTTGTAACAGATGATGGGCCATGGAGCTTCACCTCCAAAAGCCCCTATGTTAATCTGGCCCAACCTCTTTGTCCAGTAGATACAGATCCATTAGGGCTGTTAAGGCCTGGGGCAAAAGCAGTCTGTATTATTTCTCCATTATCCCTGCTTAATGCACTAGTGTTCTGGTTTATATATCTGATGTCCCAGTTGTCTGGTTGGCTATTCTGATGATCATTTTGGTAAGCACTTACAAAACATGAAACACAATCTATGGGACTAAGAATGTACGTGTGGCAATGTGTTCAGTCAACCTGAAGCCTTGGCTGCATTCAGCACCCTAATTCTGTCTATGATGATGCCAGACGTGAAGAATTTTAAGAATGGAAGTGAAATTCACTAGAAATTTGTTCTTGGACAAATGTAAATATTGTCAGAGTGCAGGGACAAGGACTATGCATTAAAACCACCACATTAACATGTAGTAGTTTTGGTGCTTAGATTGTCCCTTTAAATTTTGGCTATTCTGACCCAATATTTGCCTGGTCATTTCTTAAAAAAAATACTATAAACACCTGAACCACTAGTGCTTAATGAAGTTGTTTTAGTTTAATGAAATTTGTTGTGCAGTCTGTAATTTGTAAACACTGCCTTTTCACAGTAAAAGGCAATGTTTACATTTGTTCCTAAGGGAACCTCTGACAGCCACAAGAGCTGCTTCCCATTACAGTCATGTAATCTTCACAGGATTGACATTTGTCACTGATATAATGTTTCTCTAAGAGGAGAGGCTGATTGACACAGCACGGCAATTGCAATAGCTCAAGCCCCCCTGAGCACTTACATTTAGAAGCCCACTTTTGTCTAATATTTCATTTTTGGACATTGACCAGGGAGTTGCAAATGTAAGATCAAAAAAAGCTGACATGGAGAATTTCCCCAATGCTTTTATTTTGGGCTAAAATTTGCAATTCCCTTGTCAGTTCCCCAAAAAATCACAATTTAGTGAATAACTCTTAGAAGGTTAGAAGCAGGGGAGGGCTGGCAGCCTTAGACCTGGGGGGCAAAACCAGTCAAGTGGCCCATTGCACCACCAAATCAGTTCACCATCCATGCCCACCTTTTCCTGGTTTTATAACGGATATTGATGTTATGCTAATCAGTAGCTCTTTGCCATACCCACTCCTTCACGGCTCTGACTTTCAATGTTGTCAGAGCACAGGCTGAGAATCTCTGAGCCTGTGCTCTGACTTATTAACTGAGTGCCGGAACCACGAGGGAGAGGATATGATCTGACTGCACCTACTGCTGGTGCGCACCAGTGGACCACCAGCGAATCATTTCAATTGAATATGCTGGTGTCCCCAACTTGTGAGCTGTGTTGGCTACCGGGCGCCTCTGTTGTCATGGCACCCTGCGTGACCGCACAGCTTGCCCACCCCAACGGCTGGCCCTGCTGACACACACTGACGTTACTACTTAGACATCCCTCAATATTAATACAGACATCAGAGTAAACACCAATAAACTGTGGAAACAGAGCTGATCCCTCCAAATTTATAAAGGTTTTTCTTAGAGGATTTATTGTAAGATTAACCCCTTAAGGACACATGACATGTGTGACATGTCATGATTCCCTTTTATTCCAGAAGTTTGGTCCTTAAGGGGTTAAATCATGCCTCCTCCTCACTCTCTCCCATGCGCTGCTCTGTAGGCTGGGAGGAAGTGAAGAGTAATCACAGTCTCCCAGCACAACGTCACCTGTGGCTGTATGGGGAACAGCTGTTTAATGTAATGCTTGCAGGACGGCCAGCTGCTGCAGAACCTCTTTGTTCCCGTCTCTGCAAAGGGCTCCAGGCACTGCTTGCTGTGAGTGTGAGCCACTGTAAATTAGGGGCAGAGGGCACTTGTACTGCGGTAAAAACGGATCTGGGCAGGAGGAGAGTGCTGTGCAATCAGTGCACTCCCCTCCTGTGGGTCACCAGTAGACTGATGCACCTGCCCAGGATTTTTGCCGCCCTAGGCAAAAGAAAAATTTGCCGCCCCCCCATGTGACATCACAATGCCCCACCTATATGATCTGCCATATGAACTAATGCCAATGCTGCACACAGTGTGTGTTTACATTAAAAAGCCTGCAGGGACAGGCTATAGACACCAGAACCACTTCATTAAGCTGAAGTGGTTCGGGGGACTATAGTGTCCCTTTAATGTGAGGTAAATTATAGATTAGTGTCACTAATAATATCCTGGATTGCCTACTTACAATCAGATGAGGATGGTGATGGGCTGCAGGTTGGCTCCACTGGTCTGGTGTAGAACAGGATCTCTGGAGGCTGCTTGTAACTGTAGTCACAAAATTCAAAGTTCTAGTAGAATGGGAAGCAGCTCTTCATTTTTTTGGGGCCCCTTACACAGCTCAAGGTCTGGGCCCCAGGGCCTGACGATGAGTATGCCCATAAGGCCCACCTACATGTTCCACCCATGAGTTCGCTCACAGGGAGTGGAGTGTGTAGGGGATGTGTTATGTGTTATTGTAGAGGATCTAATGTGTGTGCTTATGGTAGGTAGTGTATAGGGATACCAGTTTGTGTAGGTAATGCAGTGTTTTTGTTTGTAGTGGAAGCAGTGTGTGTTTGTGTATAAGGGATGTATTGTGTGAATCTGTGTTTGTATGCATAAGGGATGCAAGGTGTGTGTCTGTAAGTGTGTGCATTGAGTGTGTGTAAGAAATGCATTGTGTTTCTGTGTATATGTAAGAGAAGCAGTGTGTGTGTTTGCATGTGTGTGTAAGGGTTTGCATTGTGTGTTTCTGTGTATGTGTGCAAAGGATGCATTGTCTTTGTGTGTAATGGATGCATTGTGTTTCTCTGTGTGTAAGGGAAGCATGTTGTGTTTCTGTGTGTGTAGGGATGCATTGTGTGTTTCTGTGTACGTATAGGGATGCATTGTGTGTGTCTGTGCGCGTAGTGTGAAAGAGCTCCCTGTCCTGCCCCCTGTCCTATAGAGCTCTCCCCTGCCCCTTAGTGGTCTCTCCACCCCACCCCACCCTCTCCCCTAGCAGTCACTTCTCACACTCATCCACCCTCCCTGTGCTCTTCTCACCCCCCCCCCCTCCCAAACCTCCGGTGTTCTTTTCACCCCCTCCCTCCCTGTGTTCTTCTCACTTCCCCCCTCCATGTGTTCTCCTCAATCCCCTCCCGTTCTCCTCACCTCCCCCCATGTGATCTTACTCACTCCCCCCCCAGTTTTCTACTCACTCCCCCCACCCTCCCTGTGTTCTTCTCACTCCCCCAACCTCCCTGTGTTCCCTCCTACTCCCCCACCCTCCCTGTGTTCTTCTCACTCCCCCACCCTCCCTGTGTTCTTCTCACTCCCCCGCCCTCCCTGTGTTCTTCTTACTCTCCCCCCTCCTCTCTGTGTTCTTCTTACCCCCTGTGTTCTTCTTACTCCCCCCGTTCTTCTTAATCCCCCTGTTCTTCTTAATTCCCCCCTGTTCTTCTTAATCCCCCCACCCCCCTGTTCTTCTTAATCCCCCACCCCCTGTTCTTCTTCTTAATCTCCCCACTCCCCCTGTTCTTCCTAATCTCCCCACTCCCCCTGTTCTTCTTAATCCCCCCACCCCCCCTGTTCGTCTTAATCCCCCCACCCCCCTGTTCTTCTTAATCACCCCTCCCTGTTCTTCTTAATCACCCCTCCCTGTTCTTCTTAATCACCCCCCGTTCTTCTTGATCCCCCACCCCCTGTTCTTCTTAATCCCCCCACCCTCCCCCACTGTTCTTCTTAATCCCCCCAACCCTCCTTCTTCTTAATCCCACCCACCCCTCCTTCTTAATCACCCCTCTTCTTATTAATCTCCCACCCCTCCCCCTTCTTCTTAATTCCTCCCCCCTTCTTCTTAATCCCCCACCCTCCCCCCTTCTTAATCCCCCATCTCTCCCCCTTCTTCTTAATTCCCCCTCTTCTTATTAATCCCCCACCCTCCCCTTCTTCTTAATCCCCCACCCTCCCCCCTTCTTAATCCCCCACCTCTCCCCCTTCTTCTTAATTCCCCCCTCTTCTTATTAATCCCCCACCCTCCCCTTCTTCTTAATCCCCCTTCTTTTTAATCCCCCACCCCTCCCCCCTTCTTCTTAATCTCTCCCCCTTCTTCTTAATTCCCCCTCTTCTTCTTAATCCCCCACTCTCCCTCCTTCTTCTTAATTCCCCACCCCTCCCCCTTCTTCTTAATCCCCCACCCCTCCCCCCTTCTTCTTAATTCCCCACCCCTCCCCCCTTCTTCTTAATTCCCCCCCTCTTCTTATTAATCCCCCACCCTCCCTCCTTCTTCTTAATTCCCCCACCCTCCCTCCTTCTTCTTAATTCCCCCACCCTCCCTCCTTCTTCTTAATTCCCCACCCCTCCCTCCTTCTTCTTAATTCCCCACCCCTCCCCCTTCTTCTTAACCCCCCCCCCCCCCCCCCGGAGCGGTGGCCGGCCGGAGTCATAGGAAGGTGCACACTCAGTGTGCACCTTCCTGTCAGTCCGGCCGGTTACAGGAAACAGAAACTCCTGTTCCGCGCGGAACAGGAGTTTCTGTTTCCTGTAACCGGCCGGACTGACAGGAAGGTGCACACTGAGTGTGCACTTTCCTATCACTCCGGCCGGCCACCGCACCGGAGAGGAGCTCGGCCACGCTACAGGGGAGGGGAGAAGATGTGCTGCAGCCGCCTGAGCCTCTTAACAGAGCGCTCAGGCGGCTGCAGCATTTAAAGGGCCGGCCCTGCAGCGGCCGGTCTTAAAATGGTTTGGGGCGGCCTGGGGGGCAATTGCCTCCCTGCCCCCCGGCCCAGCCCGCCCCTGGTTAGAAGTGAATTTAAGCTAAATTTCGGCTTAGCTGGAAGCATAGCAGAGTTAGAATATGTTTCAAGTTTGACTGCTCTGACCTTAAACTTGTATTTACTATTAACAGACCATACCATAAATTAACCTTGAATTAACATTGAACTGAAGCCTCTCTGAATTAGTCTGAACAAGCCATGAACTTTTTTTTTTTTTTTTTAATCTCCAGGTCCCTAAATCTCTTGGTAGAATGAATAAAAACATTGTGTTATTGTGAGGCTTTTATCTGTATATTAGGGAGGACGTCCCCCAGCCAGTGTCCCCACATTTTGCTATTATTATTGGTATTTATATAGCGCCAACGTATTCCGCAGCGCTTTACAATATTTTAAAAGTGGGAAATTAAATTATAAATGAGACAATTACAAAATATTACAGGAACAATAGGTTCATAACGGTTCTGCTTAACCCCTTCAGGACACATGCCATGTGTGACATGTCATAATTCCCTTTTATTCCAGAAGTTTGATCCTTGAGGGGTTAAACAAGCTTACACTGCTATAATAAATGTGATGGTGATCTACCTCCCCCCATCCTACCCTGAAACAAATTAATTAAGTTTTCCACTTCACTGCATAAAAAGTAGATAAACTAATTTCTGAACAATTTTAAGGTCATTTTTGGTTTAAGACATTCTAATTCCTATACCGTGCATGGAATGTTGATACCTCTGTAACTTTATTTATTTATTATTTTTTGCAGACTTCTAATTTCTCGAAAAAACATTTTCACACTATGTGCCATTTTGTCTCAAATGTGGCTATTATTTTACAAACTTAAATTTGACTTACTGATCCTCATAGATAATGCTGTATAACCAACCATGGTGTTCTGCTTACTGTTATTTGATGTCCTACCCCTATATTTATATAAGTATTTAACTCAAATCTTTATTGGGTTGGTAATCTACAAGAAACGAGTAGGGCATTTTCTTCACTTCATTGTAACGGACCGACAGGACACTCTCATATACGTGTTTGGCTGCTTGTCCTATTAGAATGCACAGGATCTTTATACAGAGCTACTTGAACAGAAACGCGCCAAAACAATGGTAATCATTCAAACACCTGTCATCATCATTTAAGGATGTTCCAGCTGCTATCAGTTTGATCACAAAAAGAGGAAGGACTCATTCAATTCCTAGAGACCATAGGGTGTTTTGATTGTAGCAGGACCAGCAAATCCTTAGTATACAATATATCCAAGGAGAGGCTTCAGACACTCACATGGTTGAAATACAAAGCAGTTTTATTGGATCAAAATGCAAAGAGCAACGTTTTGACCTAAACATAGGTCTTTGTCAAGCTATCCGTTTAATCAGCATCTTTACTCTCCATATACCATATTACAATATACCACTAACAACTCGTTGAGTTTTATTTAAAATAAATATATATTTCAATAGACTTCATTTAACCCCTAGCACGCATATAATGTGTTGGTGAATTCTCATTGTTTCCTGCATCTACGCAACAACTTTCCCACCACTGTAAGGTCTACGCTCCCATCACTTGCAAGTCTTCAAAGGCTGTGGCTCTCAGTTCACCAGATGTTCAGAGAGAGGTCAAGCATTGCTAAACTGTGCCGACAGAGGTCTCTCGATTTGAAGAGCTGCTAATTCAGCACATTGACATTGAAAAACTGAAGGGTTTGCTGTGGACAACAGAAGATATTTGTAAAGAATCAAAGCACAAAACTTTAGGGAGTCAATCAGCTCTTTTCTCAACTTATTTAGTTTTGTTTTGGGTTAATTTTTATGCTGGTGCATCTTTAATGAAGATTTAGACTGAATAAATAATAATATAAATTATATTGTTTTATAAAAACACATAACCTACTGTGAGTTGTATTCTATCAATATGCCATAATCAGATTTTAAGGTTTATCTTATAGTTTTAGAATTTCTGTCCTTAAGGTGATGCTGCAAGGATTTGTAAACATATTTTGGGAATATCACCTCCAAGTTATTGATGCATTTTATTAATATTTAATCCCTTAAAGAAACAGCTGCAGAAGCTTGTCTTGCTCTTAAGGACACAAGCAATTTTTGCAGTTTGTTGCAGTTGCTGTTTGTGTTCAACTGCAATTGCATTTCTCCCATTTATTGCACCAGCAAATATTATATACCATTTTTTTTACAAGACAAAAAATACTGTAATCTGATGTGACATATACACATATAAATTCGTATTTATTATAAAAAAAAGCTACAAAAAATATTTGAATGTTTTGGAAATAATATGTGCATAATAAGTGCAGCTTAACAAACGTAATTAAAAATAAATTCCTTTATTTGTCCATATTTACCGAGTACATAATATGTCTAGGATTCATTTTGATAGTACAAGGAGTGAACTAAAAGTTCAACGTGGAACAGTTTTAGAAGTTGGCATGAGTAAACTTTTAGGGTTTTTTAGTATACAGACATGTAACAAAGTTTTTCAATGTGTATTTTGTAAAGCTGATGTGTGCTACTCCTGTACAAAATTCCATATTGAATTCAGCTACATCTTTTGAGTACAATGATACACTATCCTGTGAAGCTACATTGCCATATAAGAGACCACGCTATTTCAGTTTCTATAGTTAGAGTTTTCATAGATGGATTTGATGGGCCTATGTCACGTTTTGGGGCATTATAGCAGTTTGATTGTTCAGATAACTCCACAACCCTACATTTTGTGAAAGTAGACACACCAGGGTATCTCATATGGCATATATTGTGCCTTAACATGGCACCATATTTTTCACCAAATTATGTAAACGTTTGTGGTAAAAATAAAAACTTGACATATTTTTGAATACACGTTACATTTTGCTGGGCATTTTGTATATTTGACATGTGCCATCAAACCCCCCAAATTATGCTATGCTAACTCATCTGAGTTAAACAATACCCCCATTATATGACATTTATTGATCATTCCATGCTTCAATAAAAGGCAGATAATGTGGAACAAGCCCCCTCTCCCACCCACACATGCTTCCAGACTATTTTTGCAGTACAAAGTTAGACAGACTATAGAGGCACTTCAGTTCCGCATTAGCGGGCTGCTGTAGAGTGGCCGGGCCTTTGGCATCATGACACTAGTTGCCAATCTCCTCAAAAATATTTTAACACTAACAGAAGAAATAAGTCCCACATACTCCGACCTTGCACTATAGTCCCTATAATTAGCTGTACTGGTTATGGTGATTACAGTGACTCATTAAATCCCTCTAATATAGTGTAGCATCTTTCACGTAAGACAGCTGTCCCTTAGCTTTGGACCTCATCTATGAGCCCAGCTACTAGCTGAAAAAAAGAATTAGTTGCATCTACAGCACTGGGAGTATCTGGCATCCTTATACACCTTAGGAAGGTGTATAGAATATTGGGGTGCTGGCAAAACAGGTTTTCGTGAAGTTATGTTATTCGAACTGGTAGTATCTTTTGACAGGACTAGATCATCATTGAAGTAGTATATTTTGTGAGCCTGGGTCACGTTGTATGTTCCTACAATTATTTCTGTCGTCAAGCTCTGCCCTAATTTACTTTATATAGTCCTTTACCTTCACATAAATCAAGGCAAAAACATGTTCCAGTGCTGCTTTACGTAGTTTGGCCATTTGTCGATAGTGACAGTAGGTGTGTTGGGGAATTAGATAACACTAACTTTACTGTGAATAGTGAAAGCACCAAGAGACAGGTGTAACATTCTGCTGTTATGACAACAGCCAAATGGTCTTTGTCAAGATGAAATCGTGTTGCTTCAATTTATGAGCAAAGTCCACTTTGCATTGTGCAAGGTGTCTTTTAAGCTTCCATTATCAATACACAGATTTACTATTTCCTATGTCATGCTATTTAAACAGGTTTGTTTGGAATCGTTAATCATACTCTGTGTTCCTTAGACCAACATGTTCTCTGTTTGTGACTTCGAGCATTCAATTTACTTCTGATAGAAGGCTTGTGAGCTTAGTTTGAAGAAAGATTATGCGGGTGTGAAGCCCAGGTGACATGACATTTAAGGTGTTTCTGCCCTGTGAGGTTGTAATTGTCATCAGTTTAATTATAAATAACAAGTCCACTTCCATGTTGGGTAAATACATGCAAAAAAATGCGGTTTGTGCAAATTGATTAATCTGAAAAAAAAAAAATTGGTTTGCACAGACTGAATTTTGATGGGGCATTTTCGGTATGGGCGAATTTCGTCCACGCGATAGTTTCGGGGGAAGACTATTCAGACAAACCACAATGGTTTGAAAATTAACCTATTAGTTACTGCAAAATATCTATATATATCATATAGAAAAATAGTTTTTTTTTTTTGTTTTTTTTTTATGCCCCCTTTGTTTGTCACTTTCTCCTTTACCTGTGAATAAAACTAACATTCAGTGAATGTCTTCTGGTCTTCAATCCTCTTTTTCCCATCATTCATCTTTATTCAATGCATTGTTTAGTAAAAATTTCAGGTAGTATATTTGGCATACCACCAAGCTGAAAAGGGCTCTTGGTTTTGTGTTTTTTTGTTTTTTTTTTTACAGTTTTGTAATGTTCTTAGTATGGTGGGCTTTACACCCTGTTCCAAATTATTATGCAAATTCTATTTAAGTGTCACAAAGATTAAATATTCTGTTTTTCAGTTTAACTCATGGATGGCATTGTGTCTCAGGGCTCTTTTGATCACTGAAAACAATCTCGTACACCTGTGATAATTACATTGCCAGGTGAGCCCAATTTAAGGAAGACATACTAAAGGAGGGTGTTCCACATTGCTAAGCAGAGCACCATTTTCATGCAATATGGGGAAGAAAAAGGATCTCTCTGCTGCCGAAAAGAGTGAAATAGTTCAATGCCTTGGATGAGGTATGAAAACATTAGATATTTCACGAAAACTTAAGGGTAATCATCGCACTATTAAGAGATTTGTGGCTGATTCAGAGCACAGACGGGTTCGTGCAGATAAAGGCACATTGAGGAAGATTTCTGCCAGATCCATGCATCGGATCAAGAGAGCAGCTGCTAAAATACCGTTACATAGCAGCAAACAAATATTTGAAGCTGCTGGTGCCTCTGGAGTCCCACGGACATCAAGGTGTAGAGTCCTTCAGACTCTTGCAACTGTTCATAAACCTTCTATTCAGCCACCACTAACCAATGCTCACAAGCAGAAACAGCTGCATTGGGCAGAAAAATACATGAAGACTAATTTTCAAACAGTCCTGTTCACTGATGAGTGCCATGCAACCCTGGATGGTCCAGATGGATGGAGTAGTGGATGGTTGGTGGATGGCCACCCTGTTCCAACAAGGCTGCGACGTCAGCAAGGCGGTGGTGGAGTCATGTTTTGGGCCGGAATCATGGGAAGAGAGCTGGTCGGCCCCTTTAGGATCCCGGAAGGTGTAAAGATGACCTCTGCAAAGTATGTGGAGTTTCTGACTGACCACTTTCTTCCCTGGTACAGAAGGAAGAACTATGCTTTCCGTAATAAAATCATCTTCATGCATGACAATGCACCATCTCATGCTGCAAAGAATATATCTGCATCAATGGCTGCTATGGGGATAAAAGGAGAGAAAGTCATGGTGTGGCCTCCATCCTCCCCTGACCTCAATCCTAATGAGAACCTTTGGAGCATCCTCAAGCAAAAGATCTATGAGAGTGGGAGGCAGTTTACATCCAAACAGCAGCTCTAGGAGGCTATTCTGACATCTTGCAAACAAATTCAAGCAGAAACTGTCCAAAAACTCACAAGTTCAATGGATACAAGACTTGTGAAGCTGCTATCAAATAAGGGGTCCTATGTTAAAATGTAATGTGACCTGTTAAAATGTTTAAAAAGTTAAAATGTT
Source organism: Pelobates fuscus (assembly GCF_036172605.1). Taxonomy (NCBI): domain Eukaryota; kingdom Metazoa; phylum Chordata; class Amphibia; order Anura; family Pelobatidae; genus Pelobates; species Pelobates fuscus. The sequence continues at coordinate 439,157,327 of NC_086317.1, read as the reverse complement.
GTTATAAGTCTGATTGAAATAGCTTTTGATTTCAGTAAAAATGCTGCAAACACAACGAATGACAATCTTCAGTTCTTTACAACCTATAAAGTGTTTTGAAACTTACTGTGCGTAATAATTTGGAACAGTGCATTGTAAGTTTTTTATGGTTAAAAAAAAAAGAAGAGTCGATATGTTTTAAAGGCTCGGATATCAGGTACTTTGATGCTAATCAAGTCATAGCATCAATATTACAAAGCATTGTATGTGTGGATGATGGTGGAAGAGGAGGGACGCTCTGCGTAAAAAAAAAACACTGAATATTTACCATAGAGATGCATCGATTCAATGCATCTCTACGAGGAGATGCTGATTGGCGCAGCGCAGAGTTTTACTGCAAATGCACAATAGCCTCCCACTGCTTTGCTATGGCGAAAGCATTGAATTGACTGAGATCTGATTGGATTGATAATCTCAGCCATGGAGGCGGAGCCATCCACGGCAAGTACGATACAGCGTGGGAGAAAATGTGAGTACTGGCTGGTCACCTAAACAGCCACTTCAACACTATAGTGTCAGGAATACATGTTTGTATTCCTGGCACTACAGTGTCCCTTTAACAATGAAGACAGTATAACTGTCAGGGCAAAACATTAAGTTTATTTAGTACGACATCAGATGTACTTTAAGATGTACAGAACATATACATGTGTACATTTTCTCCCTACTTTAGATTAGTTTGGTTGGAAGAACAGTTCCTTTCAATCAATTTCCTTTGTTTTCTCCAGGTATTTATGCATAGATGTCACTCATTACAGAGGAAATGAGAGAAATGATTCAATGCAATGACTCAGAAAATAAATAATTAAACTAAACCAGTCATTAACATCAGAAAGCTCAGATTTTAAAGACAGACATTTATTTATTACACATAGTAAAAAAAAAAACAACTTAAAAAAAAACAACCAATGATTGTATTCATGAATAATAGATTATCTACATACTGGGAACTTTGACCTTCTGCTTGTCAAGGCATCTCTTAACTTGTGAAGTTTCTTTATATTTCACATATACTGAAAAATAAAAGATTGTAACATGATGATCAAACATTGTTTAATGTGCACAATCTGGATATATAAGCATTGCCTGGTTCATGTATATTAATGGGTTAATCCCTTCCCCCGTACCACAGATGCCTAATTAGTGATGTCCCAACAGGATTATAAATTGTAAAGTAGCTTAAACAGCACTTGGCTATATTATACAAGTCACCAAACCCTTAAATTATTAAAGAAAGGATTCACATAGATGGAGACATGATGGGATTATTATGCTTTAGTGTCCCTAGCTAGATAGGCCCCCACGTGTGTGCAATAAAAATGAATTACCTTTTTCCAATGCTAGGGCTCCTGAGGTTCATGGCATGGCCTTCGAATTGGTCCAATCTTGCTTTTCATGCATTGAGGACCTGGTGCTCGAAGCAGGGAGTGCTGCGAGTGCTACCCCATAAGAAAGCATTAAATCAATGTGGCGGGCTTCTTAGTCACATGACCAAGTTTTACTTGGTGGGGTTAACCCTGAAATGTAAACATTAAAGTTTCTAAAACAACTGCTATGTTTTACATTGAAGGGTTGAAAGGCATGGGTGACGTTAGTGGTCCTTCAAAGGAGCACTAAGGATATGATGTAATTTTTTAATGCTAGCACCTGGTGTTGTTTGGGCTATTAGGATTTCAGGGCTCACCATTTTCCTCTACAAAAACCCTTTAATTAACTTGATACTTACCTTCAATACAGTGCTGGTGCAGCTCTGTCTGCCTCTGCTAAATGTCACCAGGCTTGATAATCATTTGTCCAGTCAAATGGAGGTATTGTAACCCCACAATGAAAGCATTGCCTTATCTCCAAAACACTAATGTTTTATATTGTGGGAACACACGGCGGGGCTAGTGCACCCAGACAACTTTATTGAGCTGAAGTTTTCTGGGTGAATATATTGATCCTTTAAGAGATTTATTTTACTTTGTGGGGAGAGCTGTCCATGGGTGGCACAGAGGTGGGACATGCAGAAAATATACAGAATAGGTTCCAAAATGGAAAAAGTATAAATTGGTGGAATGTACCAAAAAAAGTAGCAGGTTCTGAAAAGAAAGTATAGGTCCATATTCCTTTTGACCTCGTGTGACACCATTAGTGTTTAATGGTTGTTATGGTTTAAGAAAGTACTTCGTGAAATAAATTCAATTCTAGGGGGCGTGGCTTGACCGCACATGGAGTGAGTCGCACGCTACACTCGCTCCCAGGCCCCAACCCGTTTTAGCCCAGATCCTGAGCTGATCCCGCGGTCCATATGGGGAAACCCAAATGGACTACCCCCAGACACCCCCCTACTCCCCACTCACACCTCAAACCTGGCCCCATGGACGACTTTTTGTCCACCCCGCAGCACCTCCGGGACGCACGAGGCACGGACAAGATGGCGCCTCCTTCCCCGAGTACAAGCAGCATTGCAGATTCCATGGGAGGGGACACCCAGCACTGACGCACTATCCCAGATGTCCAGGGATTTGGCGGCCATATCAGCCAACATGCTCACAAAGGGGGACAAAGCGGCCCTGGTCACTGAGCTGCGCACCGTCATCCGTGAAGAGATTACCGCGGTACGTAGAGACCTGACGGCCCTGGAGCAAAGGGTGGATGAACTGGAGGAACACCGTCTCCACTCCTCACACCACCAACAAGCCACAGACCTCGCAACCACGCGACAAGGGAATATACTCCTTGAAATGCGCAGACAGGTTGAAGACCTGGACAACAGGGGCCGCCGCAACAATATACGCATATGGGGCCTCCCTGAGGCTGATGGCGAGTCCCCACGGGACATATTACTAGGCCTCTTTACGCAACTGCTTGGAGGGGATACCCCTGCGGACACACCCATGGAACGCGCACACTGAGCGCTCAGGGGCCCCAGGAGAGATGGCCAACCTAGGGACATTATATGTTGCCTCGCATCGTTCCAACAGAAAGACGCCATCATGAGGGCAGCCAGGGCTCAACGCACAATTATCTACATGGAATCCCAAGTTTCCCTGTTTCAGGACCTGTCGACCCTCACTCTAGATGCCCGACGGGCGTTGAGGCCTCTGACAGGCATGCTGCTGGATAAACGGATTCCCTATAAATGGGGTTTTCCGTTTAGCCTACAGGCCAAGATAGAGAACCGCTGGCACACGCTGCGCTGGCCCAACGATGTACCCCGATTCCTCCAGGCCGCTGGACTGCCACACGTCCACATACCGAACTGGATCCTCGAATTCCCGCCAGCACGCCCCACCGGACCCCACCTGGCGGCAGAGAACATAACTGGGGGACATATTGGCCCTCCTCCGCAACGCCGGGGCGGCCCAGACGGTCCAGAAGAATAATGCTCTAGGACATAGCAGCCAAACTCCTACCAGGTACCATGGTCCCTCTCCCAAGCTTCCCCCACCCCCAGTTTTCCCCCCGGGGTGGGCTTCCAGTGTTTATTTACCCATGGCGTTTAACCACCAAGACGCATGTAGGGGTGAGGTCCGCGGCCTTGGGACACCGGGGACCGGGACGAGATCAATGGCCCACCACAGCGATATGGGACGTGGGGTTGCTTTTCGGGAGGGAGGTTACTGGTCATGCCGGCTACAAGGGGTGAGCCAAACAGTAACGGACTATTTGGGTGGGGGGTTTGGGCCGCAAAACCCAGGAGTGTATATGCCCAGTACCGTGCCTACACCCCGTAAGTTGCCTCTTGCACGGGCGACAGTGCCTACCCCGCCCACCACTCGCCCATTCTGTTTAATAATTCGTTTGTATGTTTAATTTTCGATTTCACTGTTCAAAATGCCTAAATTAAGCCACAGTTTAACCTCGTATGCAGAATGCCTAGTCAGAATATGCTGTGCACCCCACTGCCTAATATGTCGCCTGAGCCGCCCAAGCAGCCTACGGTACGCTACGTCTCTGCCCCAGGTGCGCGTAGCAATGTTACTATATGGTATTTATCCCGCCCCATACTGCGCTACCTGCGCCATGCGCTAGGCCTCACCCATACTACAACCTTTCCCCTGGACTGAGCTGCACTGCTGCTATACTGTTGGTTCCCCGATGCATATTGCGCGCATCGCGCTGTCCCAGCTATGCTATAGATTGCCCTGACTGCATGTCACAAAGATGCTGTATGTGCTGCGCCCCATTACCTAATGCGTTTGCCATGCAGGCCTTGATGCCTAATTTATGACACAGTCTTACTCTCGATAGGGGATGCAAGAAAGCTGGACGTAGGCCTCCCCACCTCCTACACAGCTTCCTGCGCTGTTCTAGAAGACTACCCTAAGCCATTAGTTTAACCCCTGATGTATGCCGTAATACTACTTCACGAGCGGCGCCCCACTAATTAAAACTTTTGTTGTATTGTTAGAAGTTGACACACGCGCAAATTCTTCTTATTTTCCCAGTGGTAACCGTGGTGCCTAAAATATGCCACCGCCAAACCCCAGGGGTACGGTGCAAGGTTAATGTACGTAATATGGCCCACTATTTCACGCGCTAATTACACTGCTTGATGTACCTATTCTATGCTAAAGCTATACCACAGGAGTAGGACGCAATGTTAATGTTTGATGCACACTCTGTTACTCATTGTGTTTTCTGCCTTGCTCAAAATGTCTACACTAAGCTACAGTTTTACCCTTGGTGCATGTTACAATGTTAATGTCTACAGATCAACTCGCTGCTTGATATGTGCTTTATTAATTTTAGCTTAGGATGTTGACAGCTTCCCCACACCCTCAAGACTGCATCCTAACCGCCCCCCCCTCCTACTGACGTACCCTCCCCCGCTACGCCCGACGGCGCTCAGGACTTCCCCTACCCTCCTCCCCCATCCCCCCCTCCACCCCTCCCCTCCCGGACTCGCGGAGTCTCAGACATCCACCCCACAAGACGGGTTGGGTGCCGAGGGACGCGGGCGCTGATAACACACATACCAGCGAGACACACTCTGTGGGCTGACCTCCTTGCACCTCACGCAACTGACCTCCCCCTGTATATATTAGACCGGGGTCCGACGAGACCACACTACCCTTTAGTTTACTGAACGACACCTACCGGTCTAGGTTCAATAGTTGCCTTTCTCCCCTTCACCTCCTTTCCCCCGTCCCCTTGCCCCCCCCTCACTCCCCCAATGGATCCAACTACTTCTAGTGACCTCCCTGCGGGGACTGGGACAGGATTTAAGCCGGCCCTCCTCACGTACTGGTCTAACAATACGGGAGGTCTCAATCAGCCGGAGAAACGCTCCCACCTGCTCCGCCGTCTCTGGACGGAGAGGGTGTCTGTGGCGTTCCTGCAGGAGACGCATTTTCGGGGGCCAGATGCACCCAAACTTGAGAACAACCGCTATAACCTGGCTTACTACGCCAATCACCCGGCATCGAAGAGAGCAGGTGTAGCGATACTCTTTGCACAATCCGTACCCTTTAGCCACACAGAGTCCCTCATAGACCCTGAAGGTCGATACCTCTTTGTTAAAGGCACAATAGCGGACCACACCTATACCTTTGCCTGCATATACTGTCCCAACCGCGGTCAACACACCTTTCTCTCTCGTACCCTGGCCAAACTCAATAAATTCCGAGAGGGCCTTCTATTGGTAGCGGGAGACTTGAACATGCCCCTTGACCCACTCCTGGATACGTCTCGCGGGACCAGCACGATCCCTCCACACTGCTTGCGAGCCGCCACTAAGGCACTTACCAGTCTAGGTCTGGTTGACTGTTGGAGAACCGCACACCCCGACGATAGGGACTATACCCACTACTCCCATGTCCACCGCAATTATAGCCGTATCGACTATATCTTTATGCCACAGGAATTCCTCTCCTTACTCCACGACGCCCACATTGGACTTACGACCCACTCCGACCACGCCCCAGTTAAAATACGTACGAGCTCACCCCTTCACAGACCCAGGGACAGACACTGGAAGCTTAATGTGTCCCTACTGAACGGTCGTCCGCACATCCACGCTACAAACACTCGTCCATTATTTTGATACGAACGACAGCCCAGAAACTCCCCCCTTGACGGTCTGGGAGGCACACAAATGTGTTATACGAGGCCACTACATCGCCCTTTACACACAACGCAAGAAAGACAGACACAGACGAATCACCACCCTCACCTCCAGGGTGTCCTCGTTGGAAACCACACATAAACAAACACTGACTACCTGCAATTGACCGCAGCCCGGAGAGAACTTAGAGACCTTCTCTCGCAGGGGCTACTACACACTACTACACACTATAACGAAGTCGGCCAGGTATTTCTACGAACATTCGAACAAAAGCGGTCGGCTCCTGGCAAAGATGCTTCAGGCAAAGAGACGGGCACAGCACATACACAAAATAAACACACGCGAACACCGTAGTACTAGACACCCGGAGGGGATCCTGGAGGCTTTTCAGACATATTACAAAGACCTATACAATCAATCACAAAACGCGCAGGGGACCGCCACTCAGACACACCAACAAAAGATTGCTGACTACCTTTCCCGACACGTGTCCAAGACACTTACCCAGGACCAATCGGACGACTTAGAACGACCCCTAACTCTGGAAGAACTGCAGGGAGCCCTGAAACTCATGAAACCACATAGAGCCCCCGGCCCCGACGGGTTGCCGATCTCCTATCTCTGCACTTTTAGCGATGTTCTTCTGCCCAAGCTCTTGACGGGGTTGAACTCGATACGGGAGGGCGGGCGATTCCCTACAGACACCCTAGCCGCCACGATATCGATAATCCCCAAGGACGGTAAAGACCCGACTAACTGCTCGAGCTACCGCCCGATCTCGCTGCTGAATTCAGACCTAAAGCTTTTCGCCAAGGCCCTGGCCCGCAGGATCTCGCCGCTCCTCCCGGACCTGGTCCACCCTGACCAGGTTGGGTTTATCCTGGGGAGGGAAGCTAGAGACGACACGGTACGGGCTCTTAACATCATACACTTGGCGAAAACCAAAAACCGCGAGGCCGTCCTGCTATCGACGGACGCCGAAAAGGCGTTTGACCGGGTAGACTGGACGTATCTCGCATCCACCCTCCGCCACTACAGATTCGGTCCCCAACTATGTTCCTGGGTATCAGCATTGTACACGACACCGACTGCACGGATTCGTGTCAATGGAACCCTCACGCAATCTTTCCCCATCTGCAATGGCACGCGCCAGGGGTGCCCCCTCTCCCCCCTCCTGTTTGCCCTCACTCTGGAACCATTTCTAGAGGCAGTCAGACGGGATGGGGGCATTACGGGGGTAACGCTGGATAAAGAGGAACACAAACTTGCTGCTTACGCAGATGACATGCTGTTTTTTCTGGAACAGCCTCTAATTTCCATTCCCAACCTCCTCAAAGCATTTCGCGAGTACCACTGCGTCTCCAATTTGAAACTTAACCTAGACAAATCTGAAGCCATGCCTCTACTAGGAAACACTGCTCTGACCGAACGTTTGAGCACAATGTTACCTTCTCCTGGCAACCGGTCAAATTGAAATATCTAGGCACATGGCTACCGAGAGACCTATCTCAACTCTACCAAGTAAACTTCCCTCCCCTCCTCTCGAATATTCAAAGAGACCTCCTCCGCTGGTCATCACAATACCTTACCTGGTTTGGACGCATACAAGCGCTAAAAATGAACGTCCTCCCCAGGCTGCTGTATCTCCTCGCGGCGCTGCCCGTCGCAATCCCCCCGTCGTTCTTCCGCACCCTTACAAGGGACTTCCGCAACTTTATATGGAACCGCTCCGCTTCCCGTATACGCAGGTCCACCCTGGAGAGACCAAAGTCGGCCGGGGGAGCCGGGCTACCCTCTGTACAACAATACTACCGAGCCACGCACCTACAAAGGGTGATGGACTGGCACGCGAGACCTAGCGCCAAACGATGGGTGCCCATGGAGGTGCAGCAAGCCCAGGGGACGGTCCCTGCCAGGCTCTGGCTTGGCTCCCTCACCTACACGGAACTCCGCACCCTGAACCCGCTCATCGACGCCACCCTCCGGGTATGGTGCACGCTGCGCTACACGCACCGACTCACCACGTCGCCAGGCCCACTTACCCCGCTAGCACACAACCCGGATCTTGCTTCCCCCCTCAACATTTAGGAACTTTAGCAGGTCGGACTGGATATACCTACATCAATGGACGGAGGACAGAGCCCTCAAACCCCTGACTGACGTACTATCGACTCAAGGACCAACCCCTCTAGACAGGTTCCATTACCATCAAGTGAAATCATATTACACGAACCTCCAAGGCAAAGACCACATACATAGACAACTGACTGCATTCGAACGTTTGTGTACGGACAGAAGACACCTCGACCATGCAATATCCCACCTTTACATTAAGCTACAGTCGATAGGTAATGAAAGCCCTCTGGGGTTTACGGACAAATGGGAACGGGAGACGGGCGTACGCTTGACAACCCAGGAGTGGGACAAAATCTTCCTCCTAACCCACAAGTGTTCCATTAGTTCTAAATATCAAGAGATGAGCTATAAATTACTCACCCAGTGGTATAGGACCCCAGACGTACTTAGGCACATGCATGGCACCACCTCTGGCGAATGCTGGAGATGTAACTCAGCCCTAGGCACCAACCTCCACATCTGGTGGTCATGCCCCCGCATAGTTCCATACTGGCAACTGATCCATTCTAAGATAAAGGAAATTGCAGACTCAGATCTACCCCTACAACCGTTGCCAATGCTCCTGCACCATACACCCATTTCAGCCCAACGGTACAAAAAATCACTCACGATACACTTGCTCTCTGCCGCGAAAAGTCTCATTCCACTGAACTGGAAAAGCCAGGCAGTGCCTACCTACAAACAATGGGTGGATAAAGTAGAAGACATACGCAATATGGAAATGTTGACCGCGTCCCTGCAGGAACGTACAGACAAATGTGCCCTTCTATGGTTCCCCTGGACATCTTATGTCGCCCGGGGAAGGGCTTGATCCACCTGCTCGACCCCCAAGAATCCCTTGGCGACTGCTCCTGTCACTCAGCTCCCCACTCCATTGGGAAGCCCTTGTTCCCTGATCCCACCCTCCTCCCCCCTCCCCACCTCCCGTATGACTTGCTATGACTGACCGAGACCCGTACACTTCCAACTCTCCTAGTCGAATACCTCCCACCCAAGTGAGGGGTCTACCCCCTGACAAAACTTGTCACACGACCATACCCTCCAGTACATCTCAGAGCAACATATTCTCTAAAATAACTTCTGAAAAACACTGTTCAATGTACTGAAGATGGCAGCAACTCAACAGTAAACGATTATTTAATTAATGGCATCTGGGGCTAGCCAAATATGAAGCGCCTATTTCAGTTACTGGGAGCCAATGGTAACAGTATGTCGACCCAGTTTTGAGTCCTGAGCCTTGGGTTGAGTAACACGGATCTAATGATCTTTTTGTCTTATGGTAAATATAGCCTCTCCCTTGGTTCTCCTTGGTGTTAGTGAAATTTGTTATATTTCTGATACATTTTAGCAGGGTTTTAAATGACTTCTGGGGAGTTTCTTTTATTCTGACTTTATAGGTACTGAAATAGAATTGGGGAGAATTCTGCTTTCAGTAATTTAGCACAATCACTGCCCCTGCACTGCCTGGAGCCTTGTTATAGGGAAATGACTAATTACATACAATACATACAGAGGTAAGAAGAAGAGGCATCATGAAACATTAATGTATATTGGAACATATCCCAGATAGCCACACATGTTAGCAGCCATGTGACCTGTGGTAGATGCAGGCTCATTCTCAGTTTAAGGTTTCCTTATCCTAATTTGCATCATTTTAATTTAATTTTTGATTTTGTTTCCCAGTACTTCAAGTGCCATGATCTCCTTCAGTGCATTCTCAGTATTTCAAATAAATCATTTTTCAATAACCATAATCTAAGCATTAAACCAATCCGTACTTCAATGCTATTCACTATTCAGAGAGAAACTGTAACTAACCTTTTTGTATAATATTAGCAATGTTTTTAGACAATCCTACATGCGTGACACTTTGCCTCATATTGGCACACATTTACATGAAAATCTATGTAGGTGTCTCGAAGTTCTGTAATCGTGGAAAGTCTGCGTTGCTATGGAAACCTAATCATTCCCAGGCCGGCTTGTCTGATGGAATGTAAAATATCAAGCTGAAACAGTTACAATGTGAGAATTCAAATTGTTTACCTTCATAGGAAAGCATTTTGAGTGGGTGAGACATGGGTACTTAATGTACATGTATAATGGAATTGTAGATGTTCCCATAAACCTATGAGGAGAGTCCAGATAAAAAAAAAAAAAAACCTGTGATGATTGCTGTCATTTTCCACTTTCCTAATTTTCATATGTTCCATTAACTTGTTTCATTTGAATAGTATTATGTAAATCTAAGTATAATGTTTATGTGTACATATACACTATATGGTCTGGTTTAAAGACTGAGGCATACAGGGGGGCGCGGCTAAGCGACCATGCCAGACGGACGCATCTCAAGTGAGCTCTGGCAATTATACTGCTCTATAGCACTGATACTGCTGTCTATACGCCCTATTGATAACCCTAATTACCCTTACGGTTCCCCTGGATTGAGTGGGGATGTTCCAAAGCGTGTCCGATGTCTCTGGGTGTCCACGCTGACAGAGAGCTGGCTTGGCGGCCAGGTGGGGGTGGAAAGGCGGACGATCTCCGCTCCCGTTCCAGTTGCTGTTTGGGGCCCATTTTCACATTCCCCCCCCCCCCTGGACCGGGAGCTGATACTGGTCTACTCTATAGAGGTCCCCACAACAAGCTGAGGGCATGCGGCGCTACCGCACCACAAGCTACACTGAGCGGAAGGCGGGAAATCCTTTATTGTCTGGACTCTGGACCCACATGAAAGACGACTCTGTGAGAAACCACAAGCCTCAACTGCTTTCATTGAAAAGCATGGGATGCTCTCTCTCTTTCTGGCACGGAGTCCTAGTGCTATGTCTGATGTCCCTACCCACTGAGCTACTGCTTTATTTCTCTTTATCTGCATGCAGGGTATACACTTGATGCTTAAATGGGGGCCTCACTCTTTGACTAAGCAACCTGACATATTATACAGTCACTATTTCATAATTAGTATTTTTTCACCGATTTGTGTCTTGTTCTCATGCCTAGCACTGTGTTAATTTTGTCTTGATTTAAAAAAAAAAAAAAAAGGTCTGTTTCCCTATATCTACATCTACATATCTACATATATCTCGTTTTCCTGGCACTAGAGTGCCCTGAGGGTGCCCCCACCCTCAGGGACCCCCTCCTGCCCGGCTCTGGAAAGGGGAAAAGGGGTAAAACTTACCTTTTTCCAGCGCTGGGCGGGGAGGTCTCCGCCTCCTCTCCGCCCCGTCGGCTGAATGCGCACGCGCGGCAAGAGCTGCGCGCGCATTCAGCCGGTCGCATAGGAAAGCATTTACAATGCTTTCCTATGGACGCTTGCGTGCTCTCACTGTGATTTTCACAGTGAGAATCACGCAAGCGCCTCTAGCAGCTGTCAGTGAGACAGCCACTAGAGAATTAGGGGGAAGGCTTAACCAATTTATAAACATAGCAGTTTCTCTGAAACTGCTATGTTTATAAAACAATTAGTTAACCCTAGCTGGACCGGGCACCCAGACCACTTCATTAAGCTGAAGTGGTCTGGGTGCCTAGAGTGGTCCTTTAACCCCTTCAGGACCGGCCTGTTTTTGCGATGTTTGTACGTTAAGGACCAGAGCAGTTTTAACACTTTTGTGGTGTTTGTGTTTAGCTGTAATTTTCCGCTCTCTCATTTACGGTTCCCATACAAGTTATATACTGTTTTTTTCACGACAAGAAGGGCTTTCTTTACATACCAGTATATATATTATGTCATATATTGTATTTAAAAAAAATAATAAAATATGGTGAAAAATAAAAAAAAAAACATGTTTTTGGACTTTTACTTGAAAATTTTTTTACTTATCTACAAAAGCTAATGAAAAAAACTGCTAAATAGATTCAAAATTTTGTCCCGAGTTTAAAAACACCCAGTGTTTACATGCTTTATTGCTTTTTTTTGCAAGTTATAGGCCTATAAATACAAGTAGGAAATTGCTGTTTCAATATATATATATTTTAAATGTATCAATAGTGACATTGTTACACCGTTATCTGTCATAAATCCCCGAAACACACCTAACATGTACATATTTTTTAAAGTAGACAACCCAGGGTATTCAAAATGGGGTATGTCCAGTCTTTTTTAGTAGCCACCTAGTCACAAACACTGGCCAAAGTTAGCATTTATATTTGTTTGTGTGTTAAAAATGCAAAAAACGCTAACTTTGGCCGGTGTTTGTGACTAAGTGGCTACTAAAAAAAGCTGAACATACCCCATTTGCAATACCTTGGGTTGTCTTCTTTTGCAAATGGTATGCCATCATGGGGCTAATTCTCATTCCTTGGCTACCATACGCTCTCAAAGGCAACCTAACCAATCTGACAAATTTCAATAAAAAAAAAAAAAGTAAAATCAAGCCTTATATTTGACCCTGTAACTTTCACAAACACTATAAAACCTCTACATGTGGGGTACTGTTATACTCAGGAGACTTCGCTGAACACAAATATTAGTGTATCAGAACAGTAAAATATATCACAGCAATAATATCCTCAGTGAAAGAGCTGTTTGTGTGTGAAAAATGCAAAAAACTTCACTTTCACTGACAATATCATCGCTGTGATATGTTTTACTGTTTTGAAACACTAATATTTGTGTTCAGCGAAGTCTCCCGAGTAAAACAGTACCCCCATGTACAGGATTTAGGGTGTCATAGAAAGTTACAGGGTTAAACACAGTGCTAGCAAATTAAATTATCTGGACTTTTGGCCTGGGTTGGCAGGCAGGTCCCTCAAATTGCAATCATTAAAATTACTTAATTAGGTAAAAATATTACATAAATATGCACGTAGAATTTTAATATATATACATATTTATATATTTGACGTCTACGTGTATATTTATGAAATTATTTATGTAATTATGTATGTGGACATATGTATATTTCGTATTATTTTTATTTATTTATTTATACATAGATATATATATCATTACATTCTAAGTGTATTTTGATATAAATATATATATATCAATATCAAAATACTGTTAGAATAAAACTGAATATATATATATAATTTTTTTTTAATTATTAAAAATTATTTTTATTTTTTGTTATTTATTTTTATTAACATATTATTTGTATTTTATAATAATATATATATATACCATATATATAGTTATTATATATATTGTATATATTCGTGTGTAATTTAAATATAAGTGTATTTTTATAATTATATACGTATATATAAATATAAAAATACACTTAGTGTGACATTATATATATGATATATATACATATATTATATATAGATATAATACATGTGTATATATAGCATATATATATATACACATATTATTTTTTTTTTTTACACAGATTTTTTTTTACACAGATTTTTGGATTTTTCACTTGCAGGGAGACTGCCTGTCAGCACAGACAGTCCCCCTGCAGGCAGACACATGGACCCCTATTGCGGTCATGTGATCGAGTGATCACATGGCCGTGGGGTCCTGATCTGCCGAGGGGGGACTGCCCGGGCAGACAGGCAACCCCCCTGGACCGGGAGGAGAGCTGATCGCCGCCGTGGGACCGACGGCGATCAGGTAAGTAGCCCAAAACCGTTATGACGGTTCAGGACCGTCAGCGGTCCAAACGCACGTTTTACCGCTGACGGTCCTGAACCGTCAGCGGTCCTTAAGGGGTTAACACTCACTTTACATTGTATGATATGGTACCCTTGTTATTGCTCAGCACATTAAAAATAAAGAATTCTAAAAAATAAAAAAAAGACTGAGGCTTCAATAAAATTTGAGCTCCACCAGTAGTAGCAGTTGGTTGTGATATGTCGAAACCAACAACCCGAGTAGGCCTGGAAAAAGATGGCCCACCTATTGAAAGAGTATACTCAGGGGACAGTGGGTAGGGTTTTCTTTTAGATCAGGTGGATGGCTGGGTACATGTCTATTGTTTACGTGGGAAAGGGATGGTAGCAGGATGCACTATGGGAAGACAGAAGGCCGGCGGATCCAGTGTTATGGTCTGGGCAATGATCTGCTGGGAAACCTTGGCTACTGGCATCTATGTGGGTGTTACTTTGACATGTACCACCTACCTAGAGATTGTTGCAAACCACATACACTCCTTTATGTCAATGGTGTTCCCTGATGGCAGTGTCATCTTTCAGCCGGATGATGCTCAATGCCACACTGCAAAAATTGCTCAGGAATGGTTTGAGGAAGAAACCATTTCATTTTGCCTTGGCCTCTAGAATCCCCAGTTCTCAAGCCAATCGAGCATCTTTGGGATGTGGTGGAACAACAAATCTGATTATGGATGCCCTACCTCACGACTTGCAAGATTTAAAAGACCTGTTGGCAATGTCTATGGTGTCAGATACCATATGACATTTCAAAGGTCTTGTGGAGTCCATGCCTTGACATCAGAGCTGTTTTGGCAGCACAAGGAGGACCTCCAGGAATCTGGATTACATGTGTTTAATATCAGAGGTTTTAGCTGGATTGCATTGAGAATAAATCAGTCCTGTTAAGTATATATTTTTGGTTCACAACCCCCATTTATATAGGAATTATATTCTATGTGATCGGCTCACTTGGCTTAGTTCCATAGCAAATATTTGTTTCCTCTCTTCAGTCACTTCTTTGGAGTTTTTAAAATGTTAGGCCATTCACGAGTATTCATGTCTTCAGCATTGAATTAAGAATGTTCCATTTCAAGGTTACCATATGGCATAAAGAACAGCACTCAGTACACAGTGTGCATGCAAAATAAATACCGTACAATAAAACACTCCCACAAATTACACGTTTGTATAACAATGATGCACAGTTTGAGATATTATATGTATAAAATGTGACTGATTAGTGGATAAGATGATGATATTACTGTTGTTTCATATACACTTTATTTGAGACAGCCCTTTCTAGGGCCAGTTGTTGTTGTGATTTATTTATTTTCAAACAAATTTGTGTAGTTATGCCCGGGTACACACAAAATTCCACTAGAGCAGAGTTTATTTGCAAACAAAAACCAAATAATTTTTTTGCCCCAGCCTGGCTTTTTTCCAAAATAACGTGTGTGTGAGGTAAACAAGTGTCGCTGTAGAAAACAAGAAAAAAGGTGTAACATTAACATATATGGGGAAGAGAAGGCATTTGGACAAGGGGAGGTGAGAGAGGCAGGTCCACAAGTTAAGAGTTGTAGAAAACAAGAAAAAAGGTGTAACATTAACATATATGGGGAAGAGAAGGCATTTGGACAAGGGGAGGTGAGAGAGGCAGGTCCACAAGTTAAGAGTCCATGGTGAGAGTTAGGGAATGATGGTTAAGTGTGATAGTAGAACCCAAATAATTTACACCAGTTTTGGCCAAGCACTGGGCTCTTCCAAAATGGAAAGATGAAACACAGTGATCTCTTACTAAGACCTAGGATCCTTTTATGGATGAAAGTAGTCCCATAAGAGGTATGCCAAGCCAAGAAAGGACATTCAGTAAGAATGGAATTGTCCAAGAGAAATTATTGTATTTGTTTTTTTTAAAGTCTTGATATTCATTGTGATTTATTTTTCAACACAGCCCTTCTTTTTACAACTTGTGCCTCACCCCATTTCCTGGAGCTCTGTCAGCCGTAGTCTTACTGTAATACATAGACTCTGCTAACTTATTTTAAAACAAAATTCTAGTCAAATTAAAAAAGCTTAAATTACTGTATGGTTTTGTTTGTACTGATTCTTGTCTCATTGATGCCATCTTCAGGTGCATGTTGGCACTGCAGCTCATTAAATTGTTAGGAAAGTTTATTTCTTTCTACAGTACAGTTTTATATTAAGTGTTACAATAGCTGCTTTTTATTATGTTATTATTTATAGAAACATAGAAACATAGAATGTGACGGCAGATAAGAACCATTCGGCCCATCTAGTCTGCCCAGTTTTCTAAATACTTTCATTAGTCCCTGGCCTTATCTTATAGTTAGGATAGCCTTATGCCTATCCCACGCATGCTTAAACTCCTTTACTGTGTTAACCTCTACCACTTCAGCTGGAAGGCTATTCCATGCATCCACTACCCTCTTAGTAAAGTCATACTTCCTGATATTATTTTTAAACCTTTGTCCCTCTAATTTAAGACTATGTCCTCTTGTTGTGGTAGTTTTTCTTATTTTAAATATAGTCTCCTCCTTTATTGTGTTGATTCCCTTTATGTATTTAAATGTTTCTATCATATCCCAAAAATTTATTCAGCAACATGCGGCATGCAAAGTGTCAGATAACTGCAGTTTACACATTTTGTACCCATGTCCTTTAACCAAACTCCAGTATAATGGCCATAAGAGGCACATCTGCTGCACTGACCAAGTCAAACTTGGTCACGTGACACTGAACCACCAATAGAAAAGCATTGATTCAATGCTTACGTAGCTTGTATAGCGCCAATTAATTCCGTAGCGCTTTACTTGGGTGGACGAACAGACATGTAGTTGTAACAAGACAAGTTGGATGCAACAAGTTGGGAGTGGGGTAAAGTGACACAAAAGGTAAGGATAGTATTAGACTAATGACAGCTGCAAGAGAGGAATCAGTCGGGAACTATTAACAGTTTAATTGATACGCTTTTATGAAGAAGTGGGTTTTTAATGATTTTAAGTTAAGATAGAGGGAGACGGATATTTTCAGGCATTTGAAACGGGAAGCATAAGCATTTTGTATATTGTTATCACACATTTGCAGAACTCAATGTGAAAAAGCTTCTCAGCCCTTTTCATTTTGTAGATGAATGATGTAAATTGATAGATGTGGATGAGAGATCAAATTTTAACCAGACGAGTTGGACACATGGGAACAGAGGGGTTGAAGGCCCTGCTCAATAAGCTTACATGCTAGAGGGAGTGGGGTTATGTGACACAAAAAGTAAGGGTAAAGTAGGTTGCTAGGATAGTGTTCATTGAGGGCTTAGTGTTTTGTTTTGATGACAGTTTCAGGACAGGAATCAGGGTGCGGGGAGAGAAAGCTGTTCACGGTTTAATTGATATGCTTTCCTGAAGTATGTTTTCAAAGATTTTTTTTAAGGAGTGGAGACTGGTTGAGAGTCTAACAGAGAGGGGAAGGGCGTTCCATAGGAACGGTGCAGCCCTAGAGAAGTCTGTAAGGCGAGCATCAGAGGAAGGAGTAAGAAACACAGGTTAGATGTAGGTCTCCGGCAGAACGTAGGGGCCTAGATGGGACATATTTGTGTATTAGTGAGGATAAGTAGATGAGAGCAGCATTGTGTAACGATTTGAAAGCAAGTATCAGGATTCTAAATTGAGTCCTGTATCTTAGGGGAAGCCAATGATGGGACTGACAGAGGGGGGAGGCATGAGAGGTGTGTGCGGACAGGAAGATGAGCCTCGCCGGTGCATTCATTATAGACTGTAACGGGGCATGTTGGGAACACGTAAGACCACTGAGAAGCGAATTACAGTAATCAAGACGAGAGAGGACAGCGGCATGAACAGTCATTTTAGCTGTGTCTGGCATTAAGTAGGGGCAGATGCGCAATGTTTTGTATATGTATATAGAAGCTGCAGGGTTTGGACATGAGGGGCGAAGGAGAGGTCGGAACCAAAAAGAACACCTAGACAGTGGGCCTGCGAGGTAGAGCGGACAGTATTGATTTGCTATTGATTTGGAGGGAAACAGACAAGGGAGTAGCAACGCTTGAGAGAGGGAAGATCAGAAGTTCTGTTTTGGACAGGCTAAGTTTAAGGAAATGAGCAGCCATCCAGTTGGAAATAGCAGAGAGGCAGTCAGAGACACTAGTCAAGAGGGGAGGTGAGAAATCAGGGGAGGACAGATAAATTTGCATGTCATCCGCATAGAAATGATACTGGAAGCCGAAGGAGCTGATGAGTTTACTAGGGGAGGCAGTGTAGATTAAGAACAATAGGGGACCAAGGACAGACCCTTGCAGGAACACCAACAGAGAGGGATTGGGGAGAAGAGGCAGAGCCAGAGAAAGAAACACTGGAATAACGTTGGGAGAGGTAGGAAGAGCACCAGGAGAGAACGATATCTTGTAGAAAGAGATTACGGAAGATGAGAAGAAGCTGTTGATGATCAACAGTGTCAAAAGCAGCAGAAAGGTCAAGGAGAATTAGGATAGAGTAGTGGCCACAGGATTTTGCAGTGATAAGATCATTGGATGCTTTGGTCACAGATGTTTCAACACAGTGACGAGTGTGGAATACAGATTGAAGTGGGAGAACAGAGAACTGGACTTCAAGAAGTCTGGCAAATCTCGCATACACAACTCGCTCAAGGATCTTGGAGACAAACGGCAGTAGCAAGATAGAGCGGTAGTTGGACGAGGAATTAGGGACAAGGCTGGGCATTTTTAGAATCAGGGTAATGGTTGCATGTTTGAAGGGTAGAGGAAAGGTGTCAAGGGAGAGGGAGAGATTGAACATTTTAGTGAGAGGCAGAGCAAGAGAAAGAGACAAAGAAGTGCGGATGAGATTTGAGGGAATAAGATCGAGGGAACAGGTGGTGGGGCGGGAGGAACGGAGCAGAGCAGAAACCTCTTCTACTGTAGCAGATGCAGATGAGCATAGGACAGCTGAGGGAGTGTGGTTAGGGGAAAAGTTGGTAGGGGATGGAGAAAGATGAGAGATCTCTTTCCTGATTGTAGAGCTATTCTCAGTGAAGTGAGTTGCAAAGTTTGTGGCGGTCAAGTTGGCAAGAGGAGGAGGCAGAACAGGGCGAAGAAGAGAGTTAAAAGCATGAAACAGTCATTTGGGCTTGCGGGCGAGTGTGGTTATGAGTGAATTGAATCAGCAAACACTGAAAAAACTATACATTAATCAACTAATCATAGAACACAATTCATATGCTAGCATTTATTTAGTTTCTACATTTATTAAGGGTTGCTAATAGCATACCCTTCCTTCTAATGCCTCTCTGTTATATTTGGCTAATAAGATTTTTCACAATAACTCCCACCAATTACAGCTAGGCCAAAACATGTCGATGCTGGTGCTGGTATAAGCTTAAATGAACTCTAACCTTACTTCTAACCTTGCCCTATGCCTCTAACACGTTCCATAATCCTAAAATGTAATAAACGAAAAATCAAGTCATAATAAATACACATACTATCATGCATTATAATCCTACATGTGTATTTTATACAAAAAATACTTACATTTGTTAACAACAAAAAGAAGCAAAAAAATATGGAATTTATGTATGAATTTGTAAACTTGTTTTCTATTCTGCACTTAATTAGTAAATATACTGTATCTCAAACTGCTTTGAGTAACTGGATTAAATCATTAATTACCACACTGTATTCCATGAAGAGGCAGCATGTCATTAGCTCTTCAGTTTTCACATGAATCAAATTGTAATGACATTGCAAGGAGGACGGTAAAGATATTTTTCTGAAATGCTATTTAATAGCCATTAGTATATATGGAAGATATTACCATTGCAGACGTATTTGGGGTATTGGTCGCTTGTTCCCGGTGTAGAAGACAATTCATAAAATGAGTCTGAACAGCAGTTAATTAACATACAGGATATTCAAAGGACCGCCTTATTAATTGGATTCACAGCGAACCTTACGGGATATTGAGAATCTGTAGAAGTGATTTATTTAGAAATAAATTTATCTGGCAGGCATAGCAATCAATTTATACAAGCAGAGTGTAAAGAGTATATATAAAAAGGTCCTAACGATGTTGAAGGCTATTATATAATCTGCATAAAAATCAGGATAAAACAATTGGTAGACTAGTGGGGTGTTCAAATATCAATAATCCAGGTAGATTAAACAATGAACACTGGTAATAAATATATTAATAAATAGAAATCCTGTTCCAACTGCTATAATGACAATATATAAGCAGTGTTTACCCAAGAACATTCTGTATCAAACAGATTTACACCCTAATGGAGTGCAATATAGATAAAGTATTTTTCTGTCTACGCATTCCATTTAATTTAATAGCTAATTATGCTATGCTAATCACTGCTGATTATGAAAATTTACCCGAACAAAAAAGCGAACTTCTATTAGTTAACATATGGGAATGAATCAGTTCTAAAAGAATTCGTGACTTTTCGTCTAATTATAATTTCTTCTTCAACATTGGATTCAGGGCCTGCTTTGCTAATCAAGCCTGCTACAGGAATTTCTTACGCGTTCAATGAACTCCAATTTCCTAGTTGAACAGCTAGTGGATGAGTGAAACAACGCAATTTATTAGAACAACTGACCTAATCTCACGTCCGAGACATTATTTTAAATATGGAGAATACTGCAGAACGAGAAGTTTTTTTTTTTTTTTACTTAACGAGTTTATGTTCAGAGAGACAGACCTGCTTCCAGACTGCACGTTTAGATCATTTTCAGAATCCAAACAGACATCTCATAGTCTCCATGTTATATATTCTTTATGGTACACCACTTTATGGTGCTCCATTTTCCCATAATGTCATCCTCTTCTCCCCTGTCTCCGTTGTTCTGTAGCGGTACCTGGCTTTATATTTCCTTCGGTGCCCTTTTCCCCATCTAAATTCCCAAAAATGACTGTATTCTAAGTATTGATTTGTTTTTCATTTTCCACTTTTTTTTTAATTTTTTTTATCAATGTACAATAATGCTTGTGGGATACGTACAGGGCCATTCAGAAAACGCCCTAGTGAATTTTAGGCAATTTCCATTTTAATGAACAACTTGCAAGTGTATAATGCATATTATCACCTTATTTCTATTAGTAAAACTAACAATATTAACAGTTCGATCTTACAGCCTTTCCACTGAGTGTCTGTAAATGTATTGCAGTGTACATTGTTACTCCCTATTTTATCTAATGCTGTTCTTTTATCTGAACATTCTATAAGTGTAGTATATAATATGAACAAATAGAACATTTTAAACAAAAGATGCTGGGCACAAGGAATACAGAATAACAATGTGGCCAAAATGTATCAAATGAAAAAGGGATAAATTATGGTTGATTTTGCATGCATTTTGCTTGGTAGAAATTCAGTGACTAAATCAGCATTTTAACAGGCTTACGTAATATATTGATTGAACAAAAAAACAAAACGCACATTTAGTGTTGTTTCTGAGTAGATTTATTAGAATAGAAATTATGGACAATGATATAAAATTTCCAGTGGTCACTGACATTGTTTTATTTTGAAGCTGGGGATGATGATCACATTATCACAGTGCGTTTGGGCAGAGCATTTCTACATGAATCGGTAAACCATAGACAATCCAACTTCCATCTTTGCAAATTACGTTTTTTCATGTTTTTCACTTGGACTGATTGGAACCTTTCATTAACAAAAAAAAAAAGTAATGGCATTTGAAAGTAAGGTATTGTCTCTGTATAAGAAAGGCTGAGTTTATAAGAAAAATATAGTATGATAGTCAATTAAATTACGGCCATAATGGAATTGGTGGGCTTTGCATAATATGACCATAGGGTGCATTAAATCCCCAACATTTTCACGAAGATTGAACTGCTAGCTCTCTAAATATTCTTCTCTAGTTGTGTATTCCTGTTTTGTGTATGTATTGATTATATTATTTGTGTGTGTACATTTCGTACAGATGTTTATGCGCTGAGACATTATCCTGAAAATGATATTGTCCCTGTTATGGCTCCATATATTATGGTATTTATATATTCATGCAACAGTAGGTTGAAGTAGAATTTACCTTCCATTGTAACGTGATATATCAACATTTGCCTTCCAGTGTAATGTGTGTTTTTCACACAAATGAAAAAATGCTAGCCACTTGAAAACAAATGGCACAATTATGCGTTATAGACAACTATTCCGAGTCTGGGATGACCATGACTGTTAAGAGCCAAGTTACTTTTTTCCTTCTAGTTTTAGGACTGGGTGCAGCGTCACCAAATGGATCTTGAATGAGTAAGGATGTTGTTTAGTCTTTGACGTCCCATTGTTGTGAGTTATAAACAGAAGTATGACCGCTAAGCGTGGTCCAAAACTGTTCAGCCTGCTAGTTTATAAATTTTGAATTCTAAAACCACCCACCAGGTGTCACTCTAACATGATTTTCTTCTTTTTTTTTTTTTTTACTGGACTGATTGGAAAGCATTTGGGGCTTTGCCTGTTACCCATCTCATATCTTCTAATTCTTTTTGTTTTAAATATTTTCTGCTATGACAAACAAGATTATTTATTATCCTTCAATTGCATAGTTATTGTTTATCTTTGTGTACATTATCAAGGTCAGGTTTAGAGACATTCTTTGGTTGGAACCTTGGTTATGTGCATATTAACAGTATCCTTGCGTAATAGAACGTATCTGTGAATGTCACAACATTCTGTCTACACATACAACATCTGAAATGTGTACGGTAAGTTTGTCAGGCACCACACTATCCACCTGCCTAATAAAAAAAAAAGGATATCATGGGGAAATCAATTCTAAAAAAAAAAGGAAATTCACCAAATTTATTGACTGCATTGAAATAGTATTTCCTGTCTAAACATGGCAGCATATATGAATGGCCTAGTTCTACCCACTCACATCTTATAGGACAAAAAAGGAAACTTTATAAGAACACTCCCTTGTCATGTGACCATCAGACTTTTGTTTTTTCCTCCACCCATTGGTTACATAGGCTGAACGGAGACTTAGATCTAGCAAGTTCAGCCTTTCTAACATCTGCTTTTGCTTTCCAGTTTTGCAACAAACTAGGACAACATTCCTACTTGACCCCAGAATGGCAGCCAGATCTCTCTTTGGATCAATAAGCTGGTGATTGGCCATTTTCTGAGTTTCTGTCATTTTGTGACTAAGGTCTTTTTTTAAATGTTGCTATGCTCTCACATTAGATGTCCTCCATGCATATTATAAGTCTTTTTTTTTTTTTTTTTTTTTAAAGAACACTGTAGACTTTTTTTTTTATTATTCATTATATTTACACTTAAGATAACATAAATGTGGCTTTAAAATGAAACCTTATTGAAATTAGTCATGTCGACAATTCAACTTTAAAAGCAGTCGCAGAATCCAGAATTTACACAGAGGTAGAACCATGTATGTCCCACTACTGTAAAGACCCCTAATTTGTATTTTGCTACTGAGTAAAACAATACCACACATAGATATCTTTACCCAGATTGGGGACAATTGAAAGGGTCACATTAGAGATAACCTTAATTTTGACATGCTTTATGTGCTTCTCTGGATACACTTTTCGATGATGACACTATCTATGTCACCATACTGAGAAATGTCACACTTTGTCACACTATGCTCAAAATCTCCCTTAACCCTAACTCTAATAGTAACCCGTACTGTAACCCAAACCCTAATGGTAGCCCTAACGTTAACCCTAATCATAGGGGCCAATCAGGAACTATTGTTGGACAGTCCAGGAGTGACCCATTGAGGTCTGATCCCAGGGTGCAATGTGGCAGCCAGGGATCTGCTGTCAATCATGTCAAAGGACCACTGTTACAGGCTGTCACATAGGTCATATGGCTTTACTGGAAATCACTGAGCATCACTGAGATTGCATGTACAAGTGAATGAAGGTTCCATGTCTGCCTGAGGAAGATGGGCATGGAGGTTATGGGGACAAGATTACATGCCTTGCAGGAACTCCATGTAGCTATTTCAGTGATGCTTCACTAGTGAGCCATACACAAATAGCAATATCAACCACAATCACAGTGACAGCCATGACATGTCTCACACATCCTTAATCATCAACGGATATTTTACTGATGGCATATCAGACACTCCAAGCACCATAACCACTGCAGCCCACTTTGACTCCCTCCCAGACTACATAGTAAAACCGTTCGAAAACCATTTGACAACTTACCTGGGGTCTGCTTGGCCCCACTTACCTCCTCCTGTATCACCCGAATCTCTCTGCGCTGGCACTCTCATGCAATGAGCCAGGCCTGTATGACAGGGCTAAGCTCAGTAGAGCTAATGTAAGCCCCTTGCAGGAGTTTCAAGCTCCACGAGAATAGGTAACCAGAACCCGGCAGACTCCTGGTAAGTTGCTGCATAAACCCACTTTTCCCTCATCACTAGGCTGCTACAAACCTTTCAAATCCATAAAGTGTATATATAAACAATATGTGGATCCATTGTAGATCCATTGTGGATGCATTGTGGATGCATTGTGGATGAGAGTTATTGGACGTTCAAGCAAAAACAAAGCACTATGAGATATTCCTAGACTGGCTGAGGATTATGGGAAATGTAGTCAACTGTAATCTGAAACACATACTATATTACACATACTATATAACTGTAATCTGAAACACATACTACTATATTACACATTATATTACATTTAAACATCATGGGACGATGCAGAGTTCTATTTCAGAAAATTGAACTGCTTGCTGAACTGACAATGTATTTTTTAGCGTATAATACAGTATTAAATAATTTAATTGTGACAGTAGCCGGTTTGAATCACAGGTGACGCACAAACACAAACACTATAATTCCACGTCAATGTATAAATATATCTCTACATTGACATACACCATAATTCCACGTAATCACACTTCTTATGTCTTCGTAATACTTTAGTGCTTCTGTTATATTAACTGTAAATGTTTTATAATATGAGCCGTCATAGCTGCAGTTTTTGAAGAAACATAAATAAATACACCCTTAAATTCACACATGTACACACTTTCCACTCAAATATAGACATTCCACACAAATACACCCCTTAATTTACTCACACACATACTCAGTCTCAATTATAGTACAGTTATTCAACCCCCCTTAATTCACACTTATAAAAATACACTCCACTTTATAATATGCAACGCACATTAATCCCCTTAAACGGTCTTGTCATGAAAAATACAGCTTAATTTTAAATTAAAAATTGCTCTAAAAACAGCCTTTTCCACATCTTGCTAGTCAATCTAGTCTATGCCCATCAGGACAGAGATTGAAGGCTCCAAGAAGGCAGTGCTCCACTGTTATCTCTCCTGCTTGCCTATAGCCTAACGGCAAAGCAATGCCTCAAAGGGAAGCAGGGAGAAGGGGCATGGCTCTGTGTGAAAGCAGCAACAGCAACATGGAGAAAAAGAGCGACGATGATTTATTAAAGGAGCTTTGGACAGGCAAATTGAGAAGAGAGAAAAGAGATATGTTTTATTTGCATACCAGTGTTGGAGACGTTTAACGCCTAATAGGAACAAGTCTTATAGGAACGCAACCAGGGGTATGCAAGAGAGATGTGTCTTACAGCAAATGTAAAACTCACTTAAAACATGATTGATACTCCCAACAGTAACACAGGGGTAATGGAAAGAATTTAAAATATGAGCTTTTAATAGTATTAAAGGGACATTGTACTTACTATAGTCAGCTTGTCCTATTGAATTGGTTATAATGCCTTGAGTCCACTTGCACTGTCCCTTCATTCAGCGTTAAACCACCACCCACAGCCCAATCTCTACTGAAGGTGTGGCCAACGCAGAGATTAACGCATTCCTTAAGGCCATAGCCATTCGACCTGTGATAGGGTGAAAGCAGTCAGCTGACACTTTCAGCCTATCACAGTCGCCCATTGCTCCTTAGGCTAATGCTTCCTCATTAGCCCAAACATCACAGAGGGGATGGACTCCTGAGTACTCTTGTTTAGCATTAAAAACGGTTTAACCAAAAATGGATGGATGGTACCAGTGGACTCCAGACACCATAACTACTTCAATAAGATGAAGCAGTGACAGTGCCTGCAGTGTCCCTTTAAGGTAAGAAACATTTAATAGGAGATTATATATCTGTCATGACAGGTTTATTTTAATTCACCTACACACACACACACTACACTTATATTCAGACATTCCAAGCAATAACACCCCACTTGTTTTCCAGCCTATTTTCCTTTTCAGACCTCTCTTTACTTTTTATACCCTCCTTTTAACTTCTCAGATCCCAGTGTTTTACCAGCCCCTTTCCTTCTTATAACCAGGGTCAGTGCAATCACAAGGCGATTAGGCAACCACCAAGAGTGCACCGGACAAGCGGGTGCAATCCTCTACTGCGGTCTTCTCGGCCATACTACATAGAGAGAGGTGAGCAGCCACAGGATGGGAATGGAGGAAGACACAAGAAAGGTAATGGGTGGACGGACAAAAAAAGCACACAAAAGGGCTGGGGGGGGGGGGCAAAGAGACACACAGAGGTGCTGCTGGGGGGACAAAGACACATAGAGGGGATGGGGACAAAGACACACAGAAGGGCATGGAAAGGGGTCATTGACGCACAGAGGGGCTGGGGAAGGGGACACAGAGACAATCACATGGGATGGTTAAGGGGACAATGACACACAGAGGGGCTGGGGAAGGGGACACAGAGACAATCACATGGGATGGGGAAGGGGACAATGACATACAGAGGGGCTGGGTAGGGGACACAGAGACAATCACATGGGATGGGGAAGGGGACAATGACACACAGAGGGGCTGGGGTAGGGGACACAGAGACAATCACATGGGATGGGGAAGGGGACAATGACACACAGAGGGGCTGGGGAAGGGGACACAGAGACAATCACATGGGATGGGGAAGGGGACAATGACACACAGAGGGGCTGGGGAAAGGGACAGTGAAACACACAGAGGGTTTGGGGAAGGGGACAGTGGCACACAGAGAGGGGCAGGGAAAATTAGATATGCAAAGGGGCTGGGGAGAGACACACAAATGGGCTGTGGAAGAGACACAAAAAAGGGGCTGGAAGGAGATTCACAAAACAGCTGGGTGGAGAGACACAAAATGTGCTAGGGAGAAACACACAAAGGTGCTGGGAGACACAAAAAAGGTCTAGCTAAAGTTGTTTTGCTGCTTCTAGTATCCCTTTAAGTAAATATATCTCACTCTGAGGATAGTAATTGTAGCAGGTTAGTAGCACATCAGGCATTTTTTCTTACCACAGTGCTGCATCCACTATAATGTTGCGAAATAAACAAAAATGATACAACTCTGCAAAAAACAGATGCTTTTCAGCTGGCATTCCAAGGAGGCTTGCAAAACCCATGTAAGAGGTTAATTATTGCAAAACGACTTGCCCCTCACCAGGAAACAGAGCGTTATTTTATAGGTAACCCAGGAAGTCAATGTGAGAGTGACCATGTGTTGAACCAAGTGTTGGTTGATAAAGCTAAAAATGTAATTTTCGCCTTGTACATGCCACAATAAAGGATTACTATTTAGGATTTGAGGAGTACTGGACCATTTATCCCTGTTTCTGCCAAATTATAGAAGCGCACTTTTGCATCAGGATATTAATTAAATGTCTGTAAAGTTAAATTGATTATTTTTCAAAATGTGTCCGGCCCGGTTTTATTCATTTGAAGCAGCATGCTGAATCAAAACTGAAATAAGAATAAATGCAAAAGGTTTGCACTCAGAGTTTACTATGCAGTCATCACACAGCGAACTGCTGTAAAGGTGTCTGAGCAGATTTGTAACGAGTTTTTACAATACTCCCAAAAGACGCCGAGGTCAAAAATATATACATGACTTACAGTGAACCTGATGAGCCTCGTCACAGCGGTTCTAAAAAATTTACAGAAGAGATAATTGGAAATGTGACATATTAAGTGCAAACTTACACCCGAGCAATTATCCTAAATTGCAGAACAGAATCATCTAATGGTTGAGCATGTACGCGGCGCCCGATATTGAGAAATGTATCACGATCTACGCTAAATGGTGAGTTATTTCTGTCATTGTTAGACCTTCGTGCTTTGCTGCCAGCAAAATGCAAGAGATACATCAAAAGTTAAAGCAAGGTCTTCCTGTTGTAATCTAGAACACGGAATCCTGTGCACAAGTACAATGTGTTTTGCGATACAAATGTGTTGTTCTTGGAGAGAGACACTCGTGCATAGACGATCAGTACAGACGACGGCATGCAAAGACCTAGTTTCCACGTGCGTTCTAGCATAAATAACATTTTAATGGAATAAGGTGACCTCGATATATGAGAATTGCAATGATGCAGAAGAAAAGGAGAAAAAAAACCTGCGTGTTAACCCATTTGGCAATTTTAAGTGTTTGAAATAAATCCCTATGCAGTTCATCCGAAGGATGTGTCATCGAAGCAGTATAATTCATGTAGGAGTTTGCAAAAATTCTGTCCACTTCAGCACAGACTGTCCTTACATGTGATGGATGGACATGTGCTAAATTGTCCCTCGATGCAGTCCATTAATTTGGGTGTCTTCATCTGTGTCATATTTATTGCTAGTGGGTACTGTGCTTGGATGGATAACTGTACCCGGAACAAATGTGAAAGGGGGAATATTGATATAAAAGAAGGATATAGAAAGGGTAAGGGATATTAAGCAATACGAAATAGTCTGTATGTTAGTGGTTGAGTAGCCTTGGTGGTCTTTGAGTGAGTATTATCTATGAGAATAAAGTGCTACACTGTTTCTTTGTCCATTACATCGCTTCTTACTCTGCCTATATAGCAATCCGTTCATGATTGAGTCATATGATTCTTAAATTATTAACCAGAAGATGAATCAAACAAGGGCTCAAAACGTTTACTTGTTCACATTGATAAGTGAAAATTCAGATCTGTGAGTAGAAGTTTACCATTGGTGAGTGTGCCATGGACCCTCCACACTTGCAGTCACACTCTACTAGCCCACCTAGTAGAGTAGGACGTGAAATTGTTAGCCCTGCTCAAACTATACATCCAGACCTTGAAATATATTATTTCTGAACTTCTAAACACGTTATTTACAAGCTAGAAAATCTGCAAACCCAATTTTAGATTATATTAGTTTTTCATTTAAGCATATACTCTTCCTATCAGTTCTCCCAGAAAAATAGAGAAAAATCAAGGGAATAATTTTTATCTCTTAGATTTTGTGCATTACGGCACATATTTCGGTGAATGCCATAGATTAAACTTTTGGTCAGTGGAATAAAAACTCTTTGGTTTATTAAATGCATTCCCGCTTACTGCTAATCTATAGTTTTTTTGTTTTTTTTTTAATTGAGAACTGAAAGCATACCACTAGTACTACAAGAGGTTACTTAAATGGATATAAACCGATGCATTCACAATTCTTTCTGGAAACCAAAGAATTAGTGTGTTGCCCTTTTATGAACTGGGTAACCTAAAGCAGAACATCGGCAGAACAATCTCCTTGGTTTCCTCCAGTTTAGCCAATAAATGTGACATTATTGATGCCAGAACTTGCAGGACAAAGATGACCTTTTGGGGAATAGTTGCAGAGTGTCTGTTGAAAGGAGATTAGATGGAATAACTCCAAGGAGGAACGTACTTCGCAATTCCTTGATGTGAATATATTTCATGGTGAATGTAGCTTTATGGCAGGAATCTGAAATACAGTATGAATCATCGTGTAAATAACACTATTTATGTCTGTGTCAATACTTCCAAATGAACCATACACGCATAGACACAGATTTATGATATGCCAGGCTGTGTTCCATCAAATTAACATAACACAAACCAGGAATCTGCTACATGGAAAAACAGTAAGATCTGTTCTCTTTATAAGCCACAAGGTACTTGAAAAAACAGTGGGGCTGATCTCCATCCCTCTTTATAGGAGACAAAATATCTCTATAGCCCAAGATTAATGAATAGTACGATTTGGCCTAGAGGACATCTATATAACAAGGACCATTGGTGGTTTTCTGGGATTCATTTGAAAAACAGTGCTGTGTTCTCATTGCCTAAAGCAGAATGGTCACATACTTTTCCACAGTATTTAAAATATATATGTTTGTGAGGTCTGAAAAATAAAATTAAAGGAACACTGTAGCGTTATGAATACAAATATCTATTTCTAATGTTATAGTTTAAATATTTCTATATTAGTGCCCCTCGCTATGTGAATGTTGGAAGGGTTAGCTTTATTTACCTTTCAGCCCTCCCCTCGCCACTCTCCCTGGGTTGACTCTTCTCTCTTACTGAGATCATCAGTGTACATCTCAGCCAATTCAGTGCCTTTCCAAAGGAAAGTACTGGGAGATCAGCTCGCATACGCAGAAAAACCACGAGACTATCTGATTGACATAGTTTTACAAGGCTAG
Source organism: Pelobates fuscus (assembly GCF_036172605.1). NCBI lineage: Eukaryota > Metazoa > Chordata > Amphibia > Anura > Pelobatidae > Pelobates > Pelobates fuscus. Next base: position 439,127,025 of record NC_086317.1, on the reverse strand, counting down.
TTTTCAGAAGCGCCTCTAGTGGATGAGTGACAGCCACTGGAGGCATAACATCGCAGTTTTTTCAGAACAGCAATGTTTTCAGTTGCAGGGTTAAAATGATTGGAACATGGCACCCAGGGAACTTCACTGAGATGAAGTGGGGTGGGTGCCTATACTGTCCCTTTAAATATAGACACCCACACTACTGTTTTTACCTCGATCCTAGAACTGAGAACCTTCATTGTGGATTCCTGTCATTCATTGTTATAAATTCTGTGCTCTCCATCTGCCAGTCAGCATAGGGAGAGAGCAGGAGAAATACAAAGATTATTTCTGTTTCTCCTCCTCTATTCAGGGCCGTTTGAAGGAATTTGGGGGCCCCAAGCAAAACGGACATGGAGGCCCCCACATGCACGCTCAAGGTCTGGGCCCCCCGGCGCCTGCACCCGGGTCCTCCCCCCTCCCCCCCCCCGATGCAAGGATTTTTGCCGCCCCCCATGTGACATCACAGTGCCCCACCCATATGATCTGCCATGTTAACTAACACAGTGCTGCAGTGCCGCCGTGTTTAGAATAAAAGGCCTGCAGGGACAGGCTATAGACACCAGAACCACTACATTAAGCTGCAGTGGTTCTGGGGACTATAGTGTCCCTTTAATGTGAGGTAAATTAGAGATTAGTGCCACGAATAATATACTAGATTGCCTACTTACAACCAGATGAGGATGATGATGGGCTTCAGCTGCCGTCTGGCTCCACTGGTCTGGTCTAGAACAGGCTCTCTGGAGGCGGTTTGTAACTGTGGTCACAAAAATCAATGTTCTGGGAGAACGGGAAGCAGCTCCATTTTTTGAGGGCCATTTACAAAGCTCAAGGTCTGGGTCCCAGGGTCCACCTTCATGTTCCACCAATAAGTTTGTTCACAGGGGTGTGTGTGTGGGGGGGGGGGGGGGGGGGATTTCCTGATGTGTGTAAGGAATGCATTGTGTGAATCTGTGTTTGTATGTGTAAGGGCTGCAAGGTGAGTTTGTGTATGTATGGGATGCAGTGTGTGTGTCTGTAAGGCAGTGTTTCCCAACCCAGTCCTCAAGGCACACCTACCAGTCCAGGATTTAAGGATTACCCAGTTTTGTCTAAGGTGTTTTTAGAAAAAAAAAGAAAAAACACCTTAGACACAACTGGGTCACCCCTAAATCCTGGACTGGTAGGTGTGCCTTGAGGACTGGGTTGGGAAACACTGCTGTAAGGGATGCACTGAGTGTGTGGAAGGGGTGCATTGTGTGTTGCTGTGTGTAAGGGATGCATTGCTTGTGTATGTGTGTCTGTGTGTAATGCATTGTGTGTTTTTCTGTGTGCAAGGGGTGCATTGTGTGTGTGTGATGGATGTCAATATCTCCCCCTACCCCCGTCAATTTCCTTCTTCTCCCCCCCTCTCCAATTTCCTTCTTCTCCCCCTCCCTCTCATTGCCTTCTCCCCCCCTCCAATTTTCTTTCTTTTCCCCCTCCCTCTCATTTCCTTCCTTCTCCCCCCCCTCCAATTTCCTTCTTCTCCCCCTCCCTCTCATTTCCTTCCTTCCTCCCCCCTCCAATTTCCTTCCTCCCCCTCCAATTTCCTTCCTCCCACCTCCAATTTCCTTCCTCTCCCCCCTCCAATTTCCTTCCTCCCTCCCCCTCAAGTTTCCTTCCTCCCTCCCCCCTCAAATTTCCTTCCTCTCCCCCTCCCTCAAATTTCCTCCCTTCCTCTCCCTCTCCCTCTCCCTCAAATGTCCTCCCTTCCTCCCCCCCTCCCTTCCTCTCCCCCCTCAAATTCCTACCTCTCCCTCCCCTCCCTCAAATTCCTACCTCTCCCTCCCCTCCCTCAAATTTCCTTCCTCTCCCCCCTTTGAATTTCCTCCCTTCCTCTCCACCCCCAAAAAATTTCCTCCCTCCCTCTCCCCCCCACTCCCTCAAATTTCCTCCCTCCCTCTCCCCCCCACTCCCTCAAATTTCCTCCCTCCCTCTCCCCCCCACTCCCTCAAATTTCCTCCCTCCCTCTCCCCCCCACTCCCTCAAATTTCCTCCCTCCCTCTCCCCCACTCCCTCAAATTTCCTCCCTCCCTCTCCCCCCCCACTCCCTCAAATTTCCTCAAATAGGTCACCAAATGCCTGTCTTCCATCTTCTATCTCCATCTTTCTAAAATTGAGCTTCCTTTCTTATAATACTAATCCTCCTCTTTCACTTTCCCTGCAAGTTGATGGCGCACACATCAGCCCATCCTTGCAAGCTCGCAGTCTTGGGGTTATCTGTAATTCTGTCAATTGCTGAATCTTTAATATACATTTAATAACTACCTATTCCAGTGGATTATACCCTTATTTTATCCTGCTAAATCAGTGAGACTCTGTTTTTATATTTATTGTTACTGCCTACTTTATTGGTGCAGCCTTACCTATCTTTGTACTACTTTGGAGGGATTCCCTTCTTTAAGGTTGCTGCCTACCTAAATATTGTTTATAAATTAGCGCTTACCTTCTGTTGTTCATAGTGCTGAGCAATATCTTGGAGCTATAAATACCAATAATAATAGGTATATGTTAAGGTTTTACTTAAAGCGACACTGTCACCAGAGAAAAGATAGAATCTTTATAAAATACTCATTTTGACTGTGGTAAAATTCCACTGAAATTCTAACCCAGTCAAGAGATATACAGAGACAAAGTACGGACTCATTTTGCATGTGCGAGAGTTCAGCAGCGATGCCGGAAGAAGCAGAAAAGGAACAGCCAGACAAGATGGCCGCGCCCACAAGGGACAGGTTTAGGTAAGTAAAACTCACCTTTACCTGCCCTTCTCCCCCAGCCAACATATCACCAGCTACAATGTCACCGTCAGGGTTTTTGTGAATTCTGCAAAGTCCCCAGATGGGGCCACTTTAATGTTGCAATTTTCAAAACTGTGGAAGTTCCCCTTTAAACAAACAGACTGTTTAATTGACATAAGTAAGATTCCGTTTTTTTTCTTCATGGTATGAAGCTGCTTTGCATCAACCGATGATTACTGGTAGAGAATGAATGCTGAGCAGGTAAGGATTTGCTAGACATCTCAGTGAAGTGGAGATAATGATATTTTTACGCATTACTACTTGCATAACTTATATTTTGCCAAGTAGGCAATATATCTAAACCAAAAGAAAACGACATTTCTCAAAAAAATTCTAAACATTGGGCATTCCCATTTTTTACCATTCCTATGAACTACCCTCAGGGGTTAGCAAGAGATTAATTAAATTTACACATTTCATAGCACATCTCATGAATATTTTACATTTAATCGGAGGGCTCTGGGCAGCATTTAGAAAGTTATATAATTACGAAGACAGAGCCAAGCGTGGCATAATATTAGTCACTGTGATGGGGATGGCAGGCGTGTTAAAATGAATTTGTGTCATTTTCGAAAGGAATGCTGTCACCGGGGCTTTAGAAACTGCTCCATATTCTGCACGTCAGCATGATTCTTTGTGAAAGGAGAACACATTTTAATGTCTTCCCGTAATATTTCCATTAAATAATTAACTGAAAGTTATTATTACACGTGAGTAGACCTTCCGCCTCGATGTGGCTGTGGCCGTGACATGCAAGCTGACAATGTAAAAACGACAGACAGACGCAATGTGGAAAATTGTTATGTTTGGGATCTATTTATTGGTTTGTCAATTGTGGACATTTTTGCATATGAGAATAAAAGAATATCGCGGGCCCATTTATCAATTTTGTTCACATTTTCTTATGCATTAAACTGTTACTACATCCTCTTTATATGGCTGTGACCTTTTCTGCTTTTTCTACAATGAACCAAAATAATCTTTCTGCCACATTTTATTCTTCTTTTGAATTTTTTGGTCCTTTTTTCTAGTTGATTTTACCATAGCTTACATTCACAATATAAGGCAATTAAGTAATATTGCTTTTTACAAAAGTAAAATATTCACAATTTGAAGAATGTTTGTTCCCGAAAGACTGTGTAAGCTGCTTACCTGTTTCAGAAAATGTGTATTTTCCATGCCTCCACATATAGATTTCTTAAATATAGGGTATTAGTAAAAATGGGAATAAATTCCTTTTAGATAAATAGCCAGTTCCTGTGAAACATTTGCATACCTCTCGACACGACATTTGAAATGGGAGACTTTAATTTTAGGGGTCTGAGAAGGGAGTATTGTCGGAGCAGGGCTGGGATGTTCTGAGAAATTTTAGGTGACTTACTAAAAACAATTATGCTCTTCACCTATCCACTTGATCCCATTCCACACATTGCACATCTTACCTTATTAGATCTCTCTACTCTTGCCTTGTGCCATCCTTAATGCATATTTTCAATATCTCTCTTTCTCCAGGCATTGTTCCAACTAACCTTGAACATTCTATTGTCATACCTGCCTTAAGCAAGCCGTCTTTTAACCCATCTATCCTTCGTCCCATATCTCTAGCCTTTCTCTTCAAAGCTGCTGTAACAATTTTTCTTTAACAGTCCCCCAAGGTCCTGTTTTGTTTTTTCTTTGTACTGTCTCTTTTGGTAAAATTATTTATTCCTTTGTATGCCAATGACACCCAGATACCTCTCTCTCTCACTGTCTAGAATAGGTCACCAAATGCCTGTCTTCCATCTTCTATCTCCATCTTTCTAAAATTGAGCTTCCTTTCTTATAATACTAATCCTCCTCTTTCACTTTCCCTGCAAGTTGATGGCGCACACATCAGCCCATCCTTGCAAGCTCGCAGTCTTGGGGTTATCTGTAATTCTGGCCACACATCATGTCTGTTGCCAAATCCTGCTCATTCCACCTTAACAACATTGCCCGCGTTCGCCCCTTTCTAACGCAAGATTCTACTAAGGAGCTAGTTTATGCTGTTCTAATTCCTCTAATTGATTACTGTAATTTTCTCCTAATTGGTCTCCCCAAAAACCAAACTGCCTTACCACAGACTGTAATGAATGCTACTGCCAGCCTGAATTTTCTCTCCCATTGCTCCTCTCACATCTGAGACCTCTGTTAATCATTACATTGGCCTCCTGTACCATATTCAATTCGAAATGTTATTCCTTACGTATGACGCTCTGTGCAACACTACCCTCCACTACAGTTCTTCGTTAATTCATAGGTACGCCTCTTCCCTGTCTCTCCACTCTAACAGTGACTTTTTCCTGCCGTCACGTTTGTTGGACTTCTCGTGGGCAGCTCCACTCCTTTGGAACAGTCTTTCTACTTTCACAGACTCTCCGTAGTCTTCAATCACTGAAGAAGTCCCTCAAAACCCCTCTCTTCAGAATAGCCTATGGTCTCCCAGGGTAACTGTATCAAACCTATCTCTCTCAGAGGGCCACAATCCACTCTCACCTTCCAATTCTGCTACTTTCCCACACTATCACTTGGTTGCTATTCCCAATGCTGCCTTTTATACCCCACCTCTTCTAGGCTGTAAGCTCTTTCCAGCAGGTTCCTAAATAGGGACACTTGGCATGCACATGTTTCTGTATCTTTTTAAGTTAGATACATCGTGAGATATTCTCTAGAGTGTCAGCCATTGAGGACAAAAATGTATACAAAATATAGATTAAGCACACACACACAAAAATATAGTTTTAGAAAATATAACAAGACTACTTATAATCACCTATCTCAGAAAACAAATATGGGGATTTAGTTCCACCATATGGCCATGTAGTGTCAAGCCCACCACTAGTTCACAGTACCCCAATATCGGTAGATCTTATACTAATCTTAACATGGAAGACAAACGACTACTTAAATATTGCAAGTGCTAAATGAATATAACCTAAATGTAAAAGTGCATTCAATTAATCTATTGTAGGTGCATTATAAATACATATCATACAAAATGAATGTGATCAAAAACACAATTCAAAGATGTGTCATAACTAAATAATTAAAATGACAGTGCTGGGGGGGCGGGGCCGGGCCGCCGAGCCGCATGGCAGCAAACTAACAGGGCTCCGGGCCCTAGCCACAAAAAAAGGCATTAATACCGACTAAAAACGGCCCTTAGAGCCGGACACCAGCACAGGATCAACTAGAGAACTACCACAGCTCCGGATTGATACTGTCTTTAACGCACCGGGAGCGATGAAACCGATGCACCCGGCCTACCAACCTCCACAAGCAACAGCATGGCAAAAATGAGACCTGGCAACGGAGGACCGCACACATGCCGGAGACACACACTGCCATGGAGCGCTGCACCGGCTCGGGGCCCGTTCCCCCCCCCCCGGCCGGTGGGGGTAATCCCGGCCGCGTGGGGACCGCACACGCCGAGGCTGGAGCCTCCAGCTGGGACCTGTGCCGCTCTCCTACACTGGCAGAGGCTGTCATACTGGGACCCGCCAGCAGTGTGAAGCGGAAGATGGCGAACCCGTGCGGGGAGGAGACCTCGGCGCCCGCCGCCTGACCTGTGGAGGCCGGGGCCGCGGACTGGCTACCCGGGCGGCCCAGGAGCCGATACCATGACCGCTCTACCTCCGGATGAGGAGGGCACCTGGAGGAATCTGTCCCCACCGCTGTGAGCCCGGCGGAGCCGGGCGGTGCGCGCCTCCGGCGGACCGGTGGCTGAGAGGCCGTACATCCCCTGCTCTGCAGAAGTGGCCGGAGATGGGAGAGACTTATGGAGCGGGTTTTGGACCCACCGGGGCACTGGAGGTACGGGGGAGGTGCAGGGGACACTGGGAGTGTGGACTCTTTGGGTGGGGGGACCGCAACAGCCCATGATGCCCCCGAGTGCCCACCAAGCCGCGGTGCTCGCGGGGGGCGGCCTGGGCCGGGCTGGGGGCTGGCCGGGACCTGGCAGCCGGGGAGGCAGGGGGGCGCTTGATGCTCCCTGACCTGCATGGGAGACCCGACAGCTTTGCATGTTCACAAGGGCCTTGCACGTCCTCAATCCCACACAGTCAGCCAGGCCAAGCAATCTTCTGATGGAACATATCAGACACCAAACCTGGAACTTGAGCTATACCCATGATCTTTACTAAATCACTATATACCAGGCAAACTTCAAGGCGTATTCTAAGCATATTTTAAACGACTTTAAGCATAACAAGCGCTGAAGCGTGATCTTTACTATATTAATATATGCCAGGCAAATTTCAAAGCGTATTTTAAGCATATTCTTTAAGCAACTTTAAGCATATTAAGCGTCTGAGCGCGATCTTTACTTTTGACACTGTTTTAAGTTTATGTACCTATCGAGCACTGTAAGCTTATACATTCTAATTACACGAGTTTGTTTCTTGCATGTCATTCAAAAAAAAATGTGCCGTTTACACTGCCACGTATTTGTCAACCTATGAAAATGCCTGCAGATGCTGTCGTGGCTCTGCATGACTACTGTTATCTGATGCACAAATAAAATAAAGAATTAAAAAAAAATAAAAAAAAAAAATGACAGTGCTTTTATGTATACATTAACAATGTATATGATAAATATACTCCCTTTAGCATGTAAGCTCATTGAGATGGGCCCTCAACCCTCGATGTTCCTGTGCATCCAACTCATCTGGTTACAATTACGTGTTGTTACATGTTTGGCGCTTTATAAATAATAATAATAATAATAATAATAATATCAAATAAATATTGTAAAGGGGACATTGCTATCCAAAGCCTCCCCAAAATGTTCCTTTTCTGTACTCACCTCCAAATGGGCATCTGAAGGAGAGGGGCAGGGTGGGGCGCTCAACCCAAGAGAAGTCTGGTCTGGACCCCAAATATACAGAGAACACCCGGTACATGCATTTCTCAGCAGTGGTATTGCCGTAAAGACCAACATTTTATCAAAATACAAATTAAGGAACAGTGCACACAAAAATACAGTTTTGCATTTTACATGTTTTGCATTTTAACACCAATATTGGAGTACTGTGGCCTAGTGATGGGCTTAACATAATATTGTCCTGTGGTCAGGGGTGTATTAGCCGCGAGGCAAACAAGGCATTTGCCTTGGGCGGCATTTTCCAGGGGGCGGCAAAAAAAGCCGCCCCCAAATGCCCAGGGCAAATGCCTCGTTAGCCTTGCGGGTAACAGACATGCCGGCGGGCTGCTGGGCGATCGGGCGGCACTGCCTGGCGGGCGGCCGGCCGGCCGGCGAGGGAGCACTTCCCCTGAGCTGTCTGCTCAGCTCCCTCGCCAGCCGCAGAGTGAGGCTGGGAGGCGGAGCCGGAATATGACGTCATATTCCGGCTCCCAGCCTCACTCTGAGGCGCGCGAGGGAGCTGAGCAGACAGCTCAGGGGAAGTGCTCCCTCGCCGGCCGGCCGGCCGCCCGCCAGGCAGTGCCGCCCGATCGCCCAGCAGCCACTGGACCACCGGGAGGAAGAGACACCCCCCTCCCCAGCATTCCCAAAGGTAAGGAGGCGGGGGGGGGGGGGGGGTGTTAAATAAAAAAAAAATGTGTGAAAAATAAATTTAAAAAAAAATGTGTGAAAAATAAATAAAAAAAAATGTGTGAAAAATAAATAAAAAAAACGTGTTTAAAAAAAAATGTGTTAAAATTTTTTTAAAAAAAATGTGTTAAAAAAATAAAAAAAAAGTGTTAAAAATACATTTTAAAAAATGTGTTAATGTGGGTGGGTGAGTGTGTGTCTGTGTCTGTTAGTGTGTGTGTCTGTTAGTGTGTGTGTCTGTTAGTGTGTGTCTGTGTCTGTTAGTGTGTGTGTGTGTCAGTGTTTGTGTCTGTTAGTGTGTGTCTGTGTGTGTGTGTGTGTGTCTGTTAGTGTGTGTGTGTCAGTGTGTGTGTCTGTTAGTGTGTGTGTGTCTGTTAGTGTGTGTCAGTGTGTGTGTCTGTTAGTGTGTGTGTCTGTTAGTGTGTGTCAGTTAGTGTGTGTCAGTGTGTGTGTCTGTTAGTGTTTGTGTCTGTGTCTGTTAGTGTGTGTGTCTGTGTCTGTTAGTGTGTGTGTGTCAGTGTGTGTGTCTGTTAGTGTGTTTGTGTGTGTGTGTCTGTTAGTGTGTGTGCATGTGTCTGTTAGTGTGTGTGTGTGTCTGTGTCTGTTAGTGTGTGTGTGTCTGTTAGTGTGTGACTGTGTGTGTCTGTTAGTGTGTGTTTGCCTGTGAGTGTGTGTGTATGTCAGTGAGTGTGTGTCTGCTAGTTTGTGTCTGCTAGTGAGTGAGTGTGTGTCTGTTAGTGAGTGTGTTTGTCTGTTAGTGAGTGTGAGTGTGTCTGTTAGTGTGTGTGTGTTTCTGTTAGCGAGTGTGTGTGTGTATTTAGAATGCGGGGCGGGGGGAAAGGTTGGGTGGGGGTAGCGCGGGGGGAGAGGGGGGCGCCTGAGTTTTGTCCTGCCTAGGGCAGCACAAAACCAGGATACACCACTGCCTGTGGTGGAACAGAATCCCTATATTTGTTTGGTACAGTTTGCTGATATAGGTGATTTTAAGCAGCCATGTGAAATTGAAAACTGGAATCCATGTGGGTGCGACCCAAATTTCCCTTTTTTTAGCCATTGGAGACCACTGAACATCACAGTTAGACAACTAAACTCTGGGTGACCTGGTTGCAGCTAGGACCAGCTACAGCAGTACTTAACAGAGCTGATCGTGTATATTTACTTTTTTACAACTAAAACAAGGTCCTTTTATGTTTAGCTGAATACTGAAATATATTTATGTAGATCCAACCTATTCTGCAGAACCAAATACTGAGAGTAAAGGTTGGCAATTGCATTAAAATCCCCTATGTGTTACTATGTTTGGCTCGTACCAAGAAATGTGATTGCGGGCCTTGGTGACTCCACCTAACCAAAATCCACGGCTGGTATGCTGAAAGTTAGATATGATTGACTCCAACATACAGAGATTTGTACAGCATTGTACAGCCATTTCAGCATCACTGACTTGGGGCATGTTGAGGAAAGATAGATTGTTGCATATTAATGAAATCTAGTGATGTGTCGTGTAACTTAACAATGGCACCTTTACATGGAAACAATGGCTGTCATAAATCATCAAATGCTGTTTATCTCGAGAACTGACTTTTATTCTGTATTCAGCTTCTGACATAAGAAGCCCCACATGCTTTTGATTTTAAAAGTCAGATTTATTGACAATGCTAAGATATTCTTTTATGATACAATAGTCCGTTTTATAAACAAGATAGGGAAGAGACATGCTCATTGTGTTCGATGAAGAAGCTGTCATTTAACTGTACTTGACGTGAAAGAAAAATAATTGCGCTTACTGATGTCGTTTGAAAAATAAAGTGAACTAAAGGCAAAAAAAGAAAAATCTGTTAAAGAAAAAATAACTGTTTTTTATTAAAATAATGTTATATAAACACAGTAAAATAATATAACATTGCATTAACAATGTAGGAGGAAACATTTAAATATAATTGGGGCAATAAGCATCAAATTGGAGGCAAACTTGCAGAGAACATTCACTGTATTTACTAATCTCTGTGTCTTGGAAACCTAATCGGCTGGATTGGCCTAACAGGACACAGTGACATTTCGTATATCCAGAGTGTGTGTTCACAATGTGTCCACTTCTGAGATAGATTCTTTGTTGCATAGATTATTGTTTCCTTACGAAGACAAAGTTTAATTAATTAATTAATTCATTAATTATTTTATTGTTATGCATAGAGATGTATACGCATGTATTTATGTGTGTGTGCCATTCAAGATATATATAATAGAGACAAAATGAAAGCACTCTCTGGGATTTCAATCAGACATCAACACATCAACAAACATGTAGTAGTTTCAAATTTATTGACAGATTTCTTTACAAATACCAGTTAGTTTTGCCCCTCTCTGTAATCATCCAAACAAGTGAGCATTTATTTGTTCTACTTACCCATTTCCTACAGATCTCTGTATTAAGTCGCCCAATAGTGGGAGAATTTCAAAGCCCCTTGGACTCTGTTTGGCTCAGGACTAATCCACGAAAACAAATGTGTGATTATTTTTTGTTTGATACTTTGGTGAGGCAGAATATCGCATTTTGGTGTAAGTGTATATATAAAATAGAAGGAATGGACAGCACTCTGGGTGTTAACAAAAAATATGTCAGCATTTCAGGTTAAGATATAACCTTTCATCGGGAGCCAGACATTGATAACCCATACACATAAAGCACTGAACAATTCTAGCCCCTCTTATCTCTTCACAGATCCATAGCTATGCCCTTTCTCGGTCTCTCCGCTCTGCCCATGACTACTCCTGTCCACTGCTCGCACCTGTACGGCCAACTCGCGCTTGCAGGACTTCTCGCGGGTGGCTCCCTTCGTATGGAATAGACTGCCTACCCCCATCAGACTCTCCCCTAGTCCACAATCGTTTACGAAGTGCCTTAAAACTCATCTCTTTAGGGAAGTTTATAACCTCCCAGAGTAAGCTCTACCTCACATACCTGTCTCTTGCTCTCTTCTAAAGGGCAGCACTTCACTCTCTCATCCAGCTCTGCTTCACTTCCACCTTATTTGATTGCTATTTCCTGTCCTAATGTGTTTTATACCCCACCTCCTATAGACTGTAAGCTCGTTTGAGCAGGGTCATCTGCAACCTATCGTTCCTGTAAGTGTTCTTGTAATTGTTCTATTTATAGTTAAATCCCTATTTATAATATTGTAAAGTGCTACGGAATCTGTTGGCGCTATATAAATGGCAATAATAATCATAATAATAACAATTGACAACACAGCTAGTAACCAGCCCAGGCAGGTCAACTCAGCAGGGAGATGTACAGTATCCAAGCACACCGCTTTCCTCTGTGAATAGATCTGTATAGATAAACATGATTCCCTGGTGGTCTGTGATGCGGTTCTGGCACTCTGTGAAGGAGTCAGAGTGTGGGCGCCGAGATTCCCAGCCTGAGCTGACTTCCTCACTGAGCGCCAGAAGGAGCGTATGTATGGCCTGCTTCACCACATACGTGCGGTTGAACCAGGACCCCATTGGACCACCATGGAGTCCATCAGACCACCAGGGAATGCATTGTTGCCTCTGTACTGGCCCAGGAGGTAAGCTATATATTTGTACTTTCCCATTTGATTGTTACAGGAAAATATAGTATGTCATGGCTAACTTATTTGTGAGTCTGGTAGGCAGAGATTTGTGATAAGGTAATAAGGTTAGAAACCACCAGGACTGTGAATCTGTGCACGGGGGCTGTGCATGAAAGGTGTTCCAATTCGCAGTACAGACAAGGGCAAATCCAGAAGAGTAGTCAGACGGTTCCAAAGGTCAGGGCAGGCAGCGAACAGACAATAACGAAGATCCAGAAGCAGGGGGTCACAAGCCAAGTCAGTCTATAAGCAACAGGAAACATGAAACAACGAACTGACACTCAGGGAGTGTCAGGGAGAGGCAGTGTTATATACCTTGGATAATGATCCATCTGCCTCCGGTGGTCTTAGATTGACAGGTGAGAGCCACAGGTGAAGTCCAGCCCCCTATTGCTGCAGGCAATGCCAAATACACACGGCTAGATGCAAAGTTCTGAAGTGGCTCAGAGGCAGGAACGCAGGCTTAGGATGTAGAAGAGACCCAGGTTCAAATCTCCTGTCTGGCCCCTATGGGGTGAACATGCCTGGCTGTCTGGATGGCATGGGGAGAACTGTGACATAGCACATATCAAATTATACATTAAAAGTAATTCTGCACATTGACAGTAATGTATTTAAAGTAATTCTGGGGAATAGTGAATAGTGGAACAATCACCATGGAAACCAATGATGTGATGCTGCAACATTGTTAGAACTTTGATCATTATGCTCTTATTATATTCAAATACCATTGTAGCTCTGAAATTGCTTCATGATAAACAGGGCCAAACTTTAGTTTATTGACTGCTGTTTTATTTAACCCCTTAAAGACTGAGCCAAATGTACATGTTGTAATCAAAACAAAATGTAAACAAAACCTGGAATTTGCGCTATATATCTGTTCAGGCGTAATTCGCCTCTTTCATATTATGTGCACCCACACTTATTATATATCATTTTATTCAGGGGCTTTCATTTAACATCAAATATTTAGGTATGAAACATAATTTCATTTGAATAAAATATCAAAATATGGGAAAAAAATAAGAATTTTAAAAATAATTTTAGTTCTACGTGACATTTAACTGTGAGTGTCATAATACTGTTTGCTTTTACTGCAATAAAATACACATATTGTAATCAGCGATGTCTCACGAGTACAGCAGTACCCCCCATTAACAGGTTTTATGGTGTTTTGGAAAATTACAGGGTCAAATATAGAACGTTCCATTTTCAAATTGAAATTTGCCAGATTTGTAATGTTACCTTTGAGACGGTGTGGTAGCCCAGGAATGAGAATTACCCCCATAATGGCATACCATTTGAAAAAGTAGAAAACCCAAGGTATTGAAAGTGGGGTATGTTTAGTCTTTTTTAGTAGCCACTTAGTCACAAACACTGGCCAAAGTTAGCGTTCATATTTGTTTTTATGTGAAAAAAGCAAAAAACTAATATTTGGCCAGTGTTTGTGAATCCTCCTTGTTGCCTGAATCTAAACTAGATCTCAGACTAACTGGATAGTTAACGGAGCAGTAAAATGGTATAAGCTGCCTTCCTATTAAAAATTGCTTTATAGTAGATACTCAATTGCTTCTAATAATAAATATTCAAAAAAGTAGGCAAGAATCGCAGTGCAGTGGATAAAGGTATAGTCGTCTTAAGTGGGTATTTGTAAGTCCTTTAACTATCCAGTTAGTCTGAGATCTAGTTTAGATTCAGGCCACAAGGAGGAGATTCTGTTCCACCCACATCTCCCCTATAATAGAGGCTCTGAATATTATCCCTAGATACATGCAGGATTTCTTCTAACTCTATATAAGTACCTATCACTTACCTTCCTATGAATATCTGGCAGGTATATGGTCTACCTGCTTTAAGTACTTTATATACTTGAGATTTACCAGGCAGACTTCACTTAAGACCCAGACCTAGTGTGTTTAGCACTTTTTTCACTTTTTTAGGTTGTAGCACTTTTTATTTATTTTTGGTTATCTATTACTGATTTTTAATATTTCTCCATTAAAGATTTATTATTATTTTTTATGGTCATTTCCTATACCATGGGTTTTGAGTTATTTACCCTAATGTATGGGCACACCCTTTGTTAGTTTTTGTTGGAAGTTGGACTCTTGCTCTCCCTCCCAACAACTCTGACTTTCGGGATTTTTCTCTACTGTTTATTGCTTTGGGTTATGCCCATGTTTGTTGCCCATTTAGTCATTTTTTTTTACTCCAGGGTCAGCTTAGCCTCACCCTGTAGTCATCTTTCTTTTACATTTATTAAATTTTGTGGTTTCAATACCAGGACTAACGATTTTACCATTTAATGAAATTTACTTAATACACTTTTGAATATATATACATTATGGCGGGTTTCCTGTCCAACAAACCGGACAGCAACCTATGGTGCAGGGACTCAGATAATGTGTTTTCTTTTTTTTTGTAAATTCTTTATTATGACGAACAGGTGAGTACAGAGACAAACAGTCATACACCACAACAGTGTATATACGGCAAGTCAGTTCGAAAATTAACATCAAAAGTAAGCATTTTTATCTTCTGATCATCTGATATGCAACAAGCGTCATATGGTTGTTCATTAGCCAATAAAGCGTAGGCAGCTCAAGCAAAGTGACAAGCGAACAAATATAGATAGATGCATCGTTAAAAGCTAATGCCATTCCAGTAACATCAAAAACCTCTCAATGAAAGCTAAATAATGGGATAACTTAGGGCCCCTATTCCGTGGCACCTTCAGGTGGCCCGGTTTTAAGTCTAATAGCCGGGAGAGAAGGCAGTATTCATATTTGTAGTCATAACGAGATGCGACATACATGACTGAGGGCCCCTGCGTAATCCTGAGTGGGAGCAGTGTCGAGGACATGTGAGTATTTATCGATGAGCTAAGTGCATTGTGTAGCAATTGAGAGTGTGATTGTCAAGCACATACAGTGCACCACTAAGGGTGTAACCCTCAAATCCTCGTCCTAGTCTAGGGTCCCCTGGGGGAGAACCTCCAGTGGCTACCCATGTTACAGGAGTGGTTTAGGTGAGTCTGTCCACTTTGTAAGTCCGTCAGTCAGACGCCTGATGGGGTGCCTTGGAGTGTCGCAGGGCGTATGTTATGTTCCCTTCCCCTCGTCGGTCTATTGAGTCATACTGTGGAGTCGTTGTTCAGTTCGTTCAGTGTCCTAGTCGTCCTTGTAGTCAGTTTTTTGTTTTTTATTTAATGTTTTGGGGGGTGATGGCACTGGAGCGCCTCTCTGGTTTCTACTACAAAGTTCTCCTACAGCTCACGTATCCTCACAGTCAGGTACCCCCGGTCTGGCCTCCCTGGGGCAGTCCGAGCCGCCACCACTGAGTCCCAGAAATGGGTCGCGTGGGGATGAGTAAGAAACCTCGTATATTGTTGGAAGGAGAAGAAGAGGGGGGGGGGGTGGATGAGGGGGGGGGGGAGGGGGGGGGAGGGGTTGGGTTTAGATATGGCACCAGACATCAGCGCACGCTCGGTCTCTCCAAGACCGTATGAAATGGTGTGTTTCATGGTCTCCCTGCTCCTGGTCGTGAGAGGTATACATACCACGGGGTCCAGGCCTCTACATGTTTGGTACTCCTTCCTAGCAATTCTGCATATCGCGCCTCAGCCGTGTGGATGTCTTCTACCCTCTGAAGCCAGTCCGTCACAGTCGGTGGTTGTGTTTGCTTCCATTTAGCGGGAATGGATGCTTTAGCCGCATTTAGTAGGTGTCGAACTATCGACCTCTTGTATTGGGCAATTGAGCCCTCGGTGTGATGGAGTAGGGCCATTTCTATGGTGAAGTCAGGTAGGTCTCCCAGTATGGTCTTCATCTCTCGTTGTATATCCTCCCAAAACGGCTTAATCCGTGCGCAGTCCCACCAAATGTGTCTTATTGTGCCTGTGTGGGATTCGCATCTCCAACATGCGTCTGAAGATCCCGGGAATATTCTATGTAGCAAGGAGGGGGTCTTGTACCAGTGGGAAAGCAGCTTGAAGTTGACCTCCTGGTAGTTGGTGCTGATGGAGCTCTTGTGCTGCAGAATCAATATCTGTTCCCATTGTGTGTCAGTGAACGTCCTATCCGTCAGTTCTTCCCATCTTCTTTTGAACGCCGTGTTCCTGGAGCGTTCTCCCGTTATTAGTCGTTGATATATGACTGAGACTCTGCCATCGGCATCCGAGTCAGTCGTGCAGAAATGTTCAAACCACGTTTGTTCCCTATGTATTGCTACCCTGTTGGGAAGGTTATAGTAAAAATGTCGTAGTTGCGCATAATGAAATCTATGCATGAGTGTTGGATGTGGTATTCCACTCCAGTCTCGAAGGTTCTGTATACCCGCGTTACTGAGGACTTCGGATATCGGGACAAAGTCTTCATTTCCTACAACTGGCCAGGAAGAACGGGGAAGTCCTCCTCCTATATCAGAATTGAAGGTGATCGGTATCAGGGGGCTCGGCTGCGGGGAGATGTGTTGGTTACGTCTCAGGTGGGACCATGTCTTCAATGTTTGAGCGACGGGTGATTCAACACCTAGCATCGACGTTGCGTCCACCGAAGTATGCCACGTGAGTCTGTGGAGGGCTTTGTTACTACCCTCTCTATTCAGCGCCACCCACAGTTTGGTGTCAGGTGCCACATGCCAATCCCTAATCCGCTGCAGTACCGTGGCATGATAGTATTTGCGAATATCTGGCAAAGCCAGGCCTCCCCAATTCTTGGGTAGGCATAACTTGTCAAAGCTGAGCCGAGCCCTTTCTCCCTTCCAGACGTATTGTATCACCGCTGACTTAAGAGATGCAAAAAATCCCGTCGGGATGTGCCAGGGGATGGTGTGAAAGTAGTAAAGGAGCCGCGGGAGGACGTTCATCTTTATTACCGATATACGTCCCTGCCAGGAGATGTGGTCGTAGTTCCAGCTTTTGAGATCATTTAGGATTGTGCGCAAAAGGGGGATGTAATTCGTGGCATACATTTCTTTCGGGTTCCTGGGTATCCAGATTCCCAGGTATCGCATCTGGTCCCGACACCAATGAAAGGGGTATTCACGTTGAATTTGCTCTCCTACGTCCATCGGGGTCGAGACATCTAATATTTCGCATTTAGTTAGATTGAGTTTCAGTCCCGATAACCGGCCATACGTATCGAATTCTCGCCGGCAGGGAATCAGTCGGGTCGCTCACGAAGAAGAGCATGTCGTCTGCGTATGCAGCTACCTTATGTTCCTGAGTCCCATGCCGAAACCCCCTGATCTCCGGGGTATGTCTCACCCTATCCAAGAACGGTTCCAGCGAGATGGCAAACAAGAGTGGTGATAATGGGCAACCCTGACGCGTACCGTTGTGGATGGTGAAGGCGTCCGTAAGAGCGCCATTCACCCGTACTTTAGCGCAGGGGTCCGTATATAGCGCCTCTATCCAAGCCATCATCCCTCTTCCTAGTCCCACTTTTCGTAGCGTCGCCATCATGAAGCTCCAATTTACCCGGTCAAAAGCCTTTTCGGCATCTGTGGAGAGCATTAGTAGGCCTGATTTTTCTCTAAGGGCTAATGCCTGAACAGAGAACGCCCGGAGCGTGCAATCTCTGGCTTCCCGTCCCGGAACGAAACCCGTTTGGTCCGGGTGTATCAAGCGTGGCACATACCGTTGTAATCTGGTAGCAATGATCTTAGTGAAGAGTTTCACATCCGCGTTAAGAAGCGAGATCGGCCGGTAGCTGCTGCAGTTTTCGGGGTTTTTGCCAGGTTTAGGAATTACCGTGATGGTGGCTGCCAACGTCTCCTGGCGTAGTGTGTCACCCTGTTGGAGTCGATTGAGGGCTGTCATTAGATGCGGCGCGAGAATGTCCTTAAATGATTTGTAATATCCCGCCGAGAGTCCGTCCGGTCCCGGAGCTTTCCCTCTTTTTGCTGTCTTAATCGCTGCCTGTACCTCTTCCGTGGTGATCGGGGCCTCCAGCAGTTCTGCTTCTTCTGGTGTTAGAGCGTCGGGTTGGAAACCTTGTAGGTAACGCCATGTTGCGTCCTGTAGGTTCGCTCCGTGGGCGTCGGGTAGTGTCGGTGTGGAATTGTATAGTTGTCTGTAATAGTTACAGAATTCAGTGGCAATTGCTTCAGGGAATTGAGTAAGTGTGCCATCAGTCTTCCGGAGTTCGTGGACCTGCGCCCTCGCTTGTTGGGGCCGGATCATGCGAGCCAGGAGTCTCCCTCCCTTGTTCGCATGGATGTAGAAGAAGGCCTTGGATCGTTGTGTCACCCTATGGTGTGTGCTGGCAACCAGGTCTGCCAGTTGTCGGCGGGCATCCAAAAGTGGGCGATAGTGTTCTTCAAGTTGTGATCGTTTGTGTTGTGTTTCCAAGCGGGAGATTTGGTCAGTGAGCTCCAACATACGTCGCTGCGATTCCCTCTTCTTACGGGAAGCAATTCTAATGAGGTGACCTCGAAGTACACTCTTATGTGCCTCCCATAGCGTCACTTTTGATACCTCTTCCGTGTCGTTTTCCCTGAAGTAATTAGTGAGGTGTTCGGTCAGGTCAGCCAGCACACCCGGATCCGAGAGGAGCGACTCATTTGGTCTCCACTCCGTCCTGGCAGGCCTGAACAGCGGGGAGTCGAGCTTCACGGCCACTGCACTGTGGTCCGACCACGGTGTAGGTGCGATTGTTGCCGACTGTAGGTGTTGGAGGCCCTCTTGTTGGATCAGAACATAATCAATGCGAGAGTATCTCCTATGTATGGCGGAGTAGTGCGTGAAATCACGGGTTGTTGGATGAATGGTCCGCCACGCGTCCACCAATCTCGAGTCCCGCATGGTCTTCTTGATGGCCCTAATCGCGGATTGTGGGATACAACTGTGTCCTGTCGAGGAGTCCAGCAACGGATCCAGTGGTGCGTTAAAGTCCCCCCCTATGATGAGGGAGCCTTCCGTGAATGCTGCCAGTTGGCGGAATGTTTTGCATAAGAACATCGCCTGTTTTGCGTTTGGCGCATAGATAGAGGCAAAGGTGTATGTCTTCCCCGTAATCGTGCCTTTGATGAAGAGAAACCTACCGTTGGGGTCTGTCTGTCGGTCCAGCAGAGTGAAGGCCAGATTAGCGGCCAACAGTATCGCAACTCCTACCTTGCGGGCTTCGGGATGAGTGCTGTGATAGTTAATTGGGTAAACTCTGTCTTTCAGTCTATGGGTGTCCGAGGATTTGAGATGTGTTTCTTGTAGTATTGCTACCGAGATCCGTTTGCGATGAAGTTCTCGTAGGAGGTGTGCGCGCTTCTCAGGTGAGTTAAGGCCTCGGCAGTTTTGCGCTGCTATGTACGCCATTGGGGTAGTGCTGGCGAGGTCGCTGGTGACTCCGCGGTCGTGTTTAGGTGTTCTGGGTCTAGTGGCCCTCGCGCGCGCCGCCTGTCGGTGTGAAGGGGGGGGGGGGGGGGAGATGGGAGGGTGGAAGAGAAAAAAGAAAAAGGATATAAGTGCAGTTAAAGAAGAGGAAAGGTAGAACCTTCGTAAGTTACAAGTCCCACGAGTTGGGGGCGGCTCGGCCCACACCCAGTGTAGCCCGTCCCAGGAGGCCCCTGATGTAAGTGCTCAGTGATACGATATCAATAAGAATTAAAGTTATCCCCTCCACTCGAGGGTGTCCTGTGTAGCTGGGTGGATAACAAGACCGTACTGTTCCCTATCAGGCTAGGGCAGCCACGGTCCTGGGGCCCCCAGTAATGTGGTCTACACAGGTGTATGTCGGGGTGGCGGTGTGGCCGAAGAAGTCCAGTGTCACTGTCCAGTCAGTAACGGATGTACAGTGTCCAGTGATGTAGTAGTGTGTGTACTCTCAAAGGAGTGTCCGTGTCCCACATGTTCCTAAGTTGAATTTAATGGCCAATACTTGTGAAAATATCGAGTATTACGGTCACGAAGTATGGGGGAATGGGTCTACAACTGTAGGGATAGACGGTACGTGTGGCTGCTGGTCCTACCCTGTGTCGGGGCGGATAGCCCATTGCTGTCGTAAGGTAGTTCGAATTTTGGGCCGTGTCTGGCCGGGCCGTCCGCACAGGGAGTTCGATCTTAGTCCCCCTGTCTCCCATATCGGGCTCCGTCCCCGTTCCTATGTTCCGGGGACAGGAAGCGGGGCTGGCCATCCATGGGGGGGGGGGGGGGGGCATGAGTCAGGCGGTATGGGAGTGCGTGTGTTTGTCTGCCAAGAGTGAACATCGCAAGTGGGTCTTATCATACATTGCAGGGTATAAACAATGCTACCTAATAAACATATGACATCACATCTTAACATTATTCAGAAATCAGCCGCCCCCCCTCCCAGCCCGACCCCCCCACACCCAACCCCAGAAATCTGGTACTATATGTACATTCGTAG
Organism: Pelobates fuscus; assembly: GCF_036172605.1. Taxonomy (NCBI): domain Eukaryota; kingdom Metazoa; phylum Chordata; class Amphibia; order Anura; family Pelobatidae; genus Pelobates; species Pelobates fuscus. Next base: position 439,106,636 of record NC_086317.1, on the reverse strand, counting down.
GTGTAGTCCCAGGTAAGCTCACTTCGGGGCCCCCATCCCTTTCGTAGCCCTATGGCCCCATGGCGTCTCCGCCCTTCTCCCACCCATAAAGCTATCACACCCAATATGGCCCGGCATAACAATATCAACGAAATAAGAGCAATATTCACATAAAAATCCCCCATTCGTTCCCCACCTCCCTCAATCTATCCCCCTTCTGGTGCCATAGCCGGTGGTAAGTTACAGCTACGACCGGACCAGCTCACATCACAGCTTCAGTAAAACCATAATACATCAAATGCTTGAGTGTCCCGTGAATAACCAACAGTCTCATGAAGCAATCTAGTTCGTGTTCCGCGTGCACAAGTGGGGCATGTCTTGCAAGAGTCCCATCCCGCGGGCAAGCTAGAAGGTGCATCCTATCCCCCTTAGGCCCCCCTCCCAAGCAACTTAGAGCAGCCTCCCGTCTCCCGGGGCATGTTGAGAATGTGTGGCAACACCCTGCCTTAAGGAAGTCTCCATATATGTGCACGTGTGTACAGCAGTTCAATAGTCCCGTATAGCGACATAGGTTGTGTCTTACGTGCACATGCGGGATATGTCCTGCAAATACCCCATCCCCCGGGTAGGCCAAACGGTGAGTCCCCCCCCCTTCAGGCCCCCCTCCCTAAACAACTTGGGGTAGCTTTCCTCACCCAAGGGCGTGTTAGTAGAGTGTTGTAGCACCCGGTCATGGATAAGTCCCCTCACATGTGTATGCGTAAACAGTACTTATCTGGCATCTGATGTACACGGGATAGCGATGTCATCTGTGGTTGTCAGCGGGCCGTGGTACGTTAGTGTGTCCTGGTCGGTCTTCCTTGCTTGGTGGATACAAGTGGGGGGCAGAACCTTATTCCTCCGGGTCCGTGGGCATCAGTTGCCTGCGGGCCTGTGGGCGCCTAGGTGTGACGTCTCGTCGTCTTCGTTGCAAGTTCGGGGTGTGAAGTCCCTGCCTCTGGTCCAGTGGCCCCAGGATCCAGTCGGTGACCTCTGTAGGTGGGAGGTTGAGGCGCTGAAGGAACCTGGGCACCTCCTCCGGCCAGCGTAGCGGGAACCAGTCGTCATGATGTCTGGCTAATAACATAAAGGGGAAACCCCATTTGTATGGGATCCCTCTATCCCTGAGTAGTGCTGTGATGGGTCTCAGTGCCCTACGAGCCTCAAGCGTGAGGGGAGATAGGTCTTGAAAGAGGGCAACTTCTGCGCCATTGAAACGCCAGGTGGGCCTTGCGCGGGCTTTGTTCATAATTTTCTCCTTCAGCTTATAGGAGTGGAGGCAACATATAATGTCTCTCGGTGTGTTATCAGACGTGCGTGCTCTGTTAGCCCTATGCGCCCTGTCAAACGTTATGGAGTCTGGCGCTTCTGGGCCCAGTATGTCGCGGAACAGCGTCTGTAGTGTTGCTTCTACGGCTTCCGCCCCTTCAGGTTCCGGTAGGCCACGGACCCTAATGTTTGATCTGCGGCCCCTGTTATCAAGATCTTCGGTTTGGCGTCTCAGGTGTAGGAGAATATTGCCCTGTCTATGTATGGCCAGATTTGAGGCTTCAACCCTCTCCCCAACAGCTTGCACTGAGGCCTCAGCTGCCTGTATCCTGGAGGCCTGTGTGGAGATTTCGGCCTTAATAGAGTTTACCTCAGTGCGGATCGCTGAGTGTAGATTCTCGGATAGGGTCTGCATGTCTGATTTAGTTACCATTGCTGCTGCCAGGGCTTTAATTGCCTTTATGTCCGCACTGATGTCCGCCAGCGTGGGTGCAGCCGTCTCCGGTGTTGGTGAGGAGGCCGGGGAGTCGGCCATGCTTGCGCCGGCTGCCTCGTGGTATTCGGCGGGTGCCGGAGCCAGGTAGCCATCCATGGGGCCCGTGTGTGCGGCAGTTGCTGGGTGCCTGGGTGTTTGGGATCCGTCTGGGCGTTTAGTGCGCCCCATTTTCGTGCCGTGCTGATGGGTAAGCCCGCTTTGTTAGCTGAGTGGGTCGGAGCTCGTCCTTTACGCGGCCATCTTCGTTCACGGCCAAACCACGCCCCCTAGATAATGTGTTTTCAGTCGAACAATTAGATTATTCAAATTCCGCCCCTGATATTAACCAGTCATTTAACACCAGAATCTTTATAAAAAACAAATTAAATCCAGTTGGGAGATCTCATCTCTTGAAAATTATATCAAGAAGGAGATGATCCCCCGGGATCTGAGGGATCTGAGGGTCCGGAATTTACCATCGTCCTATACAGATAACACTGAGTTAACTAAAGAATGGGAGTCTGCAGCTTTAATAAAATTTGAAAAAGAGAAAGTACTAGAGGTCAATTCAAACCTTGAGAAAAAGATTGCTACAGTACAACAATACCAATCCAATTCAGAATTTACTCAGTTTGAGACTAGACTTAAAAATAACCTAGATAAATTTCAAAACAACATAAAAATACGCAAGCATCAGAAATGTGTCAGGGACTCTAGAGACTACCAAACTAATAATGTCTACCAACACTTTAATAGAAGAGTAAAGACTAATTCAGATAACTACTTAACATCAGATTATGAGTCCTCTGATACGGACACTGATGTAACTAGCGGATCACAAACTGACCCCCAGCCACAGACTTCAACTGCCCCTACATACACCAACCCTAAGGGAATACTTAAGAAAGGGGTGAATTTTTTAGAGATGGGCCATCTAGATGGCATGCAAACTCGCAGAAACAGATACTCCACACGGAACAGGGAAGGGAGCAGAGGAAGGGGAAACGGCAGGAGAAGATTTTGATCTCTAATAACGGCTCTGATCTGGACCTAAGAGTCATTAACCTCTCTAAACAGGTCCTTAATAACGACCACCTCTCACTATTAGAGAAAGGGTTATCCTTCGTGCCAGTACCCCCTCTTAACAAATTCATGTGGGTCAAAGACCTTCATCTATTTGCTCGGAAATTAGCACTTCATAAATTCCATGTGATTAATAAAGAAAAGGAGGCAAAATCTCATGGTATGTCAAACAGAGAATATGAGTGCCTCATGACCCTCATGGATTTATGGGAAGAAAACAGTGAGACTAGTCACCTTAAATACACCAATCTCAAAAAAATTTACCCCATATCTGGGAAATTATCGCAATATTGATCTGTTCCTAGAAACCATGAAAAATGAAATTGACAAGCTAGATACTAGATCCCTTGATTTTTACCCAAACATGAACTTGTCCAGAAGAGAGCAATTAGCCCTAAAGTCCCTTAAAAACAACACTGAAATTATCATGAAACCCGCGGATAAGGGCGGGAACATTGTTATGATGGATCTCACAAATTATGTGAAAATGGTACTTAATGTTCTGGAAGATGGGGATACATACAAAATCTTAGGGTCGGACCCCACCAATGACTTTCTCAAAAAATACAAGGAGATTCTAGACAAGGGCCGCAGTAGAGGGTTGCTGTCAGCAGATGAGTATGAATTCATCCTTAATCGTCACCCGAAAATAGCAACCTTCTACTGATTGCCTAAAGTACATAAAAGCATGACTTCACCCCCGGGCCGCCCTATTGTCTCGGGCATAGAGAATTTGACACAAAATGGGAGTACCTACATGGACAAAATCCTAAGACCCTTTGTTGAGAAACTTCCGTCCTACCTCCAAGACACAAAACAGACTCTCGCCCTCCTAGCTAACCTGGAGGTACTACCTCTAGCTAAACTCTGTAGCCTAGACATCGAGGCTCTGTATTCATCGATCCCCCACCTGAATGGCATTAGACACACATGCTATTTTTTGGAACAAAGAGGTGAGTCTGCTATGGCACATACTGCATTTTGTTTGGAACTCCTCGAATATGTACTCACACATAACTATTTTATCCTTAAAAACAAATATTACCACCAAATCATGGGGACTGCGATGGGGACAGCTTGTGCCCCATCGTATGCTAACCTCCATCTAGGGTGGTGGGAGGAGAGTATGGCCCAACACACAGGGATCTCACAATACCTCCCCGTTATCTATCTTTGGCATCGCTACATTGACGACGTCCTTATTGTGTGGCTTGGTAACCTCGAGGAATTCAATGATTTTGTTCGGATTCTCAATATCAACGCTGAAAATCTAAGATTTACTAATGAATTCGGGGGTTCAAGTTTAAACTTTCTGGACCTAACAATCTCCATTACAGTTGAAAATGAAATACATACCACTCTCTACCGTAAGCCATCTGCGTCTAATAATCTCTTGAGATGGGACAGTTTCCACCCGACACCTCTCAAACAAGGCATTCCAACAGACCAATATCTCAGGGTTAGACGTAATTGCAGTACTATCACCAAATTCAACATTAAGGCCAGAGAACTAAGAAGACATTTCAAGGCGAAAGGGTATCCTAATAGATGCCTTAAACAGGCATATAAGAGAGCCCTTGATTCAGACCGCAACAGCCTGATTAGTGGGAATACCCAGAAGCCATCAGAAGACCCTAAGGGGATTATTCGATTAATAGCTACCTACGATGCAGGCTGGGAGAATGTAAAAAACTCCCTTAGACGCTTCTGGCCACTGTTAACTGGCGATTCACATCTTCAAGAAGTACTAGCCCCAAATGTTACCATCACGGCTCGTAGAGGAAAAAACTTACGAGACTTGTTAGCCCCCAGTCATCTGAAAACTGAACCCCTCCCCACAACATGGCTCCAGACCCCCTTGGTCGGATCCTATGGTTGTGGAAGATGTATTTCCTGTAAATGTATCAAAAGGGACTCGAAGAGAGTGAAAGACAGTCTAGAGAAGGAGGAATTTGTCATAACCTCCTTCTTTAACTGCAATACGGCAGGTATTGTATACTTATTGACTTGTAAATGTAACAAAAAATATGTGGGCAAAACATTTCGCCCTTTCAAGAAACGGATACAGGAGCATATGAGATCATGCAAGAACTTGACTGAAAATCCCATTTCAAGACACCTTCGCGAATATCATGCTAGCGACCCTAACGGGCTACGCTTCTGTGGTCTGGAATTAGTCAAGAAGAACCCTAGGCGATTATGATACATTTCTTAGACAAAGAGAATGCTTTTGGATTTACCAACTGAAAACTTTGAGTCCAAAAGGTCTTAACAAAGGATTTTCATTCTCCCCCTTTCTATAACATTTAGGTCTCACTTTATATACCCGTAGACTTCTTGGGAACCACCAAGTGTATATATTTATAATTATTATTTTTCTTTATTATTTTACATATATGTTTACTTTATTTGGTAATTTCTTCTTTTTTTGAATTTTTTTTTTGAAATTCTTTATTTGTGTTGTGCACATATTAACAGACAAGTTCGGTATGCCACAATAGCTATTAAGGCATTCAAGGAACATCAATAGCTTGGCATGCATTTACTTAGCACATTTTATATTTTTAAGTGTTGTCGTTAAGACGAGTATTGTGTGAAACAGGCTATGTGTGAAGATAGGTATAGAGTCGGCTGTCCATCTCCGGGCACTATTAAGTATCTCTGGTGTGTTGTGGCCTGGGTCTAGCTGGGTTACAGTGTGTCAGGGTACCTGTAGTCTCTACCTCAGAGGAGGTGAGAGACTTAGACGTTTATCCTCCCAGAGGGGAAGTTTCTTCCGTTCCTCGCGTTTCCCTCGGCCATTTACAAGCCGACCGCGAGGGATCCACTTCCTTATATGACGCGACGCTCAATAGTCGACGTCATGACGCCAACCCGGGACGACCTGTCAGTCAACTCCCGAGCACTAATCAGGACTCGTCGGGGGCGTGATTACCCTCTAGAACCAGGTATAAAGTAAGGCTTTCGGCATCTGCTCATTGCCCTGTCGTGGTTCTAGCCTGTCTAGTCACTCAGTACTCTTGTATTCTAGTTGTCTCTTTGGTTCTGACCCGGCTTGTTTGTACTACTCTGTTTATCTCTGTTACCCCTTGACTCGGCTTGTCTCTCGCTTACCTGTCCTCTCGTTCCCTCGACCTCGGCTTGTTCCTAGACTATTCTCTGCTTACTCCTTACGTTAAGTCCGGCCATTCTAAGGTCCGGTATACGTACCTACCACTTGTTTGTACTCTGCGTGTTGGATCCCTGTCCCGATCCTGACACAGTGGTACTGTCTTCTCCGTTCTAGTATGTGTCTCAGCTAGTGTTTGTGCCGTAGTGGGTTAGTAGTTCGCTGCTGACTGCCTCCGGTACTAGTCAAAGTAGTGTTATATGTATACTATATATTCTCTTGCGACCCATTTTTTACTCTCCACAAGTTTAAGGGATAATCCAGACGTGGACCCCTTGCTCACGGTGCCTAGAGAGATATCAGCTATGCCTCACTGATGATGCCTAACAAGGCTGATACGATCGTCTGGGGTTGCTGTGTCTCTCGTGCAGAGGGAACTTGCTGGCATTTCGGATCTGGACTGCCCGTATGGGTGGGACCAGTCTGATATGTTTCAGAGAAGTTATCTCTGTAATGGCACAAGATGAGCAAAAAACAGCTTGAGAACTGAGCGGTGACCGACCGAAGGGCAGGCTATTTCAGTTGCTGCCCGTTCTCAGTATTCTCTTGCGACCCATTTTTTACTCTCCACAAGTTTAAGGGATAATCCAGACGTGGACCCCTTGCTCACGGTGCCTAGAGAGATATCAGCTATGCCTCACTGATGATGCCTAACAAGGCTGAAACGATCGTCTGGGGTTGCTGTGTCTCTCGTGCAGAGGGAACTTGCTGGCATTTCGGATCTGGACTGCCCGTATGGGTGGGACCAGTCTGATATGTTTCAGAGAAGTTATCTCTGTAATGGCACAAGATGAGCAAAAAACAGCTTGAGAACTGAGCGGTGACCGACCGAAGGGCAGGCTATTTCAGTTGCTGCCCGTTCTCAGTATTCTCTTGCGACCCATTTTTTACTCTCCACAAGTTTAAGGGATAATCCAGACGTGGACCCCTTGCTCACGGTGCCTAGAGAGATATCAGCTATGCCTCACTGATGATGCCTAACAAGGCTGAAACGATCGTCTGGGGTTGCTGTGTCTCTCGTGCAGAGGGAACTTGCTGGCATTTCGGATCTGGACTGCCCGTATGGGTGGGACCAGTCTGATATGTTTCAGAGAAGTTCTCTCTGTAATGGCACAAGATGAGCAAAAAACAGCTTGAGAACTGAGCGGTGACCGACCGAAGGGCAGGCTATTTCAGTTGCTGCCCGTTCTCAGTATTCTCTTGCGACCCATTTTTTACTCTTATATGTGCATAGGTCTTAGGAGGTGTGTGTGGGGAGGTGTATGTGGCTCAAGGTAGGCTGTCGAGCGTCAGGTGAGCTGTTTGTGTGTGAGCTCTCATATGTGTATATTTTAGTGGGGCTGGAACTAAACGTGGGACGAAAATGTGTAGAAAGATGAGCAGAAAAATTAACATTGTAAACTGTTGCCCTAGGCAGTGTCTGAGGACGTGGTATTAGAAAACTGTCCGTCTCTACAATGTCCTCAAGTGGTGGTCGCTGCATATCCTCCCTTGTTCGGCCGTCGGGGGGAGAAAGGGATCACTGCTTCCGGGTTCCATTGGTGTGGAGTGCGGCCTGCTGCCTCTGCTCCGGTCGGTGACAGGGCGTCAGGAGGTAGGTTAAGGGTGGGCAGTGTGGCCTTTGCCTCCTCAAGATCTCTTATCTGGAGCTTGTTTTATTAGATGATGAGTCTTCAGACAAACTAAATAAACTTATCTCTACTTCACTGCATTTTCCATCTCTAGGATACCACCAATACTATAATTTTAATTAATAACATAATTACAATAGTCTGCCAAGTCATATTGTGATATAATGTTGCTTAATTTCATACTTTTGGAGATTTTTTTATGAATGAGCTATCCTAATAGTTATTATTTCGTTTTCAATTCAGAGACCTAGGGGTTAATTGAGATACGTTAATATAGCGATCTAGATTGACAATTATGAATTTACACATGTTCCTCCCTGGTCCATAGTCCTGGGGGTGTTTCTATTTAATTGAGTAACGTTTGCCCCCTCTCCCCATCCCCCCCGTTACGTGGCGGCACAGGATTGGCTGAAGGACGTATTCTGATGGGCGGGCTTTTACCCCTTAAAAGTCTCGGCGGGTTCTGATTAATCTCACCGCTCTTGACAAAGGCGCCACATAGCGCCGAAATGCGCGTCGAGCAAGACACCAGACTTAGGCTAAATTTTAATTCACTACGGGTTCTTCTTTTGTGGTAGTCTTGCCATATATTCTTTTAATGACTATAAGTTAGCAGGGGAATACTGACAGCTCTGCCTGGGTAGCGTAGAACAAGCACGAGATAGGAGACTTATGGGTCTTTAGATTGTATATTTGTTCTGCATTTATTTTAGGATTAACCTCATGATTCATTAGGGATTGCTCAATACTTCTCTTTATAGCAATATTGTATCCCTATTCGGCTAATCTACTATTTGGATACTGAGTTACTGTGTATATATTTTTTTCATTGTTTCCAAAGGGGAAAAGATATATTTTTCGATTGCTCCTATTACTTTGGCATTTGAGTTGCTGATATTTTTGCAAGTGGAGATATCTGGTAGTTTAGACCTATAGATGGATGACTTACAAATACCCACTTGAGACATCTATACCTTTATCCACCGCACTGCGATTCTTGCCTACTTTTTTGAATATTTATTATTAGAAGCAATTGAGTATCTACTATAAAGCAATTTTTAATAGGAAGGCAGCTTATACCATTTTACTGCTCCTTTAACTATCCAGTTAGTCTGAGATCTAGTTTAGATTCAGGCCACAAGGAGGAGATTCTGTTCCACCCACATCTCCCCTATAATAGAGGCTCTGAATATTATCCCTAGATACATGCAGGATTTCTTCTAACTCTATATAAGTACCTATCACTTACCTTCCTATGAATATCTCATTTATCCTATTATCTGCGCTCCCTGGCAGGTATATGGTCTACCTGCTTTAAGTACTTTATATACTTGAGATTTACCAGGCAGACTTCACTTAAGACCCAGACCTAGTGTGTTTAGCACTTTTTTCACTTTTATTATTTTGGTTATCTATTACTGATTTTTAATATTTCTCCATTAAAGATTTATTATTATTTTTATTGTCATTTCCTATACCATGGGTTTCGAGTTATTTACCCTAATGTATGGGCACACCCTTTGTTAGTTTTTGTTGGAAGCTGGACTCTTGCTCTCCCTCCAAACAACTCTGACTTTCGGGATTTTTCAATACCTTGGGTTGTCTACTTTTGCAAATGGTATGCCATCATGGGGGTAATTCTCATTCCTGGTCTACCATACGCTCTGAAAATATCGGAGATCGCGAGAGGGCTACCCTGCGTGCAATCTGGAGGCTGTTTGCTCCATATCCAAACGGAACGGAGCTCTTCAGAGCCTCTCTCGGGGCTAATTGGTAAGCTTGAGCCGGCAGGGGAGATTTTTTGATCTTCCCTGCCGGCCTCGATACATGTGCGGCGCGCGGGGATTAGGGTGTGCCCAGGCACACCCGGCACACCCCGTGCGCACGCCTATGAGTGTGTGTATGGGGGCACTGCATGTGTGTTTGGGGCAGTGTGTGTATGGGGGGCACTGTATGTGTGTTTGGGGCAGTGTGTGTATGGGGGGGCACTGTATGTCTGTGTGGGGCAGTGTGTGTATAGGGAGCACTGTATGTATGGGGGGCACTGTATGTATGTGTGGGGCAGTGTGTGTATGGGGGGGCACTGTGTGTATGGGGGGGTCTTGTGTGTATGGGGGCAGCAGTGTGTGTATGGCACTGTATGTGTCTGTGTGTGTGTATGGGTGTGCAGTGCGTGTGCGGGTGTGCAGTGTGTGTATGGGGGCAGTGTGTGTATTGGGGCAGTGTGTGTATGGGTGTGCAGTGTGTGTATGGGGGACAGTGTGTATGGGTGTGCAGTGTGTGTATGGGTGTGCAGTGTGTGTATGGGGGACAGTGTGTGTATGGGGGACAGTGTGTGTGTGTATGGGGGGCAGTGTGTGTATGGGGGGCAGTGTGTGTATGGGGGGCAGTGTGTGTATGGGGACAGTGTGTGTATGGGGGCAGTGTGTGTATGGGGGCAGTGTGTGTATGGGGGCAGTGTTTGTGGGGCAGTTTGTGTATGGGGCAGTGTTTGTGGGGCAGTGGTGTATGGGGGGCAGTATGTATATGGGGGCAGTGTTTGTGGGGCAGTGTGTGTATGGGGGCAGTGTGTGTATGTGGGACAGTGTGTGTATGGGGGGGAGGAGGGTATGGAAGCTTTTTAATAAAAAAAAAAAGTATTTATTTAAATATATATATCGATGCCCCCCCCCCTCCCTTCTTGCCTTTATTGAGGAGGAGGGGGACATTTCTCCATCCCTGGTGGTCCCAGTGGGAATCCCTGGTGGTCCCAGTGTGGAGTGAACTCTAGCCCGCGCTCCAGGGCTAGAGTTCACTCTCACGAGATTTGGAGCGTTGCCGTGGTAACCGCGGCAATGCTCCAAGCTCGCGAGAGGAGGACTCGGAGGAGCTGCAGGTAAGAGCTCCCGGGTCCTCTCTTTCTCTCTCTGTCCCTCCCCTGCCGGCTGCCGGCTGCCAGCACAGTGCCTGCGGACCGGGGAGGGAGATCTCTGATCTCCCTCCCCGGTCCACAGGCACATTGCAGGGCTGGCACTTGGACAATGCTAGCCCTGCATTAGCCGGCAGGGGGGAATCTCAAGGGGGGGCAATTGTCCCGTTGCCCCCCCCCTGGATCCGCCACTGCTGCGGACCGGGGAGGGAGATCACTGATCACATTGCACGGCTGGCACTTGGACAATGCCCCCGTTGCCCCCCCCCCTGGATCCGCCACTGCTATGCCGACAATGTGATCGCGAGGTCCTCGCAAGGACTTCTTGATCACATGGCCCAGGGGCGCCGAAGAGGACGGAGGGGGACTCCCTGGGCTCCCAGGTAAGTCCCCATACTGTGATCGCCGGTGTGGAATCGCCTGCAACCGGGTAAGTACAAAGGACGGTTTGGGCGTTCTATGCCGCCCTCCGGTGTTTAGAGCCGGTTCCCTAAGGACGACATAGAACGCCCGCCGTCCTTAAGGGGTTAATAATTATACTTTATGTTGCACTTACAAGTTTAAAACCTTCGAGTAAAAATTTTAATTTCAACAAGCTTTCTAATTTCTTTCTTTTGGGATGAATAAGCATAGGATATTTCAAAGGGAAAGGCTGTGGAAAGGGAAAAGTGTGTCCAGCGAGGGGGAGCTGTGAAGATTTTTAGCACAGGGAGTCTAGGGGACTAAGGCTGGTCCTGCCTAAAAGCAAGGTATCTGAACATTTGTATTTATCTATTTTTTGTCTCATCTACTGTATATGAGAAAAATAGCTTTTTTGCTTTTATGTTAACATTTCAGACTCTGTGTGAAATAATGCAAGATAAAGGACACTGTATACCAACCATGTCAAACTCAAAGGCTAACACGGGCCAAATAAACAAGGTTTACGTTTATGTGGGCCGCAAAAAAACTAAAACGTATGTTTTCATAGAAACTTAGGTTTATTTAGACAAGTACAGTATAAAAAAGTTGCCTCACTGACACTGGACGTCCTCATGTTTCAAAGTAAACAAAAGAGCGGATTTATTTTAAGGAGACGTGCATTTGCATATAACCAACGTTTCAGCCCAACTACCTTGACATATTAAGAAATGTTTGGTAATGGGACTGAAATGGTGAATGTATGCTGTTGCACAGCTGTAAAAAACTAACTTATGAGTGTGTTCTTCACTTTGGCTGCTTTTTGCCACACATGCATAATTAGCTCCCAATGCAAATAGGAAAGCATTGGGAGCTAATTATGCATGTGTGGCAAAAAGCTGAGCGGCCAAACAGCACCTCCATGGGGAGCGTTCAGCGCCTCCATGCAGACCCAATCTAACACAATGCCTCTCTTCCCATTCTGATACACTGCCCACAAATCCAATACATTGCCCTCCCTCCCTCAACTGTTATACACCACCCCCTTCACCTAATCTAATAAATTCACCTTAATCTAATACACTGCCCCTCCTCCCTCCGCTCTAATTGAATAGACTGCCCCTAGTCCATTTTACACTTCCCTCCCTACCCCTAATTTAACACACTGCCCCCCTCCACTCTAATACACTGCTCCCTCCCTCAAATAAATACACTGCCCCCCTCCACTCTAATACACTGCCCCCTCCCTCAAATAAATACACTGCACCCTTCTTCCTTCAAATACACTGCCCCCCCTCCCCAATTTAATACACTGGCCCCCTGACTTCCCCAAATTAATACAGTGCCCCCTCCCTCAATTAATATACTGCCCCCTCCCTCCCATTAATACACTGCCCCCTCCCTTCCATAAATGCACTGCCACCCCTCCCTAATTTAATACACTACCCCCTCCTTCCTTTAAATAAATACACTGCCCCCTCCTTCCTTCAAATACCCTGCCCCCCCTCCCCTAAGCTCCCTCTTCTCCTACCTAACGATTTGCTGTCCGTCCTTCAGCTCCAGCCCTGCTCAAGCAGGCCGACGCTCCTCTGCAAAAATATTCATTGAAGGCCGCATGCGGCCTGTTTGATATGCTTGCTGTATGCAGTCTTAATCAGATTTGTCCAAAAGGTAGATCCCCAGATGTTTTAAAACGACAACTTCCACAATGCCTTTTCATTCTAAAGACAATGCGAAGACATGCAAAGCATCATGGGAGTTGTAGTTCTACAACATCTGAGAATCTACCATTTCGGCACCCCTGGTCTAAAACTTTTCATTGCCAAAGTATATACAGTATCTCACAAAAGTGAGGGAGCGCAAGGTCTCTAACATCCACCAGCTCTGTGATGTTGTTGTCATGGAGGAGTGGAAGAGGACTCCAGTGGCAACCTGTGTAGCTCTGGTGAACTCCATGCCCATGAGGGTTAAGGCAGTGCTGGAAAATAATGGTGGCCACACAAAATATTGACACTTTGGGCCCAATTTGGACATTTCCACTTAGGGACGTACTCACTTTTGTTGCCAACAGTTTAGACATTAATGGCTGTGTGTTGAGCTTATTTTAAGGGGACAGTAAATTTACACTGTTATACAGGCTGCACACTTACTACTTTACATTGTAGCAGAGTGTCATTTCTTCAGTGTTGTCACATGAAAAGATATAATAAAATATTTACAAAAATGTGAGGAGTGTACTCACTTTTGTGAGATTTTATATATATATATATATATATAAATTAATTTTTTTTTTTTATTTTTATAAAGGATAAACTAATAAGTGAAAATTGTAATATTTAACTTTGTCTCCGAAGCAAGCTAAACACAAAATTGCTTTGCTGTTATTTATTTAAATGCTAGCTATGCATCTCTTGCTACAAATAAATGTATGCTAATATTTTTTCAGTCACAAAGTGCCCGGTAGTGAAGGAGTTGACAAAGTGCATATGTTTACTACAGCTCTGTGTGATGAGAGAGTTTCTGAGCAGCAAGGACATCTTATGTAACAAACTTGTCGGATACAATAAATAGTGTAGTTTGATATGCTGTTATTAATATCTTTCAAGCTACGTTACATATAGTGGCTCTGTACAGAAGGCACTCGTTATAGATCTTGGAGAGGAAGCAAGGATCCCACTTTGGTTGAAATGAAAGTATAAATCTAAATAAATGCAGCTTGGCCGGGGAATAGTCGCCGTATGGGCAGTCGGATTCCAGGACAACCCCCCACATACCTAACCCAATAACTCACTGACACGCAGGTATATGGGAAAATTTGTCCACAGCTTTATTTAAAACAATCCTGAATAATAACAATTTATTAATTACAATATTAATAACCATAATAATAATTTAACAATAAACATGGGTCATTGCCCTCATACTCCGCCCTCCCATCCGAATCCTTCTGTTGATATAAAAGGCAATGACCCCCATATAAATAACACATATATATATATATATATAACATATATACCAACATATTCCCACATACCAACTTAAAGTGCCAAACTTAAATTAACCATGGCAGGGGTATACCCGGATACCACTGCCCCACCAGGTTCTGAGCCACCGACAGGACTAGGAACCTACCAACCACCAATGACCACAGTTTTACGTCTCCATGACGTTCATCCTAGGGAGCCTATTTCTTCTCCTTCAGCTCCCTATCCCGTCACAAGCTCAGACCTTGACTCCTTAAGCTGTCTGAGCTCCGCCACCCCGAAGAAAAAGTGCCCTGGTTATTCCATGCTGCCAGCCCAGGGTCAACAGATTCCAACCAACTGCCGAGAGATGGACACCACCCGAGCGGTAGTACCCCGGCAACCCACCTTCCAACTCGCTGTGCCGTACCACCACGCCCCGTAGTTTCCGCACGAAGCTTGCCATCAAGCTATTCACTTTCTTCCTACACCTGTCAATAGCCTCCGGGTCCCGAGCATGCCGCCATCGCCTCCTCGGGACAATTTCTGACCAGACCAACATCACCCCAGGAAGCAGGTCCCTTAAATTGTTAAGGTCCTGCTTCATCCACTTCACCAGCCGCCGCTGCGGTGTGAGGCCTATGTCGTTGCCCCCCGCATGGAGTACCAGCAGGTCTGGCCTTTGCCCGCCTGCCACAATCCGGAACACCACCCCGCAGACCTCCCCCCAACAAAAACCCCTGTACCCAAACCATTGCACTGCCAACTGGTCCCTATGAAAGCCCAGCTGGTGGCCCTGAGCTCGAGCTGCAGCCCTCCTTACGGCCCAGAAGACAAATAAATGGCCCATGATCCATGCGACACGGCCTGGGGAAGAGAAGAAAAACAGATCGTAAAAACCCCCTTTCGTATCCAGCCCCCCGGGATCCTCAAAGTCCACCATACTAATCCAATAAACCCAAGCGCACATACGAACGGAACCGTACCGACTCCCATCTCCCAATTCGCTTTACTTTGTCATCCCCCAGACCCAACCGTGTTGCCTCCGTGGCCGCCCCAATGCGAAAGGAGTGTGTACCAAACTTATCCGCCCTCAGTCCCAGCTTCCCCAGGCCTGACCAAAAACTTTGGTGAATTGGAACCGGGAGAGGGAAGACCCGTCGCGTGTACCAGTAGCGATCCCCCAACCCCCGGTCTCCGTGCCAGGTACCCCACCACCACAGCCACAGAGCATGTCACGTCCCGGCCCATGCCCTACATGTCCGTCTTGGATCTTGCCAGGTGTACAACCACTTTCCCCTCCAGCACTCGGACCCGCGTGGCACTCACCAACTCCCCCAACCGAAAAGCTCAGAAAAAGGCCAACAGAAACACCGCCTGGAAAAACGATGTTTCAAACCTGTCGAAACAAATTTCAGGCAACAATCCAACCAGGTCCCCCAACACTCGCACCAATACGGGGCACCTAGTGTCAGGAAGCCTGCGGCCTGACGATACCCCTTCAGTGCCTGCCTGATGACAAAGGCCTTAGTAAGATCCACCGCTGGGGACGCCCCCCTCGCCAGAAATTGACAGGTGTACCAGAGGAACGCATCTGTGAGCGACCCAGCGCCATCTCCGGGGGGCCCCCGATTCCAGGCACAGCCCACCTCGAACTGGGATCCACACCGTCCACCTCCTGGGCAGCCGCCCGCCGGCTACAGCCCCTCCGATGGCCCGGTAGCGCGCCGGGAGGCGGGGCCTTACCATGCGGTTACCGGGTCCTTTGCGGCCTGGTCCCGCCACCACGCAGCTACCGGCTCCATCCCCACTGGACCCCGCACCCGGGCTCAGCCGTCTCGGCGGCCTCCGGGCCCGCACAGGCCCACCTCCGCCGCCCTCAGGATCCGCAGCTCCCGCCAGGGCCGGTCCAAGTTGGGCCCGCAGCCAGTCCACGCCACGTCCTCGAGCCGCCAACCGGATCCCCTCCAACAGCTTCTCCATGTCATCCATCGACCTTGCAGAAGGAGAGAAAAAACAAAAGACCCACCAAGCCAAATCTGTGGAAGGTAGTAATTAAAAGTGAAGGATTTAAAATGGCTGCCTATTTAAATAGCCAAGCCTACTTACCCATAACTCCATTCCTTCCTTGCTTCCTTCTATGCACGCCTCCTAACCCCTGTCAAGGCCTTTTTTCGCTTAGCTGCGCTTTGGCTAGATGGGGCAACATGATGCTTTCACTGGCAGTGCAATTCATTTATATAATTTATTTGTTTCCTTCTGTACTGGGACCCCTTTTAATAGAACATCCAATATGTCCTTTTAACCAGCTCTGGTTATTTCTGAAAAGCTTTGCCCATGAAGTAAACAATGTTTACATCCAGACATTTTATGGCTATTAGACTTTCTCGTCATTATTTCTAATTTCCTTATAGCAAAAGCATTAACCGGGTGCCTAGAATCAAATAAGTTGCGCGTCCAAGCTTTGCACTCTAGCGCTTATTGGCTATATCTGCTATCTGAGAATTATGGCAAATGTAGTTCATTGATAGCTGGCAAAGCATCGGGGAAGATGTAGTCCAGAAGAACTACAGTGACAGAGGTTGCTTACCCCTGCTCTAGACAAAGGAGGGACTAAAAGTTCCAACTGTAAACCAGGGGACGCTAAGGGTTTTTCTAAAGTCTCTTTATAGATCCCTTTAAGTAACTCCTAATGGAGAAGTCGGCATAAAAGTAAATACAAACCTATGTGCATACTACATTTGATTTAATGCAATTCAAATATGTCTATGTAATAGTTTTTGTATATTTGCATCAGTTGGAGTTTGAGTAATTTTGGTACGTTATCATTTATCATTATTTATTTGCATATTTTCATGGCTGCACAACATTTATATTGTATGTAAGCTATGGGGTTGATTATCAAATAAACAATATGAGATTAATGCATTTTCAGGTCATTGAGTGTGATTCAGATCCCTATAGCTTTAAATGTTCCTAACCTCAATTCATTATGGTCAATTTAGTCTGGGTTAACAAGAAAATGTCGATCTCCCCCACTCACTCATTTGATAAACAAGAGGAAATTAAATGAGTCGATCTTTTGCAGCAAAAAAAATAAATAAATGAGATCTTCTATTTTTAATGAAATGCATTTTCTCCTAAAGCTTAAAAACAGTGATAAGTAAAAAATATTGTAGTATAGGTTTCTAAATAATTCAAAAATTGTTTTAAATATTCAGCAAAATGCCCAGACCATTTAAATCGCTTGAATAGCTAGGCAATTGTTAAGTAAAGCATGAAGACTGCAAATTCAGCTAGTAATTGTTTGCATGTAAATATAGTGACGTGACAATTGATTTAGAAATTCAGTTGCTTGCTTCTGATCTTATTATGAAAATTTTCTGTGATTTACTCAAATTGTAACTCACACTTTTCTTTGTAATCAGATCAAGGTGGGTTTGTACAGAGTCCATAAGCTTCGAACACAATGAAAAAGGGTATTTAATCTTATTCAAGTGGCAAATGTTAATCCAATTGGATGTCTTCTCCAGACCATGGAAGCAGAGAAAATTTGTTTTTCCCTCTAATTTCATCATGGCTAATGTATTTTTTTGTATTTGACTAAATCAGCTTCAGGACAATAAAGCAGATTTTTTTGTTTATCACCATGACATTAGAAATTTGAGTTGAGAAGTTTTAAATGGGATTAGATCAGAGTAATCCCTCTCTTCTCATGTAGCGATGTTATCATCAAAACCCTTGACTGCTCTGATATTTTTCTGATGTATATATTAAAGGGCAC
Organism: Pelobates fuscus; assembly: GCF_036172605.1. Taxonomy (NCBI): domain Eukaryota; kingdom Metazoa; phylum Chordata; class Amphibia; order Anura; family Pelobatidae; genus Pelobates; species Pelobates fuscus. The sequence goes on along the minus strand of NC_086317.1, from coordinate 439,088,937 downwards.
TGTTGGGCCTGTAACTGCTTTATCTAGTTGAAGTGGTTATAATGTCTGGAAATGTTTTTTAATGCTAAATGAAAGTCCCCAGCAGCCCATTCCATTTGTGTTGATTGGGCTAATAAGGAAGTATTGACCTGAGCAGCAATGGGCAGCTGTAATAGGCTGTCAGCTGATGACTGTCAGCTGATGACTTAACACAGAATCCATTGCTGGTATGAATTGGTATGGATAGAAGGAAGTGTGTGATCTCTGCCTTATCCATACCTCCAGTCGGAGCTGGGCTTTGGATGGCCAGGGACCCTCATTCAGTGTTGATTTGCTCACAAATAGTTTAACATTGAATGGAAGCACAGTGCCAGGGGACTCCAGGCTCTATACCCAATTCAATAAAATGAAATGGTTATAGTGCCTACAGTGACCTTTTGTTTAGACTAACAAACATAAAGTAGGTTCCTAAAGTGTATCTTCCCCCTTACAACAATAAAGGCAATTGAGGACGTTGGTAAAGTGCAATACCTCAGTGTCAGTAATCAAAGCCTGCCTTGTCTCATGGTCTAACACAGTGTTGTATTTTGTGCTGCCCTAGGCATGCCGAAACTCAGACACCCCCTAGTCTAAATTTGCCCACCCCTTCCTGTCAATGCAGCACCTCTTCCTGTTTACGACACACCCCTTCCTCTTTAGGCCTCACCTTTTCCTCTTAGAACTTCACCTCTTTATATCTCATCCTTTTAAGCACACACACTCTCACTGACCCATACACGCACTCATTGGTACACTGTTTAAATGGGTGTGCATTGAAGGCAGCAAGGGAGCTGTAAATCTTCTTGCTCTGCACCCTCATGTCACATTCCGGCTCCAGGCATCACAGCAGGGCATGCAAGGAAGCAGAACAAGAAGATTACAGCACCTTCGTCAACTCCATTGCTGACACAACGTCCCATTTCGAGGGGGCCCTAAGGTGGCCAGCTCTTGGCCCCCCATAGGAGGAAGCTGCAAAACACAAGGGGTTGGCTTTTAAGTGGGAATATCAGGTTCGTAGTGTCATCCAAGGCAAATGCCTTGTTTGACTTGGGCAGAATATAGCACTGGTATAACACCTCAGTTGCAAACTATGAATATTTACAAATATTCAATGTTTCTCTCTACCGGTGGTGAAATACCTAAAGTCATCTCTGACAGTCATCCATTCAAGGTTAATAAATTCAGCACAGTTCATCTGGGTAATACCAAATGGTTTACTCAAGAAATAATGAAAGTTGGGTGGGAGGGAGGGTTTCGCTGAGCTTAAGTTTTATACTGAGCCCATTCTTTGATCACCAGCACGCCCTGAAGCCTCTTTTTTGTGATATACCTGTTCCTAAAGCCTACTGGAGCACTGTGGTGCACAGGGCCAATGCAAAGATTTTTGCCGCCCTAGGAAAAAAAAGATTTTGCCGCCCCCTTCGCTCCACCCAACCCATATGATCTGTCCATCTCATGACATCACAAAGAATTTGTGACAGAAAAGCAACAGAGTGTGTTAAACCCACACCTCTTTAGATAACTGTACAAAATAATAACTTATCGTAGTAATGAAAACAGCTTCCCCTCGGGATATTCCAGACTTTACCCGTACAAAATGGAATATATATATATATATATATATATATATAGATGGCAGAGGAGTATGGCTGATAGTCTACAGAAACAAATACAACACCATAATATAATACTGTAAATGAACATTAAAACTGCGCAAATATAAGTAGAACTCACAAGATGTAGATGGTTAGATCGCCTTAGGGTGCCTACCCTTAGGTATATGGGGGGTATGTGAATAGTGGTGCATAGTGAACCTGAGCTTGAGTGCCTCTAACAGTTTGTACTTTGTTAACCATTCGCCAGTTTTTCTTTCTTTAACACACATTGAGCACCATAAAATTGGGGGCCAGATGAGAATACCTCGCTTGTTAATTGTTGTAGATATTTCCACAAAAATGTGCATGTCTACTTTAATTGCCATACCATACGCTTTATAAGCAACTATGCTTGCAATTGCTGTTGTGGAAATGCAGGCTTGACTATACTAAACCGCAAGCCAACTAAGCAAGGAGTGCCTGCTAGACGGACCTCTGTGATGTGCAACGTGCGCTACCCTTTAATATATATAGACCTGCTTTGACACCTCTGTGCCATTGGCTTTCGTCTGACAGATATCTCACATTAGCTTAGAGTACTATACGACGGTATCTCTCAGTACCGCTCCACAGGTCTAGATGGCCATATATAAGTATCACTAACCAGGGCTGCCATCAGAAATTTTGGGGCCCCTGACAAAGCACAAGGTCTGGGCCCCCCCGCCCCCCCCGCCCTCCCGGGCCCGCCCACGCCCTACCTAGTCCGCTGACAATGATGCGGGACTGAATGTGGTGTGTATAGTGGAAGTGAATTAGAATGTGTGTAATGGATGTAGTGTTTGTGTGTATTAGATACTGTTTGTGCAGTGAATGCAGAGTGTGTGTTTGTGTAGCGGATGCAGTGTGTATAGTGAACGCAGAGTGTGTTTGAGTAGTGGATGTAGTGTGTGTACAGTGATGTAGTGTGTGTTTGTGTAGTGGATGTAGTGTTTGTATGTACTAGATGAAATGTGTTTAGTGGATGCAGTGTCTGTAGTGGATGTAGTGTGTGTATTAGACGCAGTGTCTGTGTATAGTAAATGCAGAGTGTTTCAATTTGTGGTGGATGTAGTGTGTGTACTGTGAGTACAGGATGTTTGTGTAGTGGATGCTGTGTGTACAGTTAATGCAGAGTGTGTGTCAGTATAGTGAATCCAGAGTGTGTGCATAGTTTAGTGAATACAGAGTGTGTGTTAGTGTGCAGTGAATGCAGAGTGTGTGTAAATGTGTAGTGAATGCAGAGTGTGTGTAAATGTGTAGTGAATGCAGAGAGTGTGTTAATGTGTAGTGAATGCAGAGAGTGTGTTAATGTGTAGTGAATGCAGAGAGTGTGTTAGTGTGTAGCGGATGCAGAGTGTGTGTTAGTGTAGTGAATGCAGTGTGTTAATGTGTAGTGAATGCAGAGGATGTGTTAGTGTGTAGCGGAAGCAGAGTGTGTGTTAGTGTAGTGAATGCAGAGTGTTAATGTGTAGTGAATGCAGAGTGTTAATGTGTAGTGAATGCAGAGAGTGTTTGAGTAGTGGATGTAGTGTGTGTACAGTGATGTAGTGTGTGTTTGTGTAGTGGATGTAGTGTTTGTATGTACTAGATGAGATGTGTTTAGTGGATGCAGTGTCTGTAGTGGATGTAGTGTGTGTATTAGACACAGTGTCTGTGTATAGTGAATGCAGAGTGTTTCAATTTGTGGTGGATGTAGTGTGTGTACTGTGAATACAGGATGTTTGTGTAGTGGATGATGTGTGTACAGTTGATGCAGAGTGTATGTTAGTGTAGTGAATGCAGAGTGTGTGTTAGTATAGTGAATGCAGAGTGTGTGTATAGTTTAGTGAATGCAGAGTGTGTGTTAGTGTGTAGCGGATGCAGAGTGTGTGTTAGTGTAGTGAATGCAGAGAGTGTGTTAGTGTGTAGCGGATGCAGAGTGTGTGTTAGTGTAGTGAATGCAGAGTGTGTTAATGTGTAGCGAATGCAGAGTGTGTGTCAGTATAGTGGATGTGGTGAGTGTGTTAGTGTGTAGTGTATGCAGAGTGCATGTTGTATTAGTGAATGCAGTGTGGGTATTGTATTAGTGTATGCACTGTGTGTTAGTGTATGCAGTGTGAGTGTTGTATTAGTGTATGCAGTGTGTGTGTTGTGTTAGTGTATGCAGTGTGTGTGTTGTGTTAGTGTATGCAGTATGTGTGTGTGTGTGTGTTAGTGTATGCAGTGTGTGTGTGTTAGTGTATGCAGTGTGTGTTAGTGTATGCAGTGTGTGTTAGTGTACGCAGTGTGTTTTGTATTAGTGTATGCAGTGTGTGTTGTATTAGTGTATGCAGTGTGTGTTGTGTCAGTGTATGCAGAGTGTGTGTTGTGTCAGTGTATGCAGTGTGTGTTGTGTTAGTGTATGCAGTGTGTGTTGTGTTAGTGTATGCAGTGTGTGTTGTGTCAGTGTATGCAGTGTGTGTTGTGTCAGTGTGTGTTGTGTCAGTGTGTGTTGTGTCAGTGTATGTAGTGTGTGTGTGTGTTGTGTCAGTGTGTGTTGTGTCAGTGTGTGTTGTGTCAGTGTATGTAGTGTGTGTGTGTTGTGTCAGTGTGTGTTGTGTCAGTGTGTGTTGTGTCAGTGTGTGTTGTGTCAGTGTGTGTAGTGTGTGTGTTGTGTCAGTTTATGTAGTGTGTGTGTAAATGTGCAATCTGGGGGAGGGGGAGGGGGAGGAAGGGGCATTTTAACATAATAAAAAAAAAAAAATAATTAAAATTGTTTCTCCCCCCTCCCTGCTTACCTGTGTCCAGGGAGGGGGGAGATTCCATCCCTGGTGGTCCGGTGGGGGGCCCCCTGGCTTCCCTGTTACCGCAGAGGGGGCCCAGGCAGCACACAGCCTCCTCTCTCCTCTGTTCCAATAACTCTCGCGAGACCCGCGGAGCGTTGCCATGGCAACCGGGTCTCGCGAGAGTTATTAGCAGAGAGGAGAACAGGAAGTGTGCTGCCTGGGCCCCCTCTGTGGTAACAGGGAGCCGGGGGCCCGGGGCTGCACACATAGATAGCGATATTCGCTATCTATGTGTGCAGAGAGGGAAAGTGGGGCCCAGGACTGCCAGAGCAGTCCGGGCCCCCCAGGGCCGCCGGGCCCGTGACAACCGTCATGGTTGTCACCCCCTGATGGCGGCCCTGTCACTAACCACCAGGCAGCCAGTGGCACAAACAGCTATAGTTCAGCACTTAACTCAGTTTAGGCAGTTGGCCTTTATTTCAGATTCAACATATGTTATTACACTACTCTTCCTCACTACAAATCAGTCAGGGTAGCCAGACATGCCTATTGTATATATGTTAACCCCCTACTGACATCCTTGTTATCGAGCCTTTTGTGCCTAGCCTGTCATTATTTTTAAAAATGTACAGATCCATCATATGTTGTCCTTAAACGGCTTGCTAATGCTGTCGTGGCATCGCGAGCCTGTTTGTATTCATATGCACAGCAAAAATAATAAAAATAAATACATTTAAAAAAATTAAATGGTAAAAAGTTAAGTATGCATTTGCCAGTCAAATAATTTGAAATTGCTATTTTAACAATTTGGGTGTCTAGGTAAAATATTGGTAACTAAACTCTTGTGGTAGGACACATTGGTCAGTGCTTTTAGAAATGCAAGCAATGGACTGAATGTATGTATGTGGTAAGATGTCAGGAATGAAGTTTTAAAAATATGCAAAAAACACTAGCAATGACTTATTCTTCCCCTCCCATTGGCTTCCTTTATTGCATGCAGTTCTGTGCTCTAACTCTCTGTGAAGTTAGAACTTAAAAAATGCTTGCCAGGTGATTGGCAGTCTGCATGCAGTCTCTCGCTGGATCTTGTGTGTGCCTTGCAGGTGAATCAGGCACTGCCTTTGGTGTTGGGCGGAATATAATAGTCCCTGTATATTATAGTCCCTGTGGTGCGAGGCAAGATCTCTCATGGTGGCCACAAATTCCCTAACAAAAGCAGATTAGATGCACCCAGGGTAGAAGGAGCTCCTGTAGTTCTGTGTGGTTTCCCCGCTGGTAGAGAATTTGCTTGTGTTTCACTGCTGCATCGCCTGCGGTCTAAACGAGCTCTGTAATTACGCACCCATCTTGGTTTGCTGCTCACCATGCTACCGTCCTTTTATATTTAGACATAAAAACACAATGGTATGATAATGAAATTATTATTATATATGTATTACATATGAGGAGCAACGTGTCATGTTTATTAGTGTTGGCACAGATCAACCAGGACAACAAGTTACGTGACTTTGTACTCACATTCAAGGCCCCAAGCTTGACACCTGCAGAATACCCTCTGCTATTTACTAACGTGAGAATTCAGAGTGAATTCAAGGTGAATTTCAAATCTAAGGCTAGAGTAACCAAATTGACTTAGTTGACTAAGTTTCCAATTTTTACTATAATTTGCAATTCCTCCCAAGTATTCCACCTGCATGTCCTGCCCTCAGGGGGCTGGCCTGCTTGATTGGCAGACAGCCTGGAGTCCTTTGGGTAGCGCCAGTGATGCAATTGTATCACTGGCTAATCCCCTTTACCTACCTCCACCCAGTTCTGGGGGTTATGAATCCACTCTAAACTCTCACTTTTGTGAATAACCCTGTTCGTATATCTGGAGAGAAAAAAGCTTTTGCAGCCTCGACTAAAGATGTTAAAATTCAACAATATCGAGTCAGTTAAAGAGAGGTAGGGACAATCCCTTACCTCTTTAAGGGAGAGTTTTTTGTAGTTACAATTTTTTAAAAAGTAAAGCTAATCGTTTCTTAAATATATTTTAAATTCAACATCAAAGCCCGACATGAAATAATTGGCCTTTTACTTGTTTAATATACTATTAGTATAATATTAAATTTAGCTTTTTAAAGACCCAAAGGCAAATATGTTGACAAGTGTAAATGTTGTACTAAATGGTAAGTCTCATTAACAATGTCCCCGAGTGGTGTATGCAGAAACTCAAGTGCAGCTGGAGCAGATTCTGAATAGAATTATTCATTGCTATAGCTAAGATCCAGTTAGATCGCTAAACAATAAGTGGTAATTGTGTATTGTATGCCGAATGAATACACATATTGTGAGATACTCTACCGAGAAGGGGGAGTGCAAAAATAAATAGGGCCTGAAAATGTCTCTGTTCTGGTGAACAATAAGTACTCGCTGTGTAAAATCATTATACATGAACAGGTTTGAAATGCATTCCAAAATAAAACATTTCTATGATTTATTACGTACACATAAAGGGATGCTACAAGTTCAAACATAATGTTTATGCATTACATATCATGTGATCTAAATGCCACATTTTGTGTTGTTTTTGCAAAAGAAAAAAAATGTTGTATAGCACATTTTATTTTTTATATTTCATCTTGTTTGTTCCTGTACTTGGGTACAGTACCACAGCCAGGTAAGTCCACATTTAACAAAGATGTGCTAGCTATTTTAGTAGATCTTTGTTAGATCAGGTATGATAAGATTGTTGGTTTAATAGATCTCCCTTAATTAAAGAGATATTATGTCTTTAATGAGCAGGGCTAGCCCACCCACATGATCGTTTTAGGCAAAAACTAGTTCAGGCGGATAGATCTTGGTTAGGTTGGGTAAGATCAGTGGGTTTCACATTATTACAGAGATATGTCACATAATTACTAATATGTTAGGCATTTCATAATGGGAGGTGGACCCCCTCCTCCATGAAATGTTTAGCCAAACAATTATTCAGGCTGATAATTTTTTGTCAGAGACTGCGTAGCCGAGAACAATGGCAGAAAGAAAGATCGATAAAGAGGTATAGTAGGTTCAGATGGGAATTACAACAATATGTCCCATTTTCCCATAATACATTTTGGTGTACATGACACATATTGAATACTGCTGAGCTACTATGCTGAAGTATTCTCAATAGTGTCAATGTAAATAAAGCTTTTGCCGACCTCTTTCCCTCTTGAATGCCGAGAAGCACAGCACTTGTGTGTGGTGTTGTTCCTCCACCATTCTATATACTGCCTGGTTATCCTACCCTTAAAATGCAGGTGGCAACAAATACACACATTACATACAGAAGTACTCAGGCTCACGTTGTCTCACACTTTCCTGAGGTGAACAGTCATCTTCACCTATAGGAAGAGAGGATTCTCCTAGTTGGGAGGGAGACAGAATACAGCGAGCTCTAACAAGACCTGGAGAGAGGAGGCTCTCTCACCTCGAAAGTCACTGACTAGGCCGCTTTCAGAGTCTGGCCTACTGTGGTACCCTAGCTGGATGTCACAACAAGAAGTGGCGCCCTGTGTCAGTGTTCTACCCATAAACTGTCATAGACATACTGTCAGCAAGTGGGAGAAGTGCTTACAAACCTTGTCTCTGAAGACTTTAGGTAGCTTTAGTTTGATTTACCGCTGAAGCAAAAGTTGGTGTTCTTTGCCTCTGGGTTTAAGGCTAGTTAGCTTCCAGTGTCTCAGAATATTCTGTGTCCTGCGTACCCCTATCTACCCTGCCCTGGGAGCACCAGTCGTGGAAGAGAAACAGAAGCCTGGGGGGACATGCTAGTGAATACCATGCCTACCGACAGTGCTACATGTGGGGATACCTGGGAAGTGTCCTGGACAGCACAGCATGATCGCAACATTAGACGCACTTGTGCTGTGCAGACGGCACTAGGTAAATGCAGGGAGTTTCTCAGCATCACTGCCTGCATGGTCCTGAAGACTGGTGCCTGGCTGAGAGGCTGTAAGGGAGCGGGCCCATGGTTTGAGTCATTGGCTACACAGATGTTTCTTATCCTATCTGTTGAATGTCTTACCACTTTTTTTATATATATCTGAGCACCCTTTCAGTGTATCTTATCCCCCATTTTTACCATTTGTGTGTCTCATACTTATCTCCTTAGTGTGTCTTACTCCCCCTAGCCCCTCCTTGTGTATTATTCTCCCCCCTATTCCCACCATGTGTCTCATTCTCCCACCCCAGACTCTCCATGTGTCTCATTCTCCCCCCTCAGCCCCTCCATGTGTCTCTATTCTCCCCCTTAACCCCCTTCCATGTGTCTCATTTTACCTCCAGTCCCTCCACATGTCTCATCCCCTTTCCCCCTAAGCCTTCTGACCTTCATGTAGCATTGCTGAGCAGACCACCACATCTTCTTTTTCTGACAGGAAGTGTTTTCTGTGAGCACTTATTGTCCCACCGTGGTCCACTCGGCCACTCTACATGCTGTGACTAGGAGGAGGGGAGCACAGTGCAGCGCGCTCCCCTCCTGCCGGTAACCCGAAGACTGCGGCCCCCGATCTGTCATAGACTCTATGCCGAAGAATTGGTCCTAGAGAGACTTATTTTTAAATAGTTTAAATATACCTCCAAGGACTATTTAAGGAATGGATGCACTCTGGGAAACTGAAACATACATACACAAACACAGACTGACCCATAAATACACACACTCACTGATACACACACTGATCAATATATACAAACATACAGTTATTGACATCCACAGACAATAGCCCATATAGACATACACTGACCTAAACACTAGCTAATACAAACAAACAAACAAACTGATCAATGTGGACACAAACACTGACCCATACACCCACTCACTGACACTCACAATGCCCAATACATACAGTCACATACACACACAATGAGCCATACATACACACACTGACACATACAATATCCCCTACATACCATCACAATGAAGCAGCTGTTTACTAGCCTAGCTATATTGACAAGTCCTTACTACTGACATGCATCACTGTATAGGTTTCCAGAACATTACTTTTGAAATGTTGTGAATTATATGTTTAAATGCAAAATGCTTTGAATTTTTGCATAATTTCACTTGTTATTTCTCATTGCACATTTATGTGTACTGTGAGGAGGATAAAGACCTTACTGGGCCTGATGGCAAGTTACTAGTTAGGGACTCCCATTTTTACTCTAAATTTAGGGACAGAGAATGAAGTCAATCTTTCCAATTATCTTCTTGGCAGTGGGGCCCCTGTCCATCTCCTGAACCATAGGAAGCCATCTTAATCCAGCTATTATTTCCCCCATTTGTATTTTGTATCCTTGCCCATTCGAATTTTAGTGGCTAACAACAAAGTCAACTGATTGCTGTAGGAAAGCTAACTGAAGAGGGTAAGATGAAGTTGGTAAAAGTTGGGTGCCTGATAGCAACCTGGAGTCATGCTATGTACATACAGCCAAATAAAGGGAAGAGAACATAAATCTGATTTTATTTGATATGTTAGCTATATTAATCTTGAACTGACTTTTAAAGCCCTCTTCATGCTGATTTGGTAAAGAGAATTGATCGTTGATAGCCGGCTTGCAAAAGACCATCATCAAAGTGCAGCTAATAAACATCACAAGGTCTATAAGGAATAAAACCACAAATGCCAGTGTTGTGACAAAGACCTACTTTAGAGCTTTGTTGTTAACTTGCTATACTCGTCAGCCATATTTTTAACTGCACCCTCGCCAATGTGATTCCATTGCAAATTTGTGGCTTTCTAACAAACTCAATGACCGATTCCATTTCTCCATTAAAGTTTTTCGACCTGACATTTAAGGAGTCAGCATCCTGATGGTCTCAACTGGAACCTTTTTTCGGATAAACCCCATTGTTTATGTTAATTTATATTTTTTTATTTACACTTAATTGAATTATGTTGTGTTATGCATGTAATCCTTATTTAAGTAGCCTAATTTTGATTTGGATTTTTGTTCTCCAGGTGCCTAACCTTAAAAAAAAGACATATGTATTGTTTATACGTGAGAAACTGTAATTTTATTTTTTTGTATTTATTTTACTACAATTGTACATCTACACAGTGTGTTTTGTTTTTTGAAAATATATTTGCAAAACATCTGTTGAAGCAAAAATAAAAATTGTTTGTGTGCATATACATACCGTCATGCCAGACATCAGAATAAAACATTTTTTACATAGCTCAGACGTAGTCAAGTTATTAACAGTGAGTAACACAGCTGAAGATACTGGAATTATTGAACACATTTGGGGTCTGTTGATTAACCAAGAAATTGAGAGCAATTCAAAATTAAATTTGGTATCGTTTGAGTATCGCCCCCTTGTGTTTGCACTAAAAAGCATAATTCTCCGGCAGAGGTGTTCACTAAATCAGTAATTGTGGTAAATTGAGAATGGAACTGCACTCCGTAGGCCAAAAAAGACAAATTGAATAAAAGTTTGGCTAATTTTCAATTTCTACTAATTTGGCCTCAAATTTGCTGTTCAATTCTAATTTCTCCTCAATTCGTCATATAGTGACCAAACTCAAGTAAAACATGCACAGTGTTGAATAAATATCCCCCACAAACAAAGTTATTCACTAAACCGTGAATTAAAAAGAATTTACCAAAACATTTTAAATTCAGGCCAAAGAAGCTGAATTGGAAAACACTGTCCAAGATGGCCATTTTTTCCTGATCAACTATTTTGACCTGAATATTGCAATTCCCTTACTGATTAAATTCACCATTTATTGACTGTAAAGAGACCCACATTTACAGACATTATCGAAAGAGTTGTATTACTAATCAAACCTACTGGCATATTTTCATATCTGTAATCATTTTAATAATAGGAACAAAAGCCAAAGATTAAAACGCACATTTAAAAATGGTGATAGTAATATAGAATATTGTAGAGCAGAGGGTTATATACGAAAACAGGAATAGGAGTGAATAAATTACAAATATGACACATTTAAGGCCAAAATATCATTGTGTTGTGAAAGATTCACATGTACACGGTTTTGTCCTTAATTTGCTAATTATTATTTTTTTTTATATGCAATTCTTGTTTTTTTTAATTAAGATTTTATTTTTTTCTATTTTTTTTTTGGAAGCCATAGAGAAGAAGGAGATATAACCCAGTTGTATCAGCAATTCATTATTCCTGTTTTAGTAAATATACACATTTGAAAACACCTTGAAAACTGAAATAAAATGAGAAATAAATGTGATTTTGTCTTTCTTCCTGTCGTTAAGTAATGAATCGGTTTTGGCATTTTGGGAAAATGATACAAAGAATCACAAAAGAACATAGCCTTGACACATATCCAGTGTTCAGTGGATCACGGCTGTATGGAAACAATGACAGCTTTGTGTCGTTTCGCTACACACACACCATAGGACATTTTTGCTCAATGCTTATCCACCATATGGGCAGAGACAGAGATAGCAGAATGGCATGTACAGCAAATTCAATACAGAGATTATTATTATAAGAAAAACAATCCACAATATGTGCACATTTAAAAAAAAAAGGTCAAATGAATAACCTACCTATTTAATTACACAAATTATTCTCCTGATACCCAGATGTTAACTGAGCTTGTATTTTTGCTGAAGTTCAAGAATCTTTTGTGAAACAAAGGCATTTTATTTGAACGACCTTTCAATTTGTAGACAAATTGACAAATTGACATCACTGCGTAATGTGATACATATTGCTAGTCTTCATTAAAACATATTTATTATGCAGGAGAGTAACCGAGCCAAGGTATATAGGTTGTATATGTGTGTGTGTATATACGAATATATATGTATGTAATTGTTGGTGATTAATGGATGGAATGTTTGTGATTGATGGATGGATGGATGGATGGATAGATAGACTTAATTGGTGTGTATCCATAACATAACAAATATATCTGGCTTTTTTTTTTCGACATCACTGTCATATATTTATTTTTATGAAGAAGAGAATCTGATGTAATGTTATCTCATGTCATACAATAAAATTAATTAGCAAAACAAGTTATGCCCTACCACTCCCTGTGGTGTATTTATTCCTGCTGTTAGGTCTGGTAAGAAGCACCACTACAGAAAAAGAAATATTGCTGGTATTTGTGAGCTTTTAGGAACAAAAAAAATACCTTAACCATGCTACGATTAAAGGGATACCCCAAGCATCATGACCACTTCAGTGATTTAAATTGGTCATGGTGCCAGGGGTCTTTATGTGCAGCATTTTGCTTAGAAACGCTGCACATACAGAAATTAACTTCTTAACTGCTAGAGGTTTAACTCTACCTCCTGTAGTGTCATTAGTCAGACCAGAACAAAGTTCAGGGATGGCGAATATCAGTTAAGAGCGAAATTGGAGTCTGATGCCAGCACACACAGCATGCTAAAACCAGATAAACAGAATGCCCCCCTCTCATGCTGCTCCTGTCCTCCCCTCTGTCCATCCTCCCTGACCTCACTCTCCCTTTGGTGAGAAGGAATAACGTCAACCAAGAGGATCAGGCTACAGGAAGAATGAACAAAGGTAAGTTTAAGTGTTTTGGTTTTTGGGGAGGTGGCGGAGTGGCGGACCTCCTCAGAAAGTGTTTCTCTAACCGAAACCAGTGTTTCATGAAAACACTGTTTTGTTTTGTTTTGGTTTGATTAGCCCTTTAACGATTCTTGCTGTCATGAAAAAAAAAAAATATAAAAAGAAAAGACCCACGAGTGTCAGCCATCTTGTTTTTTCATATGAATGTCTCCATGGAGACTAAAACAGTGACACTTTTATACCAATAAATATCTGCTACTCGTGAACAAGTCCTTTGAGCATGATCTCTTCTTGTTTTACAATCTGTTTAGTCTATTGTATCAGAGGGCCCCTGCTATCTTCCTATATACTTATTAAACACGCCCAGTGTTATTTACTAAACTGGGAACTCAAAATGTTATTGTATTTTTAACGCAGAATAAAACAAATTGGAAATATTTTAAATTTCACCTCTTTTCCCAGCTCAGCTACTTTTGCCCCAAATTTGTGAAACCCTCTTCACTTCCTAATAATTTCCAGTTTCAGTGATTGACTACAAACAGTTAACTCTTGGAGTGCCCGTGGGACATATACATGTACAGTGTAACCCTGTGTTATCCAAGGGGTTAAACTTGTTAGGGATTTGGTGACTTCAAAAGATGCAGACCGATCTTTCATTGAAGCTGATGAGTCCATTAATGCAGGGATAACAATGTTAATCCGTTTACTGCTTCAGGCTTAAAAAGAGGAGAGCAAATAGATTCTTATCGCTAAGTGCTTTAATAAGGAGTCAGTATAAGCCTTGCAGAAGATGTTCTCACCCAAGATGACACCCCCTACACATAGAACCCCCCCTGTGATCACTGTGATCAGCCAGATAGTTCACATTAAAAAACCCTTTCAGGATCAGGACCTATGACATCCCAGGACTGTCACAACTGCAAGGGGCTTCTCTAAGCCTGTTAGTGAAGGGGTTAAACAAGATTTTCCTTATTGGCCAAATGAAATGCTCTAATACAACTGAAAGGTTGCTTTTAAACATCTAGCTCACAGGTGACTGTGGGGAACATGTGACGATTAAGATGGTTTTGATAACAAATCAAAATGCAGGAAAATAAAAATGTTTAAAAATGTATACGTTCCTCTATATTAAACACAGTAGGCAGCAGAGCTGATAGTAATTAATATATAAATAATAGAAGACATGTATGATTATGGCAGACTCAGAAATCAATGAATAATTGTAGATAGGCTTGTAGCATTCAATGTGTATAGTGTTAATGAAGACAGTATATACTTAAATTAGACCTGTCATCCATCCTGCTATTATGTGGATGCTTTTTATTTATCAACAATATGGCAAATTAGTCTATTTGGCTTTGGGAACCATGATTAGCCCTGTGATGATGGGAGTTGCAATCCCAAACAAGCCGCATTGGCTTCAACTGTTATTCCAATCCAATAGACGAACAAATCTCACATTCTTTGTTACAGCATGAAGGGTGTGATCCACTAATTCATGCATTGCATTCTGCAAACTCCTAATTCTGTATAACCATAACCAGTGTGTATGCACCCATTATCCATACAGATGTTTATGAGATACATTTTATAGTTTGTATATTTTTGAAGGTATGAGCCACCTGCTGTGCAATATGTTTGTGCATTCCAGCTGTTTGTTATTGGAAACGACCTTGCTTCAAACACATGACAATGCATGATCAACGCTATCTTGCCCGTTTAAAAAAGGAACAAAAAATAAAATACAGCAACATGGATTATTAATGTGCATTTTGTAGGCAGAAAATAATAAATGTTTGTGAAATATGTCGTCATATCTCTTTCAAGGGGCAGTCATACTGAGGCCTTCAAACAGATGTTGTCTGAAGAACATCAAAAGGTATGGTCCCAGTTAGACCAGAATGGAATGTTTTGGTAGCACCATATTGACATGGTCATGTTTGAGGGGTAGAGGTTGGGGGATAGGGTTTAGGAATTAGAGATAATGGTAAAAGATTTGAAAGCTATGGGATTCAATATAGTTAGAAATTAAGGTTAGGGATTCATGGTTAAAGATTGGTATTGGAAGCATTACCTCCCATCAATCAAAACCAAGCCAAAATGGGGGTGACAAAACATTCTAAACATCCCCAGATGGACAGCCCTGTACTATTTGTGTTTTATGATGTCAAATAAATGGCAGTCTTTTTGTGCATATTAATACAGACATTTACTCACATAGAGATATATATATATATATACATATTTACATAATACACATGAAACTAAACAGAATTTGGTCCTTATAAGTACTGTACATGTATAAAGACGGTTGCTTTAGACTGAGAAAGTGTATAAAAACCAAAAACTCTAGTACCTATACAATGCTGGCTTGCGTCTCTTTAATTCATATATGGGTCATCCAGTAAAACATCGGCCGTATTTATCAATGCAAAACACGAACAGTTCAAAAGGTCTAGATGTAAACTTGGAGCAATGCAAAGCATAGCGCTATTCCATAGATTATGTTCACCAGATATTATTGCATTAATAATTACTGTGCCATGTATCTTCAGATAAAGAATGCAGCGCAGTTGCAAGATGGCAGCTTTTATATTGCAGAAAGGGACAGGACCATATCAAAATAAATCTAGAAAAATAAACCATAATTATAAAAATAAAATTATGTACCGTCTGAAGTATACAGCTCCCCTGCTTTAATAGACATGATCCTTTTACAGCAGTGGACGCAATTACTGAAGTGTTGTTACAAGGAAGAATACATTAGTACATTTAGCTTTGTATTTTTTTTTTTTGTTGTATTTCCTGACAAATAAATGTCTTTAACCAATTCATTCGTACTCAGATAGTCAACCTCTGACAGATGAAATTCTGATTTAAAGGGACACTATAAGCACCAAGACCACTTCATGCTGTCCCTTTAACCCTGCAATGTAAAAGATTGTCGTTTTAGAGAAACAGCAATGTTTACATTGTAGGTTTAAAACTGCCTCTAGTTTCACAGAGGTTAACTGTGTGAAACGACGCTGGACATCCTCATGCAAAGTTCACCATAGGGTTTAGTGGTTTCTTATGAGGAAGGCCAAATATGTGCGCGCCACTTGTTGCGCATGCGTATTCGGTTCTTAGATCGTCCTGACTTCAGAGGAGCTTGATCCAGTGCTGAGGGATCTCAGCGTTGGAATCAGATAAGTGAATAAAAGTATTTTCAATCATTGCATGGCTTGGAGGGGACTAGATGGAGACAGAGGGACACTGTAGTGTTAGGTCCTAACACTATAATGTTCCTAGAACCCTGCCAGAACTGAAATTTTAACCTTGAGGATTGATCTGGGCTAGCTACTAAATCACTAACCACTAAGGTATGGTATCTTTATTTATCATGTAGTACTCAACAGCCTTTAGAATTAATGGTGCTATTGTTGGAGAACAATGCAAATGGTCCATTGGAGTCTATTCACTAAATTGAGAATTGAGAACATTGACACAATAATTGCAGACTGAAGGCCCAAAATATTCACACTGAAAAAAAAACCATCCACATCACCTATTATTCCAGTTTTGCTATTTTCGCCGATATGTTTAATTCCCTTTTCAGTTCTTCACAATTCTCTATTTATGGAAGAAAGGCCACAAACTCCTATAGACAATAACTGAAGCAAAGACGCTTCAAACAGAAAGGCTGTGAGACAAAATGCAAGCTCTGCTAAATTAAAGATTCTTTTTTTTCCCCTGCACTTTAATCATATTTAAATCATTAGTTATTGTAGGTTTGTCATTGTTCATGTTACCTCGTGCCAAGAAAGCTTATTACATTAAAAGACTTTGCCTTATACAGGGCATTCTGGGAATTATAGAGGGACAGTTGTGCTCATTGGTGGACCCACCCTATCGTCTGA
Organism: Pelobates fuscus; assembly: GCF_036172605.1. Classification (NCBI taxonomy): domain Eukaryota; kingdom Metazoa; phylum Chordata; class Amphibia; order Anura; family Pelobatidae; genus Pelobates; species Pelobates fuscus. Next base: position 439,072,085 of record NC_086317.1, on the reverse strand, counting down.
GTGATTTTTAAATTTTTGGAGTATATCTGTAATGAGTAGTTCTGCTTCCCAAGAAATTTTGCAGCAGTCATAAGCTTTACTGCATCTGCATAAGTGTCCTCAGGTTTACCTAAATCATTCATACACCACTCAACCTGGGATAAATTACTTTCCATCAAATGACAGTGGTAATCCCATAACTGTGTACATTTTGTCTTGGAACCAGCAGCTTCAATATATTTGGCAAAACAATTCAGTGCTTGTAATAAAGCTGAACTTTGCTTGTTAAGATCCCTGACTGTTAAACATAAACAGGTATTTAAAAACATCAGTGTTAAATTCAGTAATAAATAACCTCTTACAACCCAAATTCTGGGAACTACCACTCCATTGGCTGAGCAGCGTTGTAGTTAAACTCCATTATCTGTGGAAATGCTGGAGTTCCTGTATCCATCGATAAAAACATTATCATGTTCAATTAATAGAATAGGGATCCAGGCAATCTGTCTCAAAAATTCCAATTAAATCTTGAACTTTTTTTTTTTTGCTCAGTGAGGGAAAGAAACGTGTGCAGAGAAAAGTGAGAACATACAAATATAAAATAAAATAAAAGATCCCAACAAAACAAAAAATAGTTTTAGCAAACTTGATCTGAAGATCCGCCCTGGATTATTTCATTATAAAAACAGATTTGATTACAAGTATTTTTTAAAGTAACTGCAGGCTATTGAGACAACAACCGGACAAATTAGATTGGCTTTGCTTTCCACTTAAGCCAGTACTACTTTCTGGCAAGATCGTGGTAGACTGGTTTACCTGATGTCCCCGTTATTACTTTATTACTGACCCTTCTTACAAGTACCTTTGAGACTGGGATTTTTGTTCTGGGCAGTTCACTTTTCACTGGTTGCTGCACAGCTGACGAACCGCTAGTGTCGGCCCCTTGGCTGGGTGGATGGACTGGTAGATGTTTAACGCTAATAGGTATCTTTGAATCCTTAGCAAAACTGGTTTTCGCAGGACATGTGGCAGTTACTGGAGACAATGGTTTGGAACGTGGCAGGCATGGAATTTCCTCGCCCGCATGCGCTCTGGCTGTGTTTTCATCAGGTTCTGTATATAGGTCATACAAAGCGTCTCCACTACAGCTGTCTCCGAGAAGTGCTTTCTTTGCCACATTCCTTGCTGGGTCTTCCTCAGGTCCTGAGGTAGATGAATCCCAGTAACCCTCATCACTATTCCGAACACACTCTTTGTGTTCCCTACCAGTAATCTTTTGATCACCTTTCTCATACCGACTCTTTGCCACCTGCTTGAGTTTAGACAGTTTAACTGAATTCCCTTCACATGTGATGTCAATACGGTTTACCTCGCCTGAGGCCTGTAATGGACTGCTTGCTTTCTCCATTTCTCTGCTCTCCTCCTCTGACTGAGGCCCCATGCCCCAAACATCCTGTATGTAGGTATCATCCACTTGATCTGGACTTGCCATCTCCTCTCCTCCTCCTTGATAGGCAACAATGATAGGGGTCTTTTTAATAATAGGTTTCTTGCCATTACCGTGGATATTCCTCGTAACAACGCTGTTCCCTCCTTCGTCATCATGATCAGCAATAATATCACCACATCCTGTAAGAGAGTCAAAGCTTTTCAATGATGTAACATCAGCCAACATCAAACAAATACGGTCAAGAGACGGCTCAGAGGGAGGATCAATAGTAGAAGGGTCGGGGATTGCAATTTCTTGGCCACTATCACACTCAGGTTCAACAAAGGAAATATTGTTTATTGACAGTTCACCTGTTATGTTTTCATCCTCCTTTTCGTTCTGGGCGTCCACCTCTAGACCTGGCAACTGGGTAAGGTTCTCCACGTGTTGTCCATCTAAATCACCATTTTCTTGGGGTTTGCTGTCACCACTGTGTAGTGATGAGCAGGGAGATTCCACTCTGTCCTTTTCTCGGTGCTCCCCCACCGATGCATTCACTTCCCCACCGTGTTCCTCACAGAGTGAGTCGACAGCAACATCCTCCTTGGCTTTTACGCTTTCACACAACAATGGTTTTTGTATTTGTTCCTTAACACATTCTAAACTAGCAGTCAATGATCCAGGCAAAATCAGGCCAGGTGCATTTTCTGTCGCCCCTTCCCTGTCATCTTTGTAGCTTTTCTCTTTTCTGTTCCATCGCATGCTATTAAATAGCCCTTTGAGTCCTTTCTTTTGTCTGCTGACAGGTTTCTGCTCGGTATTCTCTCCCCTCACGGTATCCGACCTGCTGCTCTTTTTCAGCAAATTAAAAAAACTGTGGGACTTTGCCACGGAGCTGTTTGAAGCCACATCTGCCTTTATTGTCACCATCGTTGGATTTACATCAGGGTTCACCTTGTCACCGGCGGCAGGTGTAGGAGAAACAGCGGCCGCCCCAGCATCCTGCTCCTCTTTCTTGTTGTTGCTCTCCAGCACAACCTCGGCTAGTCCATCCAGGGTCTTGCTCCGTACCATTGCCATTTTGCCTGTGTTTTTACCATCCCCCTTGTTTTTCACACCAAATATAGTTGGCATGGCACTGCCAGATTTCCTCTTCCCAAATAATTTAAAGGCAGTCTTGTTGATTTTCCCAGACGGCTGCTCTGCTGCTTGAGAATCAGCACAATCACAATGCAAGTCCATGTTTGCAGCCTCCCTGATCCTGCCTCCTTCTTCCTGCAGACCCCCGCTGATGCCTGATGCTGATTTTGTCAGTAGCAGCTTCTCGGCTGCTCCTGTCCATCTCCATAGCAACCGCAGGGATAAGCCTTTTTCGTCAGCTATGGGCTAGAGCCAATTCCACTGTCATCCATTCTAAATCAATCTGCAAACTGCAACAATATACAGGCTCTCCCCTTTTATAAAAAAAAAAAAAAGAAAGAAAGAAAAAAAAAAAGGCTTATGTAACTCGCTCACATTAACCCCGTATTTACATTTATTGTAATAGGAATGACCGCCATCAGAGATGAGTCTGATTTATGAAACAGGCAATATGCTTTTTCCTGAACCAAAACTGAGAAACAAAAGCTGATACATTAAATCTGTGCATATCACAAGTGTTAAATAATACAATAGGGGAGGTTGAGACGTATCGTATTCTACCTCAACCACTGGAGCATTAAACAGACAGAGCCTCCGAAGGGTTAAGTAAGGTTAGGTCGCAGTTGATATGTTAATGCTCAAGCAGGAAAGCCTATTAATTGCAACAATAACACCTATGCTGGAGCGTAGAGTATTACTATGATTCCCTGCTATTATTGAATATTGACTCCGCACTCTGATTGAAGTGCCTTACGAATAGTCAAACTATGGGGGGGGGGGACACAACAACATTCAGTAAGTCTCTATTTTCTGATCAGTTACATGTATAAATCGGCACTGATTATCACAGCTTGAAAATGGGATTTGTAAATAGAAGCACATACATAAAATATAAGTAGGATCGCCAACTGCGTTTCTCGAGACAGCTATACGTTCCATAGGCTGTTGGGACATGTTTATATAAAATTTTCCCCAGGATGGGTGAGTAATATTTGATTTAAAAGAGGGGTTATGGTCAAAGAGCGGGGGTTTAAATTAACAGAATATAAACTTAGAAAACTCTTAATAAAACTGGGATTCTGTTGCTATATAACCAGGCCTCCCTTGCAATATAACCAGGAATTATTTGTGGTATTACCAGGCCTCCATTTCCATATTCACGGCCTACCTTGCAGTAAAACCAAGTCTCCATTGTAAGAACGTAAACTCGTATGAGTAGGGCCCTCGGGACTTTCTGTTCCTGTTGTACGTCAAACTTATTGTTTGTTTGTTTGTTTGTCTCACATTTTGTAAAAAGCACTTTGTAATATGTTGGCACATTATAAATATATAACTAGGCATACACTGCAGTTGTCCTAGCATTCTTTTTATCTCCACCTGATATTAGCAATTAGTTCCTTTCGAAGAGGATGGATAAATGGCGCAAACGGTGTTACTAAATTATATTAAAATTAATAGATAAGGTATGATAAAATAGAAGAGGATAATTTAACAGAGTAACTTCACAACTCTTATATTATTATTATTATTATTATTATTATTACTTTAGAAAATTCAAAAACATAACCAGACCTCAATTGCAGTTGCCATAATAGGATCCACCAGGTATTATCCATTAGCTCTTTTGTTATGTTTTGTGAGTTTTGGTTTTGTAAGTGGTTCTATCTACTAGTAAACAGCTATCACACTGAGCAGGATAGGTGTCACATAGAATTGAAAAGTAGACAAATCATCCTCATTTTGAATTTTAAACAGGAACAAGCTGTTTGTGGATCTTCTGCCAAAACATAGACACATCACGTACCTGGTAATGTGCGTTCCTCAACTGGCACCTACCTCTCTATCCATTACACACTAGTCTGTCACTCAATTCTCTGAGGAAGATTGTCTGTGAGAGTAGAGTATGAGGAAACACTGTCTCCTGGGAAGCAGGAGTCTAGCTCATGGCTCTGATATTTTTTCCTGTCTGTAAATGCATGTTATTAGATTCTAAACTGTAACCCAGTTAACCCTTTCAGGCTCTGTGTGTTAATCTTGCTTGCATTTTGCCTTGGAACAACTATTGTGTATTAAAGCAGCTCTGTCATCGTCTGGAGATCTTTGCATAATTTGACCACCGATGGTGAATTTTCCGCTGGGTGTCCGGTTGCAGCGGGGTTCAGTGAAAGATGAGTCATACTGACCTGAAAATGATCCTTCATGGCCACAGCCACGCTCTTCCTGCCTCTCCTCTTCAGTTCCTAGAACTTCAGGTGCTAGCGGCCCATATCGGTGTTGAACTCTTACGCATGTGTGAGAGTACAACACTGGAATCTGTGAAGCATTTCACAAGAACACTGGATCCTCCATAGACCAGGGCCGGATTAACATAGGGGCTGATGGAGCTGCAGCTCCAGGCCCAGGTCCATGGAATAGGCCCATTTAAAAACAAAACAAAACAAAAAATTATTTTTTTTACACACACTACTCTTAGGTTTGCCACCTGACTGGTATTTTACTGGTTTGCCACCTGACTGGTATTTGTGGCTGCCTGGCCGTGCCAGTATTGCAGTAATACCGGCAATACAAATGCAGGTATTTTTCTCAGAATAAATGGAGATTACTCTGCAACACCAGCACCGGCCAGTAGGGGTCACTGTGTGTGGAGAGAGGCAGGGATAGGAAGTTACAGCATATCCCTGCCTCTCTCTACTACTTACTGATCCGTGAGGGAGCAGCAACACAACACAGAGTCCAGACAGCAGCTCTACAGCTCAGGTGAGAGAGGGATGGGGGTAAAGGCAGCAGGGACACATGGGGACACTGAGACACTATGGGACACTGAGACACTAGGGGACATATATGGACACTGAGACACTAGGGGACACAGACACTAGGGGACAAATGGGGACACAGCCACTAGGGGACACTGAGACACTAGGACACATGGGGACACAGACACTGGGAGACCTGGAAACACTGAGACACTTGGGGACACTGGAAAACATGGGGACACTGAGACACTAGGGGACACATGGGGATGCTGTGAGACATAGGGACATTGGGCGACACTGAGACATTGGGACACGGAGACACTATGTCCCCATTTCTCCCAGTGTCCCCATGTCCCCCATCCAGTGTCCCATGTCTCTTAGTGTGCCTAGTGTCCCCATGTTTCCCAGTGTCCCTATATGTCCCAGTGTCCCCATGTCTATGTCCACCACTGTCCCCATGTCTCCCAGTGTCCCCAAGTGTCTGTCTCCCAGCCAGTGTCCCCCTAGTCTCCCAGTGTCCCATAGTCTCCCAGTGTCCCTATGTCACTGTGTCCCTAGTGTCTTAGTGTCCCTAAATGTTTCAGTGTCCCCATGTCTCCCAGTGTCTGTGTTCCTAGTGTCTCAGTGTGCCTAGTGTCCCCATGTCTCCCAGTGTCCCTATATGTCCGAGTGTCCCCATGTCTATGTCCACAACTGTCCACATGTCTCCCAGTGTCCCCAAGTGTCTGTCTCCCAGCCAGTGTCCCCTAGTATCCCAGTGTCCCCTAGTCTCCCAGTGTCCCCTAGTCTCCCAGTGTCTGTGTTCCCATGTCTCTGTGTCCCTAGTGTCTTAGTATTTCTGACCCTATTATGTTAAAACCACCACCTTGGCCCCTTCTTGCCTCCCTAAGTATAGTTAAATATAACTTGTATTCAAGTCTGCAGCTGCTGACTCTGCCTCTGAACTGACTGTCTGCTGGTTTCACTTTCAAACAGATGTAATTTACCTTAAATAATTGTATCTCAATCTCTAAATTGAACTTTAATCACATACAGGAGGCTCTTGCGGGGTCTAGCAAGCTATTAACATAGCAGGGGATAAGAAAATCTTAATGAAACAGAACTTGCAATAAAGAAAGCCTAAATAGGGCTCTCTTTACAGGAAGTGTTTATGGAAGGCTGTGCAAGTCACATGCAGGGAGGTGTGACTAGGGTTCATAAACAAAGGGATTTAACTCTTAAATGGCAGAGGATTGAGCAGTGAGGCTGCAGGGGCATGTTCTATACACCAAAACTGCTTCATTAAGCTGTAGTTGTTCAGGTGACCCTTTAAGTTTGAAAGCTTAAGAGAGATGTATGGGAACAAAACTTGTGTGGACTGGCTGACAATAAAATTAGTTTAGGTAATGCAGACGCTGGTCTCTCTAACACTGTGCCATGTCCCCTTTCTTCTACACTCACTACATACACCTTTTCTCTGTTTCAGACTATATACCAGGAACTTCTGCCTGCTAGTAAGAAGGTAAGGAGACAAGTGGACATGTGAGTGCTAGGGGACAGTCCTTAGAAAACATGGAGTGAGCGCATCATTAGACGCATTTATGTCAAGCTTGGGGTGCTGCCTGCATAGTATGCACTTAGTTGGCCAGCCTGCAGGATTGGCGGGCAGCCTGACATGCATTCATGCCAGGCTGTCCTTCAAATTCTTTGGACAGACATGCCCTCTTTTTGGGCATATTCTCCCCTTTTTGGCAGGTCTGGTCACGTGATTCGCACCAGTGGCCCACCTTTTACCCTGCCCATTGACTTCCTGCTTCACTGGACACTGCTGTTAGGGGTTATGGATTTACTTGAAAGATGAAAGCATAAGTTAGAGAGAGATTAGCATAGAGTATGTGTTTTCTTATAGCTGCATCCTATGAGTTTCTCTCCAGCACCATCTCTATCAGATACATGATGCTTGGGAGGTATGACTGTTTTAGTGTTTTTGGTCAATAAGATTCCGTAATTAGGCCCATCATAATTGTCAGCACCAGGCCCAGTGTGCTCTTAATCCAGCTCTGCCATAGACAGAGCCTTTTTACTCTCGGCTGTCACTAGTGAAGGCTTGACAAGGCTTGAAAAAAGGTAGCTCCCCCTTTTTGTCAAGGTTGGCGAACGCAGGACAAATGTGACATTTTGTTTGATATTAATGTAAAGGTTGCTGTATTGAAGAAGCAGAATGGGTTATTGGCAGGGAATCAGATTGCACAAGTTGTTTGCGTCCAAGGCTGTATGTATTTCATCTTTAATCTATACTGTCTCATGTAGTATTTAAAGGTATTTACACTGTACTGTGTTAGTATAGGTGTTTTAAAATAAGTCACATGTCTTGAATATATATTGTGGATTGAAAACAACTTATTTATTAAAAAACTCGATGCAGAGAGTATGGAGGCGTGGCTTGAAGCTGCTCTTTCAAACATTCATATGATAGAACTAGACAGTTTGGGGGGAGAGGAAGAACATTCTAATTGACAAAAAAAATAGAAGCTGGATGAGAACTGAAGAAGAAATTAAAGACTAGTGGCCGAGAACAACATAGAGAGAACAAAAGAGTACTTTTATTTAAAATTTTACAAAAATATTTATGCAGTTACAAAGTAGTGACGAAAAGGTAACAAATGCACACAAAATATAAGAGGGTAATTTTTAGTACACTGTATCCCTTTAAAGTAGAGTGCCATAGAGAGATAAAAACACACTGGGGCCTGAATTAAAATTTTGGGGATAAGCTTGTGAAATTATTTTTTTTATAAAAAAAATATTTTAACGTCTAGGATTAGAGAGTGTAGAATCATGGACGACTTGACTGCAAGAGTGCGAGGGACAACAGGTTCGTTTCAAAAGATATGGGAGCCATGGGACAGTAGTCCACTGGGCTCGGGTTGAGCTGGACGGCACTTTATCTAGTGAAAGTAGGTAGGGCCTCACGCAGGAAGCCCCCCTCCTCGTCCCCCCCCTCTTTTTTCCTTCCCCTTCCTCTCCCCACATCTAATCTGCTCTCTATTTGTTAGACAGCTGCTCTACTTCTCATTTTTCTCTCTCGCCTTACTCTATTTTTCCACCTTTCTTAGTCTCGTCTTTTTCTTTTTGTTAATATTTCTTATCTTTCTTGTTTCTTATAAATCACTATCGCACCCCTCCCTCTGGATTCTCCATGGGAGGTGGAGTTATTTTTACACCTCCATCAGACCCGGAGACACGGTTGGACGAACAATGTAGTCTATGAGTAAGTTGGGCATTGATGGAGACTGGTAACTCGGCCTAACTGCCGCGCCAGTCGCACTCTATACTACCTCACTTTCAGCAGCGGTCACCTCGGGCATTGGCCAGTGATAGGCACGTGATGACAATGTACATTGTCATCACGTGCCTATCACTGGCCAATGTACTGGCTGTACTGTATCGAGATTTTCCTTGACAAATTTCCGGGCCTATCCCAGGGTCTGTAAGCCTCTTCTTATGTAAATGGGTAACATCGGAGGTGAGAATGCCTATACTTGTCACAACGGACTTTGGTCCTGTCCATGTATGGAACGCTACATGCTCTCCAACTCAACATTAACTGACGGTGTCATTTTCTTTTATTGTTCCTTTCTTTGTTATAATCTAAAATTTGTGCTGTGTCCACCTGTGATACTGTTGAATACTGTAAATTGCACTCAGAAGCTGGTGTAGCTTTGAGTAACTGTTGGTGATGCATGCACGACAAAAATAAAGAATTAAAAAAAAAAAATATTTTAAAAAACAAAAAAATCAAATATAAACACATATAAAAAATATACAAATTTAGCAAAAAAAATGTAATTTATTAAATCATTTAAAAAGCTTACTCAAAAATGAAATATTAAATCGTGGTCTTACCCAGGGTCGGACTGGGAAAAAAATTAAGGCCCAGGCATTTTTCAATCAGAGCGGCCCCCCTAAGAAGGGGCGGGGCCAGAGAGGGTGTGTTTTGTCATCACTAATGACAAGCACGCCTCCTCTCAAAGTGAGCATGTTGGTTCAATGCGCAGAGCCCCGCTGAAGAGCTCTGGCATTAGAAAAAGGCTTGCGCTGTGTGTTAAGACCTGCAGGGGAGATGTTACTGCAGTCCCTTGTTCCTTTTCCAGCTGCTGAGTATAAGTGACCATAACTCCAGCAGGGGGTAGAGATGAATACAGCTTCACGACAATCCTTCCCAGTAGTTAGAGTATCCTTTCCCCAAACATGAGCCAAGACTTCATGAAGGGTGTAACAGAACTAAAGCTTTATTGAAACAGGCTGGCTTTTATGGGGGTCCTCATGCAAGAGGACCTCCCAAAACAAACAAACATATTACCAATCACTGTACAGTATTTTCTTACTACACGCCCCTTCCTCTGCCTGGAAGATAGTGAGATAAGTTAAAGGTTAAATCAATTATCTCCAGGCAGAGGGCACACATTTTACCCCAACATTGGAACACCCCTTTCCCCACAAGGTATCCCCACAAAATACATATCCCCTGATAGCCCCGATCTGGGAGGCAAACATATCCAAATTTCGCCCAGATCGGTTCAGGGGTTTTTAAAAAGTGTGGAAGTCTTAGTTTACCGACCACACACGAGGCTCCTGCCCAAAATGGTTCCACGAATTCCGTGTGTGGGGTCGGTCGCTTGGGAAAAAGGGCGCAAACTGTCAAAAGTCCCGAAAATACTCTCCTGGCTCATAGGAGCGATTGTTCCCCTGGTCCATACGGGGATAACTACCGAATGCCGCTCTTCTGGGTGTTCGGCAAGTTGGAGAACCGGCCGTCCGGTAGTTTTCAGCGGTACCTCGCACGGTCGAGTGTCCGATTTTAGTTCCGGACACTCGACGACCAAGTCCCGCTGACTCGCCTCGTGCGGACAAGATGGCCGCCGTTTTCTTTTCCTCGTGGCGGGCGGCTATACAAACAACGGCCACCCAGGGAACACTCAATTGTCGGTGATGCAAACTGCCGAACGGATAAGCTATTGTTGGCAGAAAAAGGGAATTAAACACAAAACATAGAAGAAAAAGGTAGCTGGGGTCTCTTTTCTTCACATTACTCCCCCTTAGTTCCATGGGTCGGCATACCCGCCTAGACCCTGCCGGGTTGGCTAGGGGATGTCCGGGTGGTAGCATTAAGAGTCCGAGTCTGTCTGACGGGAAAGTCCATCCGCATTACCGTTCTGTTTGCCCGGACGGTACTGCAGTGTAAAATTGTATGGTTGCAACGCTAAACTCCAGCGTAACAACCGGGGATTGTCTCCCGAGACTCGGTTGAGCCAAATAAGAGGGTTGTGATCAGTTAGAAGCGTAAAAGCTCGGCCGTAGAGGTAGGGTTGAAGCTTCTTTAAGGCCCATACCAACGCCAAGCATTCCTTTTCTACGGTGGCATAGCTAACCTCCCGAGGTAGTAACTTCCGACTGAGGTATGCCACCGGGTGTTCCATGCCATCTTCCCCCACCTGGCTCAGCACGGCTCCCAGCCCAAACATGGAGGCATCTGTGTGAACGAGAAAGGTCTTATTAGGGTCTGGGGCCGCCAATACTGGAGCTTTGCTCAGAGCTGCTTTGAGACTTTGAAACGCTGCTGCACACTCCGGGGACCACGATACCTGCTTGGGTAGGGCTTTTTTGGTTAGATCGGTGAGGGGCTTGGCTAGGGTGCTATACTCGGGGACAAACTTGCGATAGTACCCTGCTGTGCCTAAGAAAGCTAGGACCTGAGTCTTAGTGCGGGGTTGGGGCCAATTTGCTATGGCCTCTATTTTGGCGGGCTCGGGCCTCTGTTTACCCGAACCTACCCGATGCCCCAAATACTGGACTTCTGCCATGCCCACATGGCACTTCTCGGGTTTCAGGGTAAGGCCGGCTTCCTGTAATTTGTGGAATACCAAAGCCAAGTGCCCCAGGTGAGCTTCCCATGTGCCGCTGTAGATGGCGATGTCATCCAAGTAAGCACATGCGAAGTCCTGCATTCCTTCCAGAAGTCGGTCCGCCATCCGCTGAAATGTAGCCGGGGCATTCTTCATCCCAAACGGCATAACCTTAAATTGGTATAGCCCGAATGGGGTGACGAAGGCTGACTTAGGGATGGCAGCCGGGTCTAGGGGAATTTGCCAATAGCCTTTACACAGATCTAAAGTAGTCAGGAAGTGTCCACTAGCCATGCGATCGAGCAATTCGTCGATCCGCGGCATAGGGTAGGCATCTGTGATTGTCCTGTCATTTAGTTTCCGATAGTCAATACAGAAGCGAGTGGTGCCGTCTCGCTTCGGTACTAACACTACCGGAGACGCCCAGGGACTCTGGGAAGCCTCAATAACCCCTAGTTCGAGCATTTCCTGGAGTTCCTTCCACATGCTCGTGCGTACTGCTGCTGGTATACGATAGGGCTGTTGTCTCAAGGGGTTTTCCCCCTGGGTCTCTACTCGGTGTACTGCGGCGGACGTGTATCCGGGTAGAGAGGAGAACAGCCCACCGTATTCCTGGAGCAGGTGCTTAGCGTCGGCCTGTTGAGGGGGGTCTAGCTTGTCTCCTAATCCCACTTGTTCTACCGTCCCGGGGTTAGCCGCTAGTAGGTCTGGTAAGGGGAGTCCCTCACTATCGTCTGTAGATGGGGCGCATATGGCAGCCACATCTTCCGAGCGTCCGTGATAGGGCTTCAACATGTTGACATGAAAGGCCCGTCTTACTCTTTCATCTGAACATTTGGCCACGATATACGTGGTGTCACTAATCCGCTCGACTATTTTAAATAGCCCTTGCCAGGCTGCCTGGAGCTTGTTCTTTTTGGATGGTCTGAGGGCTAACACCCTTTGCCCTATGTCCAGGTTCCTATCTCTGGCCCCGTGGTCATACCATTGTTTCTGGCGTTTCTGGGCCGCCCGCAAGTTCTCCCGAACGGACTCGGTGAGAGCTTGTAGGCGGTCCCGAAACTCCAGCACGTATGGCAGGACTGGGACTCCCTCCTCTCCTGTGTTGCCCTCCCAGTGCTCTCGTATGAGGTTCAGGGGTCCCCGGACTTTTCTCCCGTAGAGGAGTTCGAAGGGGGAGAACCCAGTGGACGCCTGAGGCACTTCCCGGTAGGCAAACAGGAGGTGAGGTAGAAACTTCTCCCATTGACCGTAGGACTCTGTGAACGCCGTGAGCATTTGCTTAAGCGTGCCGTTAAATCGTTCACAGAGGCCATTGGTCTGTGGGTGATAGGGGGAGCTGAATAAAGGTTTAACCCCACAGCTCTGCCACAACTGTTGCGTTACAGTTGCCGTGAACTGGGTCCCTTGGTCGGAAAGTATTTCCCGGGGAAACCCTACTCGGGAAAAGATCTTAACTAGGGCCTCTGCCACCGTCTCCGCCTCAATGTTGGAGAGCGCCACCGCCTCAGGGTATCTGGTGGCATAGTCCACCACCGTGAGTATGTAGCGTTTTCCGGAGGAGCTGGGTTTGTTGAGAGGCCCCACCAGGTCTACTGCTACCCGGTAGAATGGCTCGTCAATGATAGGTAGGGGTCTTAATTTGGCCCTAGGGTGATCCCCCCTTTTTCCTACTCGTTGACAGGTATCACAGGTTCTACAGTAAGACTGCACATCGGTGGATATTCCTGGCCAGAAGAACGTCTGGGTAAGGCGGTCCTTAGTTTTCTTGATACCCAGATGTCCGGCTAGCGGGATATCATGGCTGAGCCTTAGAAGCTCCGCCCTGTATTTCCGGGGTACTACCAGCTGCCTCTTTATCACTTGTGCTGCCCCCCTCCCCACTCCCCCGGTAACCCTGTACAGCAACCCCTTATCCCATTGGAATCCCTCGTGGTTATTCCCTTCTCTGGGTGTCCCTACTGCCTTCCTGTAACCGGCTAAGGTGGGGTCTGTTTGTTGGGTTTGGCCAAAATCTTGGGGGGTACCCCAGAAGGGGATAGGGTTAGGGGCGACTAGGGGGTTTTCAGTTCCTACCTGTGGTTCCTCGGAGTGTGTTGGTCCAGCTCGGCGGGCTTGCGCCCTAGTGGTCACTGCGCAGGCTCCGGCAGGTTCGGATTGTATCAGCTTTGAAGTTAGGCAGCCTAAATCATTCCCCAACAAAACGTCGGCTGGTAGTCCCGCCATAATGCCTACTTCCATCGGCCTGTCACCATGTCCCCAATTCAGCTGTACCCGAGCAGTGGGTATCTTGTGGATGGCACCCCCGGCCACCCGTACTGCTACAGTCTTGTTGGTGCGAGCCTTGGCAGCTACGGTATGCGGCTGTACCAGCGTAAGGGTGGCGCCCGTGTCTCGGAGCCCCTCGGCTTCTTGACCGTCTACGGTGACCAACTGTCGGTGGTGGACTCGATTGTCTATTTCAGCTTGGGCTAGGTCTACCTCATGTAGGACAGCCCACTGTTCGGAGTCGGGTGTTGGCTCGCCCACCGGGGTGTGCTGATAGTGGTGAGCGGCCGCCCTCGGAGTTTGTGGGGGCCGTTCCCAGCTGGTTCGGCTCCGCTGAGGACAGTGGATCTTGAAGTGCCCGGGCTGATTGCACTGGTGACATACCGGTGGAGGTTTCCGTACAAAACCAGGTTGGGGTGTGGGTGGTCTGGGGTTGGTCACAGGTCCTGGTGGTGGAGCACTGGACCTTACCAGAGGACGGTTCCCACTAGCTTCCCCCTTTCGGCCTTCGTGATGCTCGTCCGCCAGCTTGGCTGCGGCTTCGATGGTAGCCGGCTTTCGGTCTCTGACCCAATCCCTGGTGTCTGCCGGGGTGTGCTCGAAAAAATGTTCAAGTAAGAAGAGCTGTAGTACCTCTTCCAATGTGGTGGCTAGGCAGCCTTGTATCCAGTTTTGGGCCGCTCGATATAGCCTAAAAGCCCACTCAGTGTAGGAGTCTCGGCCACCTTTCCGTAAGGCCCGAAATTTCTTTCTGTAAGTCTCTGGGGTCACAGCATATCTAGCAAGCAGAATTTCCTTTACCTTGGCATAGTCATGTATGGCTGTGTCAGGAACTGCTCTGTAGGCCTCGGCTGCACGGCCCGTGAGCTTGCTGCTTAGGATCGATGCCCATTGCTCTGATTCCAGACCCTCCAAAGCGCATTGACGTTCGAAATCCTGCAGATATGCGTCAATCTCTGTTTCTCCGTCCGCAAAGCTTTTAAATGCAGCATAGTTAATTTTCTTTCGCTGTCCTCCATTTATAGATCCTGTTAGTGATGCGTTGTCTGCTTGGATCAAGCTGGCCTGTAGGGCACTGCGTTCTGCATTCACCTGTGCCAGGATTTGCGTTATCGCCTCCGGTGGTGGGTTCGGCCCATATAAATTTAGCCTCCACATCACCTTCCGCTGGAACTCCGCTTCCTCTCGGCTGACGTCCGTCACGCTGCTGGTTTGGTCGCCCTCCATTAGTTCGGCTATGAGGGTAGCTTTTCTTTTGTTGCTTGCCACCTGGCCTCGGGCTTCCAGTAGATCTTGTAGCGTCGTCTTTTTTAGTTTCTCGTACTGCTGGGCCATTCATCAGTTGTCTTTCTGCGTTCCATTCAATCCCGTCGCTTGCCACCAGTTGTTAAGACCTGCAGGGGAGATGTTACTGCAGTCCCTTGTTCCTTTTCCAGCTGCTGAGTATAAGTGACCATAACTCCAGCAGGGGGTAGAGATGAATACAGCTTCACGACAATCCTTCCCAGTAGTTAGAGTATCCTTTCCCCAAACATGAGCCAAGACTTCATGAAGGGTGTAACAGAACTAAAGCTTTATTGAAACAGGCTGGCTTTTATGGGGGTCCTCATGCAAGAGGACCTCCCAAAACAAACAAACATATTACCAATCACTGTACAGTATTTTCTTACTACACGCCCCTTCCTCTGCCTGGAAGATAGTGAGATAAGTTAAAGGTTAAATCAATTATCTCCAGGCAGAGGGCACACATTTTACCCCAACATTGGAACACCCCTTTCCCCACAAGGTATCCCCACAAAATACATATCCCCTGATAGCCCCGATCTGGGAGGCAAACATATCCAAATTTCGCCCAGATCGGTTCAGGGGTTTTTAAAAAGTGTGGAAGTCTTAGTTTACCGACCACACACGAGGCTCCTGCCCAAAATGGTTCCACGAATTCCGTGTGTGGGGTCGGTCGCTTGGGAAAAAGGGCGCAAACTGTCAAAAGTCCCGAAAATACTCTCCTGGCTCATAGGAGCGATTGTTCCCCTGGTCCATACGGGGATAACTACCGAATGCCGCTCTTCTGGGTGTTCGGCAAGTTGGAGAACCGGCCGTCCGGTAGTTTTCAGCGGTACCTCGCACGGTCGAGTGTCCGATTTTAGTTCCGGACACTCGACGACCAAGTCCCGCTGACTCGCCTCGTGCGGACAAGATGGCCGCCGTTTTCTTTTCCTCGTGGCGGGCGGCTATACAAACAACGGCCACCCAGGGAACACTCAATTGTCGGTGATGCAAACTGCCGAACGGATAAGCTATTGTTGGCAGAAAAAGGGAATTAAACACAAAACATAGAAGAAAAAGGTAGCTGGGGTCTCTTTTCTTCACACTGTGTTTGCTTTTAAATTGTCTATGGTGTCTCCACAAGTGGAATACCAGAGGACAAAATGGCCAGGAAAGTGTATGGTGCATGTGTTTGGAGCCTGCTTGTGGGATTGCGTGTGTGTAGAGTGGGGTGTGGTATTGTGTAAATAGGTCAATTTCATTTGTGTTTGTGGTGTAATATGTGTGGCTAGGGGCTGTAGAGAGTGTGTGTTTAGGGGCATAGTGTTATAGGGGATGTAGCGAGTGTGTGCATACGGGCTGTAGTGTGTGTGTATAGGTGACGTAGTGTGTGTAGGGGTTGTAGAGAGGGTGTGTTTAGAGAATGTTGTATGTGTTTGCTGACAAGGAATGTAGTGTGTGTGTAGGTGGTGCAGTGTGTGTGTGTGTAGGAGATCTAGTGTGTAAAGGACCCAGAGTGTGTATAGGAGATTGTGTGTGTGTGTGTGTGTAGAGGATTAAGAGTGCATATAGGGTAAGGGATCTAGCATGTATCTGGAGCGTAATGTGTATAGTGGTGCAGTGTGAGGGGTGCTGTAGTGTGTGTGTGTGTATATATATATATATATATATATGAACGTATTGTGTGTGTGTGTATGTAAGAGGGGTGCTGTGTGTGAGGGTGTTTTTATCTCCTGTCACATTCTAGGTTTCTAATTTTCTTTGTCTCTTAACTCACTGAGGGTTATTATATTTATGTGTGTGTGTGCGCTGTGTATGTGTGGGAGTGTGCTGTGTGTGTGAGCGAGGGGGCTGTCTGTCTGAGGTTGCTGTGTGTGAGTGACGGTGCTGTGTCTGTCAGAAGGTGCTGTGTGCTGTGTGTCTGAAGGTGCTGTGTGCCTGGGGGCAGGGGTGTATTAGCCGCGAGGCAAACAAGGCATTTGCCTTGGGCGGCATTTTCCAGGGGGCGGCAAAAAAAGCCGCCCCCAAACGCCCAGGGCAAATGTCTTGTTAGCCTTGCGGCTAACAGACATGCTGGATGGGCTGGCTGTTAGGCGCGGGCGGCACTGGCGAGGGAGCACTTTCCCCTGAGCTCTCTTCTCAGCTCCCTTGCGCGCCGCCCGCAGAGTGAGGCTGGGAGCCGGAATATGACGTCATATTCTGGCTCCGCCTCCCAGCCTCACTCTGCGGGCGGCGAGCGAGGGAGCTGAGCAGAGAGCTCAGGGGAAAGTGCTCCCTCGCCAGTGCCGCCCGCCCCTAACAGCCAGCCCAGCAGCCCGACCGACAGCCCCAGGAAGAGGGAGAACCCTCCCCCCCCCAGCATTCCTAAAGGTAAGGAGGCTGGGGGGGTTGTTAAATAAATAAAAGAAAAAAAGTGAGTGTTAATGTGAGTGAGTATGTTTGTCTGCTAGTGTGTGTGTCTGTCTCTTAGTGTGTGTGTCTGTCTGTTAGTCTGTCTCTTAGTGTGTGTCTGTTAGTGTGTGTGTCTGTCTCTTAGTGTCTGTCTCTTAGTGTTAGTGTCTGTCTCTTAGTGTCTGTCTCTTAGTGTTAGTGTCTGTCTGTTAGTGTGCGTCTGTTAGTGTGCGTCTGTTAGTGTCTGTCTCTTAGTGTGCGTCTCTTAGTGTGCGTCTCTTAGTGTGCGTCTGTTAGTGTCTGTCTCTTAGTGTGCGTCTCTTAGTGTGCGTCTCTTAGTGTGCGTCTGTTAGTGTCTGCCTCTTAGTGTCTGCCTCTTAGTGTCTGCCTCTTAGTGTCTGCCTCTTAGTGTCTGCCTCTTAGTGTCTGTGTCTCTTAGTGTGTGTCTGTCTGTAAGTGTGTCTGTCTGTAAGTGTGTCTGTCTGTCTGTCAGTGTGTGCCTGTCTGTTAGTGTGTGTCTGTTAGTGAGTGTGAGTGTGTTTGCCTGTTAGTGAATGAGTGTCTGTTAGTGAGTATGTGTTTCTGTCAGTGCATGTGTGTGTGTGTGTGTATTTAGAATGCGGGGCAGGGTGGAAGGTTTGGGTGGGGGTGGCGCGTGGAAGGGTTGGGTGGGGATGGGGAGGGGGGGGGGGCGCCTGAGTTTTGTCCTGCCTAGGGCAGCACAAAACCAGGATACACCACTGCCTGGGGGTGCTGTGTGTGTCTGGGGGTGCGCTGTGTGTCTGTTGGTGCTGTGTGTGTCTGGGGGTGCGCTGTGTGTGTCTGGGTGCGCTGTGTGTGTCTGGGGTGCTGTGTCTGAAGGTGCTGTGTGTGTCTGGGGGTGCTGTGTGTGTCTGGGGGTGCTGTGTGTGTCTGGGTGCTGTGTGTGTCTGGGGGTGCTGTGTTTGTGTCTGAGGGTGCTGTGTGTGTCTGAAGGTGCTGTGTGTGTGTCTGGGGGTGCTGTGTGTGTGTCTGGGTGCTGTGTGTGTCTGGGCGTGCTGTGTGTTTCTGGGAGCTGTGTGTTTCTGAGGGTGCTGTGTGTGTCTGAGGGTGCTGTGTGTGTCTGGGGGTGCTGTGTGTGTGTCTGGGTGCTGTGTGTGGCTGGGGGGCTGTGTGTGCCTGGGGGGGCTGTTAGTGTGAGTGTGAATGTATTTTTTATTTAAATTTAAATATATTTTTTATTAATAATAATAATAAAAAAGTTATATCCCCCCCCCCTCCCTTCTTACCTTTAGCCTTGGAGGGGGGGAGCCATGCTGCCATGGATTCGGGAGCCATACTTCCTTCCCTGGTGGTCCAGTGGTGAGAGTGAACTCTAGCCTGCAGGCTGAGCTTTGCCGCGGTCGCTCAGACCCTTCGGATTCGGATTTGGGAGCCATACTTCCTTCCCTGGTGGTCCAGTGGTGAGAGTGAACTCTAGCCTGCGAGATTTGAGCGTTGCCGCGGTCGCTCAGAATCCCGCGAGAGGACCTGGCGGAGCTGCTGGCTAGAGCTCCGCCGGTCCTCTCCTCCCTCCCTCACTCCCCAGCAATCGGCTGCCTGTAACAGTGCCTCTGGGCCGGTGAGGGAGATCTTTGATCTCCCCACCGGCCCATGGAGGCACACAGCAGGGCTGGCGCTCGGGTAGCGCTGGCCCTGCAGGGGCCGGCCGGGGAAATCCTGTGATCTCCCCAGCAGGCTTCGGCCCACGGCCATCGCGGCCCACCGGGCACTATATCTATTTTGCCACATACTCAAATTAAATTATACCAGCGCACACAACACTAATTTGTGCACACTGACATACATTTGTTTTCATACACTATTATACCATGTTACTCTCACACCATATTACATACACTCATTGTATTTTATTTACACTTTTACACACAAAGTGGATATACTCCTCCTCCAGCTGCTGCTTACCTCTGTTTGCCTTGAGCAGTGCAGGGTGTGGAGACGAAGGTGTTTGATGTTCTTTGCTGCCCTGGTGTCTTGGGAGGTGATTGGGAACGGACACACAGTGACGTGCATGCTCTTTTCCTCTTCTTTTGGCTCCTTTCAAGCGGACAGTCAGGGGATCACCTGCAATGTTTAAAGCAGTGGTAGTCAACCTTTTTCTACCTACCGCCCACTAATGCATCTTTTTGGTTGAAAAAATTTCCTTACCGTCCACCGGTTTTCGTGCAAGTGCAGAATATTTTTTAGAAAGGAGGGTGTTTTTTATTTCTACTTAATGCATGTTTATAATGTTTTTAACTTTATAAAGTTTAATGAGAAAACAATAAAGTAAATTTAAATTACCTTTACTAGTGATTAATGAGATCCTTAAGGTTGATGCTGCAAGACTAAATATTTGATATCTGGTTCGATTTTTGTAAGGAACAAACGAAGGTCTCCTCTTTCGGTGATATTCAGACGACTTCTCTGTTTGCGCATAATATGATTTCTCATCTGTGCGTCAGCTCCCCTCCTCTCCCTCCTCAATTCCCCTCCCCACCTTCCCTTCCCCCCCCCCTTTTTTTTTTAACCTTCCTTATAGCAATGCCCAGTAGGAAGGCTGAGCTAGGTATCCCACTTACTATTACTTACTATAGCCCACTATAACAGACAGGCACACATACATACATACAGACACACACACACACACACACACAGACAGACAGACATACACACACATACAGACACGCAGACAGGCACACATACAGACACACACACACACACACACACAAGACACATACATACAGACAGGCACACATACATACAGACACACACAGACATGCATACAGACACACACATACAAAGACACACACATAAGACATATATACAAAGACACATACACACACAAGACACACATACATACGACACACATACATACAAAGACACATACACACACAACACATACGTATAAAGACAAGACACACATACATACACACATATATACAGACAGACACACACACATACATACAAAGACACATACATCAGACACACATACATACACACATATATACAGACAGACACACACACATACATACAAAGACACATACATCAGACACACATACATACATGCAGACAGACACACACACAAGACATACACACAAAGACACATACACACACACACACATTATATTTAAGTCACCCTACTGTTTCCTACCTTTTAGGTGCAGGAGGGTGACTTTCTCTGGGGTCCAGGGGTGGATCAGGTGGATGGGAGTCAGAGTTCCCACTCTGACTCCCTCCTCCTCCTTCCTCCCGCGCGGTCTGTGTGTTAGCTGAGAGGAGTGACGTGCAGTCACTTCCTCCCAGCGTGTGATGTAATCACAGGGGGCCCGGTCGCGCTGTTAAAGCGCCCAGCGCTGACCGGGCCCCCTCAGAATCCACACCCATCGGGTGGCCCTGACAGCATGGGCCACCCGATGGACCCCTCCATACAGACACGCAGACAGGCACACATACAGACACACACACACACACAAAAGACACATACATACAGACAGGCACACATACATACAGACACACACAGACATGCATACAGACACACACATAAGACATGCATACAAAGACACATACACACACAAGACACACATACATACGACACACATACATACAAAGACACATACACACACAACACATACCGTATGTACAAACACAAGACACACATACATACACACATGTAACGGATCGCCTGGCACCCCGACTTGGTACCTCCGTTAATGGATGCTCCTAGTGCTTCCTGAGGACTCCAAGCACTCTGGCAGACACCACAATCACCAAATCCGAGAAACATAGGAATCCTCTCTAGCATATGAATGCTGTAGACCATTGAATAGGAACCATACGAATAGGCTTGTACTCCTAGCAGTCAACTGGAACAGCATGCAATAAATCCTTCCCCCAATAATGAGACGACACATCACTTTGAGGGTAAAACAGGAACTCTCGACTGGCTCATCCAGCCTGGCTTTTATTTCCAACTCACACATACAGGCCACACCCAGGGGGAGGCATAAAAGAACCAATGACATAGATGTTACCTCCCACACATCCCCTCCCCTTAGTGTGACACATAATCCCATTATGCATACAGAGTAAAATATACTTTTACACAACTTTCAGAACTTTAAAACCATACATCACATTCACATAAAAATACATATCCACAATCAATCCATTCAGGGGAACAACATATTAAAAAATGGCATGAATCCGACCAGGGGTTAAAAAGTTACTAAAAGTATCTTTTGTTCCTTTCTGGCTGGCAGAAAAACATCCCCACAATGCACCCTGGTTTCCTCCCTTCTGCCCTGGAGTTAATTGGAGAAGTAATCCAATTACCCAGGACTAAAGGCAGACTCCATTAACCACATGGTTGCAAAACAACATAAAACACTTTAAAATACATAAAGTCACATTTACACATAACACACAGACATTTCACCTATCCCCAGATAGCTGGGATCTGCACGCACAAAACTACCGAATAGCGCGCAGATCCTACTCACACAGTACAATTGCCATGGAGCTAAAGTCTTTCCCATAGTCTTTCATTATATAGATAGGCTCCATGGTATGGCTATCTGGGGTATCACATTCCCATAAAGTCTGGTCCATAGTCCAAAGGCAAGAGGCGGGCAAGCAGCCCCCTCCAAGGACACGTGGCGAGTTCGGTTTCGCCACACTTCTCCCCTTTACCCCCCAGACTAACAGGGTATCTGACCTCCTGCCGGTCCGTGCCCTGGTTAGTCCAGCAACCCACCCATGAAGCACAAACAGCAGTACCTCCCACCCACAATAACTGGTTACTACACCTGGGTAGAGGAGAACTTTGTCCAGGTCCAGGTGCCTCACCACGGCTGTGTGGGGGACTGGTAGTCTGCCTTGGTGGGTTGCTGAGTGGGCAGAGACCAGCGGTACTCTGCCCTGGTGCCAGCGCTACCACTGAAGTAGCCTGATTGGAGCCTGGTTGTGGGAGGGGGAGACCGACCGTCTCCCCTCTGGGTACACAGCTCTGCTGCTGGAGACAGACTGTCTCCCCTTTGGCTAAACAGCCCTGTCGTGGGGGGGCAGGACCGACCGTCCCTACCCCCTGTGCTGGAAGTGCAGAGACCACTGTCCCATCTGCACAGGTGTGGGGCTTACAGTCTCCCCCTGGTACATTAAGCTGCCGCTGGGGAGAGGTGGTAACCAGCTCCTCTCCCATTAGAACACTCTGCCGCTGGGGAATGGAGACTGGGCTCTCTATTCCCTGTACATTAATGATCCGCCGCTGGGGAGAGATGGTAACAATCTCCTCTCCCATACATACTTCCCGTCTCTGCGGAGGGAGACCGACTGTCTCTCCTCCCAGCACAGAGTCCTGCTGAGGGGGAAAGGGGGCTGGGCTCTCCATTCCCTGCTGGATACTCTGCCGCTGGGGAATGGAGACTGGGCTCCCAATTCCCAACAAATCACACTGCCGCTGGGGAGGGAGGACGGCCCCTTCAGCTCCCTGTAACTTGGGCGCAGAGACCACGGTCCCATCTGCGCTGGTGTGGGGCTTACTGTCTCCCCTTGGTGTGCTAAGCTGCCGCTGGGGAGAGGGGGTAACAAACTCCTCTCCCTTACACACTTTCAGCCGCTGGGGAGCAGGGCTGACCCTCTGTACTCCCTGTAGGCAGGGCGCAGAGACCACAGTCCCATCTGCGCTGGTGAGGGGCTTACTGTCTCCCCTTGTTGAGCTGTGCTGCCGCTGGGGAGAGGGAATAACAAACTCCTCTCCCTTACACACCTTCAACCGCTGGGGAGAGGGGATAACAGGCTCCTCTCCCTGCACCGTAGACTGCCGCTGGGGAGCAAGAACGGCACCTTCAGCTCCCTGTAACGCACACTGCCACTGGGGATCTGGGCCGACTGCCCAGCATCCCTGTAGGGCCGGTAGAGAGACCGCAGTCCCATCTCCACCTGCCATCTGTGAGTCTTCCCAGGACCAATCCGTGAGGCCCCTCAACATTTGTGAGTAAGGGCCACCTGCTTCCCCACCTGGCAACTCTGGCTGCTGCTGGGGATCTGGGCCGGCTGCCCAGCATCCCGGTGGAGAGACCTTGGTCCCATCTCTACCTGCCTGTTGTGGTTCCTCACAGGACCAGTCTATGAGGACCCCCACTTCGGGTTCTTCCCGCCGCCTCAGGGAAAGACGGCTAACCTCCTCGGATGCAGCCTCTACTCGGCTGCTGTAACGCTCCTGCTGCTGAGCATACTTCCTCTCTTTCGCCAACCGGAATTCTCGGTCCAGCCTTGTGTTTCGCTCGGCCATGACCTGGTTCCAGATCACCCGGCGTGTCTCCATGGGTATATCATCCCCATACTCGGCCACTCGCTGCCTCACCTCGGCCAGCCAATCATCTCCAGAGCCAGAACCTTCCATACTAGTCTGCTCCCAGGGGCGCTGCACGAGTGCTAGCGTTGCCCTCAATTTGTAAATCCAAACAGTGTCTCTGAGCTGCTTTACCTCGCACTAGGACGCCATCCCACCGCTGCCACCAATGTAACGGATCGCCTGGCACCCCGACTTGGTACCTCCGTTAATGGATGCTCCTAGTGCTTCCTGAGGACTCCAAGCACTCTGGCAGACACCACAATCACCGAATCCGAGAAACATAGGAATCCTCTCTAGCATATGAATGCTGTAGACCATTGAATAGGAACCATACGAATAGGCTTGTACTCCTAGCAGTCAACTGGAACAGCATGCAATAAATCCTTCCCCCAATAATGAGACGACACATCACTTTGAGGGTAAAACAGGAACTCTCGACTGGCTCATCCAGCCTGGCTTTTATTTCCAACTCACACATACAGGCCACACCCAGGGGGAGGCATAAAAGAACCAATGACATAGATGTTACCTCCCACACATCCCCTCCCCTTAGTGTGACACATAATCCCATTATGCATACAGAGTAAAATATACTTTTACACAACTTTCAGAACTTTAAAACCATACATCACATTCACATAAAAATACATATCCACAATCAATCCATTCAGGGGAACAACATATTAAAAAATGGCATGAATCCGACCAGGGGTTAAAAAGTTACTAAAAGTATCTTTTGTTCCTTTCTGGCTGGCAGAAAAACATCCCCACAATGCACCCTGGTTTCCTCCCTTCTGCCCTGGAGTTAATTGGAGAAGTAATCCAATTACCCAGGACTAAAGGCAGACTCAATTAACCACATGGTTGCAAAACAACATAAAACACTTTAAAATACATAAAGTCACATTTACACATAACACACAGACATTTCACCTATCCCCAGATAGCTGGGATCTGCACGCACAAAACTACCGAATAGCGCGCAGATCCTACTCACACAGTACAATTGCCATGGAGCTAAAGTCTTTCCCATAGTCTTTCATTATATAGATAGGCTCCATGGTATGGCTATCTGGGGTATCACATTCCCATAAAGTCTGGTCCATAGTCCAAAGGCAAGAGGCGGGCAAGCAGCCCCCTCCAAGGACACGTGGCGAGTTCGGTTTCGCCACAACACATATATACAGACAGACACACACACATACATACAAAGACACATACATCAGACACACATACATACATACATACATACATGCAGACAGACACACACAAGACATACATACAAAGACACATACACACACACACATTATATTTAAGTCACCCTCCTGTTTCCTACCTTTTAGGTGCAGGAGGGTGACTTTCTCTGGGGTCCAGTGGTGGCTCAGGTGGATGGGAGTCAGAGTTCCCACTCTGACTCCCTCCTCCTCCTTCCTCCCGCGCGGTCTGTGTGTTAGCTTAGAGGAGTGACGTGCAGTCACTTCCTCCCAGCGTGTGATGTAATCACAGGGGGCCCGGTCGCGCTGTTAAAGCGCCCAGCGCTGACCGGGCCCCCTCAGAATCCACCTCCATATGCGGCCCCGGCGGTTTGTGGTGATGGCGGTACCTGGTCGCAGGAGTACCGCCGGCTCACGCCCGCCCGCTCGCCCAATCTCTCAAAATTAGAAAATCCCTACCGCCCACCTGGAATCCTGAAACGCCCACTAGTGGGCAGTAGGGACCAGGTTGACGACCCATGGTTTAAAGTCTAAATATGGAATGCCCTTCTTGCAGACTACTAATGGGTTAAATACATGGGTCACAGCCTTTCTCACATCTGTTTTTGCTGTTGATCCAAAAGGTTGAGGGGTTACTTTATAGTAGCTCTATGTTATGAAATTGTTTTACACAGGTACCAGGCAGTGCATTAAAGGGACTTTCCAGTTCCAGGAAAACATATCCGTATGGCAGGACCCTCTAGTGCCCCTCTCCCTCCCACCCCCCATCCCAAGTTGCATTGTCCCTCGGCGCTGGGTCAGACTCCGCATACGGTCCTCCCCCACCAACGTCAGCCGGCGGGGGAGGCCAAACGCCCATGCGCGGCCGTCGGCAGGGGAAACCTGGCCGTGCAGTGGCCGTGCACGCGCATTAGACCTCCCCGTAGGAAAGCTTTGAATAATGCTTTCCTATAGGGATTTCGGCAACGCTGGAGGTCCTCACATAGCATAAGGATGTCCAGCATCGTATAACACACTTTTCGTGTTCTATGAACAGCCACTAGAGGAGGATTTGATGAACATCTAGTAGACAGCCACTAGAGGAGGATTTAACCCTGCAAGGTAATTATTGCAGTTTATGAAAACTGCAATAATTACACTTGCAGGGTTAAGGGTAGTGGGAGTTGGCACCCAGACCACTCCAATAGGCAGAAGTGGTCTGGGTGCCTGGAGTGTCCCTTTAACTGCTGGCTGCTCCAGTATATGTGTAAATGACTAGAGAGGCACATGAAATCCAGCTGTGATGACCACTGCCCATGCAACTTCCCAATCAGTTAGGAGAACGGCGTTCGGGAGGCATAAACTACGAATAGGGGGAGCATTTGTATACTAACAGCCAGGGGATTGATTCATAACTGTTCGTGTGAGAACCCCCGAAAAATGACTGGTCGTTGCCTTGTTTTCTCCGGAACTGTTTTGGGTCATCATTCGAATGGCGTTCCCCAACCACCGAAGGGTTCTGAAGTTTTTAAAATGTATTTTTGGATGTTTCTAAATATTGTAGATTTTTCTGTACCTGAGAAAAATCTGAGTTATAGTTTTTTCGCATGCAATTATCTCTCAGGCACAGAGGATTTTCTGAAGAAATGCTCTTTAATTGTGACCAAGAAACCCCATGCTAGTGGCAATGTATAAAAGCCATGTGTGGCAGGAATAAAACCAGTTGACTCCCCGAATAATGTGTTGTCTAGTTACTGGTAAGGGAAGGGCTATAATCACTGCTTAGCATGTTGTTCCAGCTCATGGAGGATTTGGCGGGGAAAGTCCTTGTAAGGACTAGAGCTCCCAGGACTGTGTGTAGTCCAGTCTCTGGGAGGGAATATAGCTAGTCCCCTATCCTGCTCCAGGACTGAGAGGCTACAGGAGGACCTCAGTCAAGCCACGGCGACTGGGGCAGAAGCGCTGAGGTTTTCCCCTGTTCCAGCTAGGAAGCGGTTCTTTGGCGGAGGTACCCAGCCGGGGTACAGGGAGCTCCGCTACAGCATGATAGACCCTTTTTTTTTTTTGCCAATCAGGAAAATAAGGAATCAAGCGAACATTTGAGTGTAAATTCAAAGATGATGAGTGGTTTCTTCTTTAAGATCAGTTGACCAGCAAGTAAACAAATATGCTTTAATCTATTTTATCTTTTTATCTGGCCCTGAAATGACTAATTTAATTAAACAGAAATAAACAGGCTGTACCAATCCTTAACAAATGAGCTGTACATTTGAAATGCTGCAACCTCACATCCAAAGCCCATTATAGCACTCTCCTAGATTGGTAAAAGGTCAAAGGGGAAAAATCCTCATGTAATAGAGACTGGCCTAATCAAAATGTACTCTTCTAATTGTTGTTACCAGACTGATCTGTAAACCTCTAAAACCTTTGATAATATTATTTAGGATCCTCTGCGTTATTGATCTATTTGTTTTAATTGGATATCAGAAGAGAGAATGTTCAGCATGAAAAAAATCTGATTCTGATTCTATTCCTAATCGCCGAAAAAAACAACTTCACTTGTAAAAATATCACAGTTTCATAGGGCACGGGAAAAGTCTAAGTTAAAACAAACCTTAAATCATATATATATAATATAGAGAAAAAAAGCGCAAACAGTTATTAGAAATCACAATATGTGGTACAAATCAATGCTGCTCGACACATGAAAGGTGCTTCCTATTTCACCTGGAAAAAATGAGATGGGAGTAGAACATGTCAGCGCTTCATGAAAATCTATCCTTAATAATTAAAAAAAGTGAAAGTTATCAAATAAAGCAGATGTACCTCCAGAGTGATGAGTATGTTGGCTTCCCCAAACTCCGGCCATCCAGATGTTGCTGAACTACAACTCCCATGATTCTATGAATGAAATAGATAGGCTGTGAATCATGGGAGTTGTAGTTCAGCAACATCTGGGGGGCCGGAGTTTGGGCTAGCCTGTCGTAGATGATAAAGTGGTGTTGATAAGCTGTGGATTATCAACACCACTTTATCATCTACGAGAACAACAAGTATCCTGTGAATTAATTCCACTACAACATACTCATCACTGTAGAGGTACATCTGCACTATACCCACAACAACCTGTAGCTTTATTTAATAACTTTTCCTTTTTTTAATTATTAAGGATAAATTTTCATGAAGAGCTGACACATTCTACTCCAATCTCTTAAATAAAATATGTTCATACTTAAAATTCTGCATATCCAGATTATTCATGAATTGAGCAGATCAAGAAAATTGCTAATTTTACATAATTTTTTTCAGATCACCTAGCTTCCGAGCGCTTTGTCAATTCATCACAATTCATGTTTGAAGAACGAGCTCCTGTCATACAAGGAGGTT
Source organism: Pelobates fuscus (assembly GCF_036172605.1). Classification (NCBI taxonomy): domain Eukaryota; kingdom Metazoa; phylum Chordata; class Amphibia; order Anura; family Pelobatidae; genus Pelobates; species Pelobates fuscus. The sequence continues at coordinate 439,044,021 of NC_086317.1, read as the reverse complement.
AATATTTAGCAAGGCCTGCTTAATGCACACATTGTAGCAGGAAGTTTGGGGGAGTTTAAAGCAGCTACATGGGAACAATCAATGAAAGAAAAAAATGGAAGGCCAGTGTGATAAGCCCATGGGTGAGAATTCAAGTTATGTTCTCACAGTTTTTCTCCAAACTTTAATCAACTGTGTATTTACATGTAATATGCTAATCAATACAATATTTGCAGTGTTTACTATAAGTGTACAAAATAGTATATTCCATGTACATAAAATGTGTTGCTATTATTTTAAAGGAACACTGTAATGATACGTATCCAAACGTGTATTCCTAAAGTAAACCTGTTAGGCTATTTATTTAGATGCAGTCCCCCTACCCCAAGTTATAAAAAACCTATTTTTACTTAGCTGTTGTCCCCCGGCATGCCAGTGTTGTCACTTCCACCCCTCCTCACTGGCTGAGATTATCATTGCCGATGTGCTCAGCCAATCCAATGCTTCCTTATAGGAAAGTATTGGGGCTATTGCGCATGCACAGCAATCAACTCCATTTATCTATATGAGGAGCATTCAGTGTTTCCATGTGGAGCATGGAGATGCTAAACATTGAACCCGCAATCTTTGCTGGACCTTGTCCAGGAAGCCCCTGTAGAAGTGACAGCCACTTGGCAGCAATGCAAACCCTGCTTATTCACAAAAAAAGCCAAGTTTATACTGAGTCTGCAGAGACACTTGGTGCAACCGAACCATTGCAAGAGAAAAAGTACAATTTTCCCTCAATAGTCCGTCAGGCCACTGCAAGATGATAATCTAAGTGAGAAGGCATGTCAGATCAATTTATATCATCAGTGAGATTTAATTCTTTTTATTCCCACCAGTGTTACATTTTATTGAGCTACGAAAGGTAAAATTGCCTTTCTATAATTTTTTTGTGAGTCCGCTTGTGTAACTTTAGAACATTTGGGAGTAGTTATTTTTACCACAACCTACCAACTGAAATTCTAACAGCTATGGTAAAAAATATATATTATATTTAACATTTACATTTGAAATCATATTGCAAACATAAATATAAAAGAGCCAACCGTGGTTCATTTCCGTTCACAGTCTTTGTCTTAAGAAGTTATATACAGATTTTTTTGCCCCAAATGGGAACATAACATCCCACAGCAATGTTTGAAAGTCTTCAGAGCCATTTATAATTAATATACTGATAAAACGAAGGTAATTTTGATTTTGCTAGACACGAGCCGCAAATCTTACATATTTTGTGTTGCTCCTTGATTCTCATATGATATTGTAAACAGGATGAAAAATGACCAGAAGAGACCGTGCAGGGTCACATGGCATAGTGTGTGGTTAACAGCTAGTCCTATTTCCCAGACAGTTATCTCCGATAGTATGGGCAGCATGGCAACACTGTGGATTAGTACCCTCTTGACCAGCACAAAGTCAGAGCCTGTCATTGCCAACATGATCTACTCAACCAGCACTGGTACTGGTGCTTACAGCAGCAAGGCCATAACATGTCACACAGATATCTGGCCCAGCTCATGAAAATAACCCACGGCAGGGCATGTACCATAGCATCTGGCTAGAAAATCTTCAATAGGTGTTGTAAACTCATCCAGGGTTAATCAGTAAAGTGAGAATTCAAAGTGAGTTCAACGAGAATTTCGATTGTAAAGGTTAAAATAGCAGAACTGGAAGTATTACTAATCTCAGATTTCAAATGTATTACTACCATACTTTGCTCCACTGGTAAATATTCTTAAAACTTCCTTAAAGGAATACTATAGTACCAGGAATACAAAGATGTATTCCTGGCACTATCACCCCCCCTTTGAATCAATGCTTTCCTACGGGGAAAAATCTGACACTGGATGTCTTCGTGCAGAGCATGAGGGCGTCCAGCGCCAGATAACAGACCAAAGGTCCGTTTCAATCCAGGAAGTCTGGTAGACAGCCACTGAGGGCAGACTTAGAGCTGCAAGTAAACATTGCAGTTTCTCTAGAACTACAATATTTAAAATTTCAGCACTAAGCACAAAAGGAAAACGGCACCCAGAACACTTTAATGAGCTGAAGTGGTCTGGGTGCCTATAATGTCCCTTTAAGATTAGTCTAGTTGCCTCCTCCCTAACATTGGCTTCATGGAACTCTAGTGGGCAGGTGGGGCAAATGGGTTGGGCCAGTGACATGAAACACCTTACTGGCACCACCCAAAAGGTCTGCCTGGAAAGTAGGGTCTGCCCAAAGAATTTGTAGGGCAGCCTGGTTTGAATGTCCCCAAAAACAAGACACCATGAAACAAAGTTGAGACTGCGGGGTAGGAATCTAATATCGGGTCTGTCCAGCCAAAATTGGGAATGTTTGGAGCTGTGTAGCTGTGCTCTCAACCATCATGTTTAATAACATTAAGTAAGTTTACATTTTAATCGGCGGACTAATGTGATGCTTTGGTCCCCCACCGCCCATTGTACCTAGTCACTGTGCATGTGAACAGCTTGACTTCTTACCTTTCGTCTACCGTAGGTTTCTAACTACCTTCACTATGTCAGCTGATCACTCACAGCCAATGCACTCAGCCCTGCACTGCGGAACTACACAGGAACTTCTGTTATTTTTTCTGAGCAAAGCCCAGCAGCAGTGCAGTACCATTCAAAAACAGTTTGACTTCCTACCTAAAACGGGGGAGTGGCAGTGCACTTATGGCACCATAACCACTACAGCAAGTTTACAGCTCATTATCTTCAAGAAGCACCTGATTGGACAGAGATTATCATGACTGATGATGTCACAGTAGGTGGATCTGGCTGAATGAGAGAAGACTGTCCCGGCACAGGGGACATTAATGAGACTTTTTAGTTTTTAGTTTTTTTTAAACAAACAATGAGAGGCACTGAATCTAAACACAGTAAGGAATGCATCTTACGTTAAAAACAATATATTTATTGTTATTGTTTATTAAGTTAAAACATTTTTTATGTGAAAATAAGAATATAAGCATTGATACGTTTAATGCAGTTACAGATTAAAGCACATACAATTTTAACCATGATTCCAAACGCACAGCATATTCCCCCACGCTCACAAAGATACAAAGAGTAAATTAGACCTTGTGTTATGAGTCAACTGTATCAAGCAAATTATTGTGACCAATTTCTCAGCATATTTCAGCATATTTCTAGCGTAATCATCAACATTTTACTGCAATGAAATCAAACCTATGAGTTAACACATTTAAATCTTAACGTCTGTACATCTCTTATTGTCCTATTCGCTCCGTTGTACAATTTCACAGGAAGGCAATATATGACAAGGTAATGTATACTGTTTTGTTATTTCTAGTAGAAGAACAAACTAAGTCAATAAAAGGTTTATTGATGCCCACTGCAAGTGATGGAAAAAAAAAAACTCATAAATTATTTCCTTTAAACTCATAGGATGAAACAAATATCATGCTGTCAATATCTACAAGAAGATAATAAAGATATGCACACAAAAAAAAATTTGGTTTATATAGTTAGAATTTTTTTTTAAAAAAAAATTCTGTTTGCCAGACATTTGGCCACCTTTTCATTTATTCACTGAACGTCGATCAACCATGTCACCCCAGCAGAAACATTATAATGTATACATGTTCAGGTGAGTTCAGCCCTCTTAATTTCATATAAATATTTTTAGGAGTCCAGGCTAACTCCCGTGGTTTTGCACCCCTCCCTGTCACAGGTGCCTCATTCCAGGGCCCTATTTAACCTTGACCTGCAGAGTGTCCCACGAGGATGGATTTCCCAAGTAAGTGAATTAAACTCATAAGAGCAGGCATTAGGTTGCTAGGATAAGAACTACCAAAAAGGGGGTACATTGACGCTATGGCAGGCTTATGCAATATATGATCATATACTGTAACTAAATCCCCATTATTCACCTGGCAGGTGTTTTAACGATTGCATTTCGTGATCTTTGAAGCTAGTGTTTAGTGAGTGAGCTTCTTACCTGGTGCCTGTTACTCCGACATAGAGACAGAAGCTCCTGCTTAGGAGATTCCATTCATTCTTCCGAGCTAAGACCTGTAGTGCATTGGTTAAGATCCAGTGTCGGATTTACATGTCAGAAATATAAGGTGCCCCCTTGTTCCCCAACCCCAGAATAAGACAAAAAAAGTACTGTAAGTGCAATGACTTAAGTAGACATTGCAGGTCTAAAAATATCTAAAATACATAAATATTTAACAACCACATATGTATATACTGTATGTATGTGCATGTGTCTGTCTACTTGTAATGTATTGTGTTTGAATCTGTGATTATAGTGAGTGTATGCAGCTGTGTTAATACATGCTGGTTTAAAAGACCACTCTAGGCAACCAGACCACTTCAGCTTAATGAAGTGGTCTGGGTGCCAGGTCCAGCTAGGGTTAACTAATTGTTTTATAAACATAGCAGTTTCAGAGAAACTGCTATGTTTATCAATTAGTTAAGCCTTCCCCTATTTCCTCTAGTGGCTGTCTCACTGACAGCCGCTAGAGGCGCTTGCGTGATTCTCACTGTGAAAATCACAGTGAGAGCACGCAAGCGTCCATAGGAAAGCATTATGAATGCTTTCCTATGTGACCGGCTGAATGCGCGCGCAGCTCTTGCCGCGCGTGCGCATTCAGCCGACGGGGAGGAACGGAGGCGGAGAGGAGGAGGAGAGCTCCCCGCCCAGCGCTGGAAAAAGGTAAGTTTTTACCCCTTTCCCCTTTCCAGAGCCGGGCGGGAGGGGGTCCCTGAGGGTGGGGGCACCCTCAGGGCACTCTAGTGCCAGGAAAACGAGTATGCTTTCCTGGCACTAGAGTGGTCCTTTAAAGATATTGTTAGAGGGAGTTAGGGTAAAGGGGGGTTTAAGGTAATAGAGGGGTTAATGTCAGAGTTAGATGACATGGAATGTATAGTGTTAAAAACAGGCCACAAATATTAAACAATATGTCAATATGTCAACACGTTAGGATTCTCCTGATCAACACCAAAAGGGATATAAATGGAGAGCAAATCACAGCCATACACGAAGGCTATATAGACTTTCAACATCAATAGGACTGTTGCAGTATTAAAAACAAACAGGAGAAATCAATAATAGTGCAATATGTTTACAGCAATTGTTTTTTGTTCTTTTTTTCCCCCCAATATTGCAAAAATAATACAATAGGTATTATGACAGTTCCTTATACACATCCCCCTAAATCAGGCTTCCTCAAACTCCGGCCCTCCAGATGTTGCTGAACTACAACTCCCATGACTCCATGAATGAAACAGGCTGAGAATCATGGGAGTTGTAGTTCAGCAATATCTGGAGGGCCGGAGTTTGGGGAAGCCTTTCCTAAATGTTAAAAAGCTCATCTATCAGTTTAAGTCTGCTTTCTCTTACTAAAGTATTGTTTGGTTGTAATATTGTTACTCCAATGCTTATTCTTTGTTTTGTTTTTTACTATATTTTTATAGAATATTTTTCAACATTTATCTTTTGTTACTTTGTAATAAGAAGTACATTGTGGACTCATCAATTACATAAGAAATCCGACTGACAGTAAAAATGTTATTATTAAAGGCATACTTCAGAGACGCGCAGGTCTCAGAATTTCATAGTTAGGATCACTGTGATGGACTCACAGGTCCTATACAGCATACATACATTAATGCGATAACGTATAGTCATGTGGGATCAGCTATTAAGGTCTCCCATCCGTTTTGCATATATCTAGTAAATGTGCTGTTATCCACTTATACTGAGAAGCTGTCTTTGTAGAAAAGGAAAGATTTGTAGGAAAGATTTTAGATTGGAGTCGAGAAGAAAAAATTGACTAGGAGGTCAAACAAAATTGGCCTGATAGTCAAAAGAGATGGACTACATGGGTAGGGGAAGGGGACATAACCCAATATATTATTCAGAATAGAAAAGAAAAGACAAAAACTGCGTGTGCGAAGGAAAAAAGCACCAGAGGAACTACAGGTGCCTAGTTTCAATGCACAGATGCAGGTGTTACCCAAGTATAGTAGTCAACAGAATGGGAAAATAGCTAAAGAAAACAAAAATGGAAAACCTTTATTACGTCATCAGACATTAAAAAACAAATGTGAAAAAACGCACACAAAGTGAAAAAGTCGTGAAAAGTGTATTCATGGTTATTTTATTTGAATAGAGATTCTAAATGGAGTTCTCTCTAGCAACCCCCCCCCCCCCCCCCCTCCACCCCCTTGGGGTGCCACGGCAGTCGGAAACTGGTCTGCCTGCCTCCAATTCTTCCAACGTCTTCCATAGTTTATGGACATTAGTCTTCATCCATTCCATTACCCTTTGGAGGTGGCAGGCCACATAGTAGAGGTAGAGGTTCGGCATTGCCAAGCCTCCCCTGTCGTTAGGCTGCATAACTGCATGCAGAGAGCTTAACCCTCAGTGGAGCGAGGGTTAACGCATCGCTGAGCGGAGGGAGGTGAAGAAGGGTTAGAGAACTATAATTGGGATGGCCTGTAGCAGGTAAAGTAGGCGGTGGAGGAAGTTCATTTTTATAACCTGGACTCTCCCTAGCCAGGATATGTGTGGGTAGGACCATTAAGCCATCTCCAGCTTAAATGTAGCCAGTAAGGGGGCGAAATTCTCCTTGAATAGATTAATAGGTCCGCCCACTGAAATGCCAAACGTTGGCGGGGTGGAGTGGCGTGGCTACTGGGAAAGTCAATGTTTAAGACATATGACTTGGAAAAAATTGGCAGTGAGATTTCTAAGCTAGAGGCAAAGAAGATAAGGTAATTGGTGTATGCAGCCACCTTATGTTGTGTCCACCATCTTTATCCCAGTGATGTCCGTAACGTCTAATGGTTGTCATGAATGGTTGGGGGGCAAGGACAAAGAGCATGGGGGACAGGGGGCATCCCTGACAGGTGCCATTATGTATGGAGAAGTCAGCAGTTAGTGCCCCATTGACTATAACGTGGGCTGTGGGACCGTCATATAAGGCTTAGATCTATTTTAGAATGTGGGGCCCTAATCCGAAATGAGCCAGTCCCAACACACCCTGTCGAAGGCCTTCTCCTCGTCTGTTGATAGCAAGGGAAGGTCCCCCGCGTCTTCCTGTCTGCCACGCATGAGTGTATGTGCATGTATAGTGTTATCCCTAGCCTCGCGTCCTATCACAAATCCAACCTGATCCGGGTGGACCAGAGAAGGGAGGTGCGCCTGTAAGCGCGTGGCCAAAATCTTCGCCATCAATTTGAGATCACAGTTGATGAGTGAGATGGGTATGTAATTCCCGCTATGCTCTCCGTCCTTGCCCCCCTTCGGGATGATGGTTACATGGGCAGTCAGTGCTTGTTTGGGTAAGAGGTGGCCGTCCCTCACAGCGCTGAATGAAGCCAGAAGCGGCTGATACAGGCTATCAGCAAAGCTTTTATAGTAGCGGAGCGGTAGTCCGTCGGGGCGGGGACTCTTGCCTGGCTTGGTGGGTTTTTTTTAGCATCTGCTAGTTCCTCTAGGGAGATTGGTTCATCCAATTCGTCAGAAACGTCTCTGTCGATAGTCGGCAAGGAGTGTGATGTCAAGTACGTTCGGATAGAGTCCCGTAAGCTGTCTCTCGCTGAGTCCGGCCCAACGCTTTTTTAAAACAGAAGTTTTCTAATGCCCTATTGTGTACTATTTATTAGTCCTCCTCAATGTTTTGCAAAAAAAGTTTTTTACTTACCTAGAATTCACAGCTGTGTGAAGATCCAAGAGCTGCCTCCACAGCTCTTCTGATGTCACCAACTGCCTTGTGAGCTCCAATCAAATGCTTAGTTGCGTAAGGAATTATGGATTTTTGTTTGGCCTTTTTTGGGGGATAAGGAACAGAAGAATAAGTTTACTTCTGATGATGTTACAAGTAAAACTGAAAATACCAAGAAGGGAAAACCATGTAATATGTCACCAAAAAGTGGATAATAAATATATATACACAACCTGTATATAATACAACAAAAAATCACATGGTATCTGGAAAAAATAAAAATACATAGTGCAATATAATCAGCACAGAGGTGGGGGTGGTAGAGAACTCACTGAGTGGATGAAATATCAGGCATATCTCCCTCTCAAATGCGGTGAGGAAATGTCAACAAAAGGTCTTCAAGAAGAATCTTTCTTGATCACTCAGAATGGCAAAAATAGAAAGAATACATAGTGCAGATGGTATTGAAAATACTAATTTATTTGACAATATTGCACTTATCAGGTGTCCAAAGGGAATACTTTTCCATTAAGGGTTTATTTGTGTTTAGAGCATATAGTGTTTGGTTTTCTGTTTTTACTTCTGATAACTAAAAAAAATTTTTTCACATGTATTAGATTTATCCCCCCCCCCCCCCCCCCTTCTCTAGGGGTAGGCAGGGTAATTACTTTTTGGTGGGTTTGTACGACTATACATTGGCATGTCCACCTTCCTGTAAGGACATGAAGGGGTGCTGCCCTGCGACAGCACTGTCCCTTTAAATGTGGGAACCAACTTAGCAGAGAAATAATGCAAGGACACGATGAATGGAGCAATCAAGAAAATGTATTAAAGAAAACCAAAAGGATATTATATACAAAACAAAAAAAAAGTACAAATATATATAAATATATACAAGAAATCAATATAAATACAATAGAGCAGGCAGAGTACACGTGATAGTCCTTAGGCAAAAGTAAAGACCTTAGGCGGGATAGTGCAGCCACCACAGAATATAAGTGGGGCACAGATCCTAAGCCACCAAGCACTAAATAAAAGACACCAAGGAGCAAAGCCCAAAGCAGGTCACACGAAAATAAGGCAGCAAGGTCAGAATCACTGGAAATGGAGTATAGGCAGGAACACTGCAAGCGAACACTGGAACGGGAGGCACAAGACACAGGACCAGGCAGAGACGAGAACACAGGACCATAAGGACATCGGAACACAAGATCAGGATACACGACACAGGAGCGAGGAGTCAGAATCACGGGAACCAGGAGACAGCAGGTACAGGATGAAGGATAATGATCTGACCAGGAGTAAGGGGAGAAACCAGAATATATAGGTGCTAAACAAGGGCCAGGTGTAGTGCTTAACGAAAAGAAATGAGAAACAGTGCCAAACAGAAACAGTGGTGAGTGTGAGTACTGCACGAGGGCATATTAACTAAGGAGTGTCGTGACACTTCCATATTGTATAATTACCTGCATCTGGTATGTGGGGGTCAGGGAAGAACACTAGGTCCTCCACACCAATTATTATTATTAGGGACCCCACCTGCCACCAATGGGTGGGGTCTGGTGGGGAAACTTGGACTTTTTTAAAGTCCTCCCATTGATGTCCACATGTGTATGCTATGCCCTCCCTGTTATTTCATAGGTCCAATCCCTAAGGAATGCGGCTTTTCTAGCAACTGGGCAACGATGGCTGTCCAGTCGCTAGTTTTAAACATAGTAAACATGCCCCCATCCCATGATAGCAAGGTAAAATACCTCCATTATAGACGGTTGTCTGAATGCCTCTTATAGGATTTTAATTTATTTATTTCACTTTTTTAATGGCTAACAAGTGCTGGTCAGCCACCACATAATTAACCATCGTTCCACCAAGGTTTTGTTTTTTTTGTCAATTTGTCAGAGCTGGGATTTGGGCAGATCGTTCTTCAGATATTGAAAGCACTTGCATGAAAGCAAGTGAATGATAATTTGTTAATATGCATCCTGCCGAATGAATTCGGTCTGAAATTTTATTATAAACGGTGCTTGTAAATCTTCCCAAACCTATACGTTATATAGGATTTGGATGCGAAAGCACAGATTTTAATCCGGACACTGAATGCATCTGGACGATTGTTGCAGACTCGCTCGAGGAGACCAAATTCAGAATTTGGTCATTTCCCCCAGATTTTGTCCATCTGGACAAAATCCAGGATTTAGTAAATAACCCCAATAGGGTTTAAATTATTGTAATAGTAAATTATTTTCACTCAAAAGAATGACTTTTTAATAATATGACACAGCTTGCTTACTTAATTAAATAAGACGATGTTACCATCAGTGGAAAACATCACGAAACAGAACTAATTTTGGTTACGTAATCTTATTATGCGTGCAGTGCCTGTATAGAAGTCATGTTTAACTCTTTGATGCCTGTAAGCTTTGCAGTGCCATTAAAGGCCACCAGGCACTTAAAAGGTTAGTCTTTAAGGACCTGTCTAGCCACAACAACTTAATCAGTAGCACTGGGATTAATTTAAAGTCTTCTTATGTACAGCACGAGTCGCAACCTTAATTAAAATAAGCCTCTTCTGAATAGTGATTACAGATCGGCTAGCAACAATGTGCTGTTTGCTATTCTATGGATTATTTGGTATCACTTAAACCAGATTGCTAAGAATTGTCCAATTAGATTTATTTGGATACAGTTATAATAGGGGTGTTCAGAGACACCCCCCCAAAATAATTTAGAATCATAAAAAGCACATATATGTTGCAATATCTTTATAAAGGGCTCAGCAGCTTTTATGATAGTTTTAATTATACATATCGGTCAGCCTGACCTGGATATTATTCTGCTAGTCGCATAATTGTTACCCATGTTTCATTTTATGACCTCCCCCCTCTTTTAAAAGTTTTGCTATAAATTGCCTCTGCATTGCTTTAACAATGCAAAGATAAACAACCAATTGGGAACAAGAACCCGGGGTGATATTGAAGAGAAAATAATTCAAGCACCATAACCACTACAACATGCTGTAGTGTTTAATTAAACGATTAATTAAAAGATATTTCACTGCCAATCAATGCTTTCTTTCCTTGTGGTATGTGAACATGAATGCTCATAACTGATCAACCAATGTATGATTCTAGTATCTAATGCAGTGATCAGAATGGGACCTGGGGTTTACAGATGTGCTCTTGAATGCTAGGTGGGGCCTGGTCCTTCACTATACATGTTACATTACTGCATTAGCAGTATCCATTCTGCTCGTATTTAGATGGCAGCCGACAAGTACAGCCAATGGATCTCATCCAAACGTGGACAAAATTAATGTTGCTAATGCGGATATGGAACTTCCCCATTATTGACATGGATATTGAGGGGCCTGGCCATGGGGGATAAGGATACCCTCAGTTTACGTCAAACTGTTTAAAAAAAAGTTGACTCGGCACAATAACAACTCCAAAATTAAAAAATATATTACGGCAGTATCTAGTGCTTGTTACAGATTAAGGAATCCTGATCTGCATAACAGTACATTGGTTATTTTGCCACACAGACAAATAATACTGATTTCGATTTTTAAAGGCTCTTTAAAATCTCCTTGTTTGTAAAAACATGAATTACATAACTACATAACTTTTCTCTAAACCATCTCTCTACCACTGCCTCCCAGTCACTACATGTCTTGCCTCTCCGAATACATTACTATATCCATTCAGTTACTGTAAGAAACCTCTCTAGATCCATTCCTCCTCTCAAACTGTATTCCTCCTGACACCTCTCCTCCACATCTTCTTTTACACCTCATCTCTTTTAACCAACATTCTAACAAGTTCTCACCATCACTTGTCTCTCACGGCAACTAAGCAGAAGTATCTCTGTTTGTATTTCCCTCCACCGCTCTCTCTAATCTCACCAACCTCCATCCCATTACCACAATTCCACTCTTCACTACTGCCTTCCCCAGGATCCCATCACTACTATTACAAAACAAATATAATGTAATGCAGAAAATTCCAGGTAGAAAGGGTTCATCACAAGTCCGGAATAGCTAGAGTGGAAATGTATCCAAGTCAGCTGTGGTTTTATTTGAACTTTTTTGATTTAATGACAAGTCACAGTATAGTGAATAACCTTTATCATTAGTCACTAAAGTGAATTTTATATACATACTGTAATATAGTGAGCGGTTTTAAAGAACAGATTGTAAGTGTATAGCACAAGTGTTTTAACACAATTTAGGTTGGTAAAAATTGCACTATTGTGACATATTGCACAAGTTTCATTTGCACAATCAAATCTTGTGATATTTAGCACATAAACATATTTGCACAAGTAAAACGATTGCACTATTTGTTTGATACACTTTGCCGAAGAAGGTTTTTTTTTTTTTTGCACTGCACTCTACAGATAGGCACTTAAACTTAACAGGGTTAAGCAGCCTTAGGCACTCCAGATGTTGTGCTCTACATCTCCATTAATGCTCGTATAGCCATAATACTGGCAATGCATTATGGGAGATGTGGTCCATGGCATCTGGAGTGCCGGAGGTTGCCTAGCTCTCACATAGATTATGTTTTTAATCTGGCTATTTTAGAATAACATTTGAATTATATTTTTTAATGAACTTCAAATTCCTGACAATCTATATATGTCTAGAACTCTGTGTGTTTCTGATCATACTGTGAAATTGATCTCTGGTTCTCAAGATTAAGCTGGTGCTTTACATATTTCAAAGCCTTTAACAGATACTACAATTAAGTAAACAATGAAGCCACGGCAGGAGCAGCTGTTCAATTAAAGCAGATCTGTCACCCACGAGAACTTTACATTAACCAACAGAGCACAAACCAACTGGTAAATCTGAACGATTTCTATATATTATGTTAACATTCTCATAAAACCTTTCAGCAGTTTCATCAGGTCCTTTGTATAATGGATTACAATTGCTCTTATCCCTCTCTTGATTCCTGTGTCAGCTATAACACTACATTCAATGCTTTAAAAAAAAAAAAAAGATACAACATGAGTAGCAGATCCGAGGACAAGGAGACAAGGAGTTAGGATGGGAAATCTATAAAATTTTACTTAATTCCATTTCATATTATTTAAATGCATATTATTATTCTGCTTCATTGCATCGAGAATGAAAATTTAGGATGTTTTGTACGATGTTTTGTATGTTTTTGCTCGACAGATGCTTTGTTCGACGTTTTTTTTTTAATTGTCAATAAAAAGGTTGAATTAATATATTATACTTGGGTTCAGTATTTCTAAAGGATTTGATTTTGAATGCTATTTCCTCTAATCTCACTCCAACATCAGAGAAAAATTATATTTATAGAATAGAATAACAGCGTACAACTCTATTAACCACAGACTTTGTTAAATGCATTGTAAAATACTGTAATAAAATAATAAAAAATACTGCAATGAGTGTTACTCAAAGTATTGTATAAACAGGTAAATATTGACATTTTACAAACCCATTGTTAGTCACTAAAGAGGTAATTGTTTGGAATTCAAAGTGGATTTTAAATTTAAGCCACAATAGTCATATTGTTAAAGAAAATCCAAGTCAACTATGTTTTGTTGGGCTATTTGATCCTAAAAATCACTTAGAAATGCCAACAGTTCCTATTTTAGAAAATAACTGTAAAAGAGCTATGGACTCATGTATTGAGGTCTGGCAGCGTTTACATCCCCTCCCGGAATTAGTCCATTATTTTAAAAGTTTCAGGCCAGATTCAAGGACTGAAAGCTTATTAAGCAACCGTAGCAATACTTGATAAACTGGATGCTTTTACAGCCAAACATTTAGGAGACAGACACGTAATCAATATATTTGAGCATGATACTATTACTACTAATATATATAAAGTCAAGGCAAGTAAAAAAAAGTAGCACTTTTTAGAGGACCATGTACCCCGTTCCCCCTCTCAAGCCTTGCCGAAGAGTGTAGCTGTTGGCATGGGGTTCTCTGATAAAAAATTATATTCTATGGACCTCTTGCAAGTAATTATCAAACTCATGACTGACTGAGCCTGATTTATAAAAATCTCATGTGTACAATAAAACCTCGAATGAGCTATGGATTGGGAAGGGGAGTTGTAGATGTGTTTGTTCGTGGTATAAAAAGCAAATCTAGAGCAAAGTTCTACAACAGAATAATAAGCCGGAACATTCCATTCGTTTCCATGGTGACTGCTGCACTTTACAAATATGTCCCCAGAGTTGTTCTCGTTATTTGGCCTCCACATATATCTCTCTTAAAAGTAATAAGAAAGAAATAAACTTTACATTCCTTCATTCATGAGAATTATTACATGTTCCCATTCTACTAAGTGTGAAAGGTTAATTGGCCACTTATAACATATGTTATATTCTCCTTGTTAAAATACATGGCAAGAATGAAACATATAATATGGAACCTCACCTTTGAAGATAGATTTACACTGTCTGCAACTCCTATCGATTCCACCTTAACAGTGGACAAGGTTATAACACAGTAAATGTGATTAATTCACATAGATTTTATCTTTATGAAATACTCATTTTGGATATGGGAATGACCGAGTCACTTTAAAGGGACACTATGGTCACCAGAACAACTACAGCTTAATGTTCAGGTGAGTATAGTAAGTAACTCTTTTAGACATGTACAATTCGTTTCGTTCCGAATGTACATTCAGACAAATTTTGTGAAATTTGGACATTCGGATCCCTATGAATGTCCAAAGTGACGAAGTTCGGTAGTTCGTAAGTGCCGTACCGAACCAAATTGGCGAAGTTCCGAATCGACGAAGTTCCGAAGTGCTTTGGATTTCTGAAAAATGCCAAAACAAGAGAGAGGGAGGGAAAATTACGTGAATGAATGACAGGAATCTTGACCAATGAGCTAATTCCTGGCACTGGGAGCCCTATAGATGTGTAAATGGTTGTGGTGGCTGTTCGAGTACTGGGAGCCCTATAGATGTGTAAGTGGTTGTGGTGGCAATCCTGGCACTGGGAGCCCTACAGATGTGTAAGTGGTTGTGGTTGCAGTGGCAGTCAGAGCACTGGGAGCCCTATAGATGTGTAAGTGGTTGTGGTGGCAGTCCTGGCACTGGGAGCCCTATAGATGTGTAAGTGGTTGTGGTGGCAATCCTGGAACTGGAGGTGGGAGCCCTATTGATGTGTAAGTGGTTGAGGTGGCAGTCCTGGCACTGAGAGCCCTACAGATGTGTAAGTGGTTGTGGTTGCAGTGGCAGTCAGAGCACTGGGAGCCCTATAGATGTGTAAGTGGTTGTGGTGGCAGTCCTGGCACTGGGAGCCCTATAGATGTGTAAGTGGTTGTGGTGGCAATCCTGGAACTGGAGGTGGGAGCCCTATAGATGTGTAAGTGGTTGAGGTGGCAGTCCTGGCACTGAGAGTCCAATAGATGTGTAAGTGGTTGTGGTGGCAGTCCTGGCACTGAGAGTCCTATAGATGTGTAAGTGGTTGTGGTGGCAGTCCTGGCACTGAGAGTCCTATAGATGTGTAAGTGGTTGAGGTGGCAGTCCTGGCACTGAGAGTCCTATAGATGTGTAAGTGGTTGAGGTGGCAGTCCTGGCACTGGGAGCCCTATAGATGTGTAAGTGGTTGAGGTGGCAGTCCTGGCACTGAGAGTCATATAGATATGTAAGTGGTTGTGGTGGCCGTCCTGGCACTGAGAGTCCTATAGATGTGTAAGTGGTTGTGGTGGCAGTACATGCACTGGGAGCCCTATAGATGTGTAAATGGTTGCGATAGGCTCTATAGGGCTCCCAGTGCCTAGACTGCCACCACAACCACTTACACATCAATAGGGCTTCCGTCTCCCAGTGCCAGGACTGCCACCACAAACACTTACAAATCTATAGACTCCAAGTGTGTGTCAGTGAGTGAGTGTATGTCTGTCAGTGAGTGTCTGTGTGTGTCTGTCAGTGAGTGTATGTCTGTCAGTGAGTGAGTGTATGTCTGTCAGTGAGTTTCTGTGTGTCTGTCAGTGAGTGTGTGTGTCTGCCAGTGTGTGTCTGTCAGTGAGTGAGTGACATGAGGGGGCTGCAAAATGGATCTTTGCCTGAGGCGGCAGAAATCCTTGCACCGGCCCTGACTGCACAAGTGATGAACACGATTCCCTCTTTTAATAAAACATGGCTGCCTTGGGAAGAATTTCTCGAGCTGTAAAACACTTCATATGTATGGATAGTTTAGGCTATCGAGCACCCACTCACATAGCAACTTTTTTTTTTCTTTTTCCATTTATTTATTTTCTTTCTTCTTCTTTTAGTTTTGTCTCTCCTCATCTTACTTAGTCTCAGTTGGATAAGACGGTTAATCATTGTCAAACTGAGACAGCAGATTGATTTGAAGATGTGAACCTGTACCATACTATTATACTATATTCGCAATTGTGTATTGTATATGTGACTTTTCCTGCTGTCCATCCTTAATTAAAGAATAAAGATAACACTAATATGAATTATTAATGGTATTTTAGAAAAAAAAATCCATGCTTCAGGGCTGCACTGAATACACAGTACACTGGCTAACATTTATTACAGAGTCTTAAATTATAGATATCTTTAAAAGCTTTCTATACTATCATTCTTTACTTCATTGGGTCTCCATTGGTTGGGACAGACACATCATATTTATCAGGTCCTTGCCGAATGTCTTTTATAAATGGTCTAGTATAGCAGCACTGCCAACCACAATATGATGGAGACCTCTCGGATACCGACAAGAGTCTAATGAAGGCATTGCATTTTGTGTGTTTTACATATGTTATATAACAACTAAAGAATGGCTCATCGAACTACTTTTACCCACGAAGAATTGGTTTCCAAGCTAATGCAACGTATTTCGTTTGGGTCGCTGCCAGGATAGGATAAAAACACTTCTCTATTTCATTATGATCAGCGGTACAGAACATATTATTAGCTTTATTAAATGTAACTTATTGCTGATGCTTCTTGCGCTCTAGGGGTTAATACCGACGTGACAACCTAGCCGCATGGTACCGACTATTAGCCAATATGTCAGCCATCAAGTTACGATTTGCTTTTGTCATACTTGTGGTTTCTATTAAGTGCATCATCGGCCCTCAAACATCAGTTATCTTACTTAGCAGGTACTTTGTACATAGATTATTAGGGCTATTAGGAGTTCTTCTAAAATGCTTGTATGATTTTAAATGTAATTATCAAACAAAAGACATTACAAAAACTAAATCATGACTCATACTTTCTAAGCATTATAAGGCAGATAAAAGCATTGTACATAATGGGTTTCAGCTCAAGAACAGCATTAATGTTACAGTTATAGAGTTAAAAGCAGGGACGGATGAAAATGTTTAAATTGTTCTAGAGTATATTTCTTAAAAAATAGTACATAGGGCACCTGGCGAGCACACACAAACACAATCCCTGAAGGCCAAAAATAAGTATAAGTATAAGTATAAGTATTGGGTAGATTTATTACACAGAGACTGAGCTTAGCTTAAAGGGATACTATCAGGGCCGCCATCAGAAATTTTGGGGCCCCTAACAGAGCGCAAGGTCTGTGCCCCCCTTCAAACCCGCCCACAGGCTGGGGATGATCTGAGTCGGCTGCCTCTCCTCGCGGCCTATATGCTGTCTCTCCTACTTCCCGCGGGGAGTAAGCTGGGAGGAAGTGACTGGCCGCCCTTCTTCCCAGCAGCACTTGCTTTCCGGCTGCATTTTTTTTTTTTAAAGGGGCCCGGTCGCGCTATTACAGCGCTGACCGGGCCCCTAAAGATAATAGGGCCTATTGGGTGTTCCTAAATGCTTGGGCCACCTGATGGGCCCTATCAGCGTGTGGGCCCCGGTGCAGATGCACCAGCTGCAGTTCCGCTGATCCATGTGTGGTCCGGGCGTCTGGGCCCGTGACAACCCCTGATGGCAACCCTGGATACTATAGTGCCAGGAATACAAAGCTATCCCGGCACTATCGCTTCCCCCTTCCTCGCGCCTTTATTTACTCACTTTTTCCCAGGCGGATCCAGGGGGGGGCCAACGGGGCAATTGCCCCTTCCGAGAATCCGAGGTTCTCCCTCTCCCCTGCCGGCTAATGCAGGGCTGGCGCTGTCCAAGCGCCAGCCTGCAATGTGCCTTCATGGACCAGAGGGGAGATCAGAGATCTCCCTCTCCGGTCCGCAGGCACTGTTTGCTGGCCGGCGGCAGGGGAGGGAGTCTGCAGCTCCTCCAGGTCCTTCTCTCGCGAGCACGGAGCGTTGCCACGGCAAAGCTCCGGATCTCGCGAGAGTGAACTCTAGCCCTGGAGACCGGGGCTAGAGTTCACTCTCACCACATGGACCACCAGGGATTCCCCACCGGACCACCAGGGATCAAGAAATGTCCCCCCTCCTCCCTAAACAAAGGTAAGAAGGGAGGGGGGACATTATGTATATTTTAAATAAATTAAAAAAATCATTTTATCAAATTAAAAAAAAACCATTAAAAAAGCCCCCCATCCTTATCACACACATACCCTACACACACACACACATTGCCCCCACATACATAGACTGCCCCATACACACACACTGCCCCCACATACATAGACTGCCCCCATACACACACACTGCCCCCACATACATACACTGCCCCCATACACACACATTGCCCCACATACATAGACTGCCCCATACACACACACTGCCCCCACATACATAGACTGCCCCATACACACACACTGCCCCCACATACATACACTGCCCCCATACACACACATTGCCCCCACATACATACACTGCCCCCATACAAACACACTGCCCCCACATACATACACTGCCCCCATACACACACATTGCCCCCACATACATACACTGCCCCCATACACACACACACTGCCCCCCACATACATACACACCCTACACACACATTGGCCCCCCACACACATACACTGCCCCATACACACAAACTTCCCCCCATACACACACTGCCCCCCATACACACATACATTGCCCCCCACTCACACTGCAATGCACACACACACACTGCCCCCTACCACACACTGCCGTCCTCACGTACACACCGCAACTTTCACACACACTGCTCACACAGTCCTTCTTACACAAACACACACACACTGCACCTCTGCTCCTATGCCCTACTACAGCCCAATTTCCAAGCAGACCTCAGGTAAGTTGTCAAATGTCAAACTGTTCTTAAACGGTTTGACTACTTACTCTGGGAGGGGGTCCCGGCACTACTGGCACCATAACCACTACACTGAGCTGTAGTGGGTATTGTGTCTGGATTATTTCTCTAAATAATCTGCAAGTGCCCCTCCCGAGGTCAGGCTCTGGATCCGCCACTGTAACGGACCAAAGGTCTTTTTGGATGCAGGAAGCCCTCTAGTGTCTGTCTGGTAGACAGCCACTGGAGGCAGACTTAGTGCTGCAATGTAAACATTGTAGTTTCTCTGGAACTACAATGTTAAACATTGCAGCACTAGGTAAAAAAAAAGGGACACTGCACCCAGACAGCTTCAATTAGCTGAAGTGTTCTGGGTGCCTACAGTGTCCCTTTAACACAATATAGGAACTCTCATGCTGCATGTACAGAATACCAAACCATTGGTACGAAATATCAAAGAGAGGGAAGAGCAGAAGCAAGAGAACCAGAAATAGAATAATCATTTAAAGCCAAGCGCTCGTGGGGGACAGCAGACATCAAATTGCATCAATATATGAGAAATGGAAGAACATTCTAATAAGGTTAAATAATGTGTGGAAGCACAGGTTTATAAAGCCCTCTCATGGGTTAGGCCAATGTGTGATTAATAAAAGTATGGATTCTATCTGGGCAGTACCATTGCTATACACTAGGTGGCATTCTCTCGCAGAGGCAATTATTACAGTCAAGCAAGCGGCATCCAGTACCATTTCAGAGTCAGTGAGAACACAGCTCCAGAACAACCTGCCCCCAGGAACCTCACATAACAAAAATTAGCCCTTCATAGGTGTGCAATAAAATGAACCCCATCAAGTTATTTCTGGGAAATAGCCAGACCTGTGCACTTTGTGACACACACCTTACTGAGAATACACGGGACATTGCCTGGGTAGCCACATTTGGGCAGCTTTGACTATCATCACTCATATCTTCAATTTGTACAGTGAATTTCTTGTTAAACCATTCTTGTAGTCATTTATTAATAGAAAACTCTCATCACCATAACAACTTCAGTTTATTTAAGTTGTTTTGGTGGTAGGAGTGCTGCGGCATTGTATTACCTTCAGGAGTTAATCCATTTTGCAGCAGTTTACCTTCAGGAGTTAACATATTTTGAAGCAGTTTAACCCAAAAGTCTGTCCCTTGGTGCCTGACCAGGTGCCCCGGTAGTTGAATTCGCTCTGCATTACAAGGAAATATTTAAATTTGGCTGCTGATTGGCTGAGAGTGTCAGATGTTGCTCTCAACCTTTTACTGGCTGCCCATTAAGAGAGAAAGAGTACAAATCAAAACATTTCTCATACTGTGGATTCATCAATTCTTTCATTACTTTTTGCTCAAAAAAATTGTTCTGTTTCATTTGTCTTTAATCTACCACTGCAGATTTGGCAGTCTTGACCGAAATTAATATATCTGCGAAAAATGTCGGAATTTAGCCAGAGAAAAGGTGACACTGTTTACCCTGTTTTTAATTTTTTTTTTTTATAAATACAGAGACCAAAAATAAAAGACAATTTTCAAACGCTTGATTCTCCTTGGGCTGTGCGCTCGGGACGTCCATGATCCCTTCAATGGCCCCTGTGGACTGTCTAGGACTGTCTGTAACGCTGACCACACGTATACACACCGGGTGTCGGTGAGGTGATCTTTACATCCGATTGTGTCGCAGCAGGAAGATTCACCCTCTTCATTTTCATCTACTTCATTTTTTACTACAAAATCCTCCCGCCTTCTCAGCTCTTCATACTAAGAGAACATCCAGATTGGTGAGATCCACCTATATATAGACATTTCTATAGTGCACTATCTTTTTGGACTGTGGCATATCAGGACTTTATTTTTTGTCTTTTTTCTTTTTTTTCTTTTTTTCATATTTTTTTCATTTTTTCTATTTTTTCTTTTTTGAATTCATATAGGCAGCAGCATTTGGTACCGTGCTAAAAATTTAGCTTCTACACCACCAGTGGGATCATTACCAGCTGTACATATACACATATAATGAACTTAACACTGTGCAAAAGCAAATAGTATTTATGGAGGATTTTTGTAATTATTTGTAAATAGCTACTGTATATATGATGAAATGAATGCAAATATACATACGATGAAATCATGCTATGAAAGACAATTATATATATTTTCCATATTAAGTTAAGAGAACAATAAATTTATTGCATTATTAGTAACGTTTGTTATTGAGATTTGTCATACATTTGAGTGCGGTATTCATATCTATTTGTTCATTCTATGAAAGTTAATTGACTTTCATCTTGACTTTTTAATTTAAATCATGTAGTATGTACTGACACCAGTTATATGTCCATGGGTAACAGACTCCCATGTTCTAACTGCAATTCTCGAGTTCTATTGTAGGCTTCACCTTGTGTGAACCTATGTGTGTACTCCATGCTCCATATACACATTTTATTCCATCTACAGATGGATACGACCTCTTTCACTGCCCAGAAAGGTGGAAATTGTCTCTGACTCTCCAGAATTCACAGCCCTAACAGTTTCTTTTTCTAATATTTATCGAACATTCTGTAATATTTATGTTATCACGTTGGTCTTCCTTCATAAACCCACAACCAGCCTGTTATCCCAACACTTAATACAACTGTGAAACTTACACTAACGCTATTTTGTGCGTATTTTTTTAAAACCATCAATACAGCTGCCTCCCTGGATTCCCTCTGTTGAGAAGGTTTTCTGTGCTGCAAAAAATCTTCTTGTATCCATCTCTGGGTTATTCACAAAACTGGAAATTGTGGACAGTTGGCAAGAGATTTGCAAATTTTAGGCCCTAATTGTGGAGCTGGTAAACAAACATAGTTGAAGTTTACTTACATATTGCAATTCGCTTAGTTTAGTCGAGGGGTCTCAAAATACTGCCCCGTGGTTCATTTTCTGCTACTGAACTGATTTTACGCATCCTGGGGCATAATTGAGGCCACTCTTGACGTTCAGAAATTAAGCTTGTCTCTTCTAAAATGCTGAGATTGCTATTGCCGCGATCTAAAAATCTTTTTAGGTCACGCAGCGTGCTAGATTAAACAAGTGACATGCCCATGCTCGAGAGAGAAGTAAAGAAATAGCGTGGAAGAGTTTTATTTCTATTTGAAAATCATTTTCATTAATGCTTTGTATGAGCATCTAAAAATGGAAAGTGATAGAGGGGCAGCCATCATCTCTTCTTCAGTGGTCTGGGAAACTCTAAAATATTTGGAAGAGAACTAGCATCAGCATTTACATACAATGACTTGTTTTATATTTTCAAGGATTCCATATTCTCCTTAATAAGTATGACCATGAATAGCCAAGTCGGAGGCAACCTTCAGCACTCCAGATGTTGTGGACTACATTTCCCATGATGCTCTTAGCATTAGGAGTGATGTCGTCCACAACATCTGTAGTAGGTTGCCTATCCAATGTCTAGTCCATACAGTCCATACATTTTAACCATTTTTTTTTATTTTGCATTTATATATACATATATTATTTTAGGGGTGTACTGATTTTAAATGATGTCTGTCAAAAGATATAGATGTACGGTATGTTTCAGGAATCCTAAAAATTTAATTTTAAATTTGAAGGATACCCTTTTTCATTATGGCTACATTATTTGATTTTTTTATTCAAAAAACTATTTAGGAAAAAGTGCCAATGGTTTTCCTTTTAAGCAGTTAGCGCATGATGGATCACATGCAATTAAGCACATCCGCCCTTCTTCAATGATTTCCAATACCGACATGTGTTTGCCAAAATTGTGCAGGTAGGGTTAATAATAGCCAGGGTATAATATTCTGTTTCAAAACACCTAATATCGTTCATAGGAAATACAATAAAATGACATACAATGTTTAATGACAGCCACCATTACCCAATAAATCCTTTTTACTAGTATAACTTGAACCAAATGGTCAGAACAATATAGATTTATCATTGACTTCACGAAGGAGTATCAGTAAATTCTCAGATTCTACAAGGCATTGAGAGTTAAGAATTTTCTCTTCATGTCCCAGTATTTTGCCAACACATCAGTGTTAAAGAATATCCCTGATTGAGCACAGGTGTGCCAGTCTGATAGCCTAAACCACTGGCGGACTCAGAAATGCCTTCTTTAATAGGTGCAGTGCAAAGCGTTCGGTCAGCAAGTCCGGAGAATCAGCGAGCTGATGCATTAAACTGTTGAACATGATGTGACCCAGCAAATGCTTTTAACGCATACTTCCTATTAAAATATCCATCCGACAATGCTGCAGTATTAATATTGTATAAGCAAAATTCATTAACTATCGTGTGTTCAATATAAAGTTGAAAGAACGGGCACATACAATTTAAGAATTTAATTTGATAAATACAGTAGCTGAATTAAAGTAAATAAACCACAAATACTTTTGCAATCACCACTATAACACTAGAAGAACGGTTGAGGGGTACCACGATAGCCACGGAAACATGGTATACAAATACAGTGTGGTCATTTTAGAGTGCAAGCTTTGTTTGTGGGGAACTCTGGTGAAGAAAACGGTTTGGTTTTCAATATTTTTTACTTTGTTCGCTATTGTTTTGTTTGACAAACTGTTGAAAAATAACAGGCATTAGTTTATTGAATAAACCAAAGGCCCAGTTATGAGCCAACAGTGTACCTGATTTATAGTGATCTGTCTGTCACAGCTGTGTTTTGTATTACACATGTTGTCTGTTTTGCTGCAGGTATGCAGCTTGCTAATTACCAATTAATTGAGGATTTATTTATTTATTACTGGTATTTATAAAGCGCCAACAGATTCCACAGCGCTGTACAATAAGTGGAGGGCGTACAATATACACAGACAAAAACGTAAAGGTAGAGAGGGCCCTGCCCGTAAGCTGATAACTAGCCATTGACGCTCTTTTATACAAAGTGCTTAGGTAGATTGCCCATGAGCTTACAATCTAAAGGTAAAATAGGGAAATGAGACAAGAGGTAGCAGGGGATATTGTAGGTGATGGCAGAGAGAATTTATAGTGTGACTGCAGTGATTAATAACATGTGAACGGAATGAGGAGGTGATTGACTGTGATTGGAAACAGATGGAGGAGTCATGCTATATAGTTAGAAGGAACCAGGGTGGGTGGGTAGAGCAGAGTAGAAATAAAGATTCTTAGTTGCAAAAATGGAAGTTAAATTGGGCCTGATGAAGAAGAAGGATGCATAGAAACATAGAAACCTAGAATGTGAGGGCAGATAAGAACCATTCGGCCCATCTAGTCTGCCCAATTTTCTAAATACTTTCATTAGTCCCTGGCCTTATCTTATAGTTAGGATAGCCTTATGCCTATCCCACGCATGCTTAAACGCCTTTACTGTGTTAACCTCTACCACTTCAGCTGGAAGGCTATTCCATGCATCCACTACCCTCTCAGTAAAGTAATACTTCCTGATATTATTTTTAAACCTTTGTCCCTCTAATTTAAGACTATGTCCTCTTGTTGTGGTAGTTTTTCTTCTTTTAAATATAGTCTCCTTTACTGTGCACAGTTATAGAAAGGAATGTACAGCTAGGAGTGGCAAGCAGAGGGAACGGGGGTGGTGGGAGTTAGGGGGGGGGGGCAGGAGTGTTGGAACAGACTAGCCATTTGTTGCAAATATTAAAATATTTTCCTTTTAATTTAAATCCCATCAGCCAGATTATTAATTACTACAGGTAACTGCAAGTACACATATTACAGTAGTAAAAATGGTAACATTGTAATAGTAAATTAATGCGCAGTAAAAAGGTGGAAGGAATACGGTGAGGTATCTTCTGAATCCCAGTCCATACCTTAAAGCTGCAGTTTTCAAATGAAGATTCTTAGTTGCAAAGATGGAAGTTAAATTGGGCCAATTGATTGGTAATTAATTACAGTAAGTACTGCACGGCTGATTTACATGAAAAAAAACAAGTTTCAGTACTAACGTTTTATACATCCGGGATGGCTGGGGTATTATCCTCTCAGCTATCTCAATGGTACAGTATAACCCCTTAAGGACCAGACTTCTGGAATAAAAGGGAATCATGACATGTCACACATGTCATGTGTCCTTAAGGGGTTAAGTACTTTGGCCTAAAATTCGAACTTCCCTTTGACTTTGAAACTAGTGAATAACCCTGATAGAACCTGTTTTTTTGCTCTATTATTTGTTTTGTCGGCACTAATTCTGTAAATGGTCTCATTATACAACTATGGTATATGGATATCCATTATTTTACCATGCATCAGTGTATTGTTATCACACTCTGTGCCATATTCAATGTATTATTATCTACTATACTTTATGTTATGCGGTTACACTTGTCATTTCTCTTCTGTAATTCTTACTGTTCAATTTAATTGAAAACTATAAATAAAGAGGTTTTTTTTTAGAAAAAAAGGATAAATTGTGGGGTGAGAAGAAAAGGGCGTTGAGCATTTAAGAGAGGGTTTGGTATGGAAGTGGAAGACTGATGGATAAAGAAAAAGTGGAAACTAGAGGGATTACTTAGAGTTCTCTACTTGTTCCAGACGATCCCTATGACTGTGTGTGTAACTAAATTCCGCTCTGATAACTTTCATCTGGAGGGGATGTGGGTCCCAACTTTGTTTGGAGCAAATCATGAGACCAAAGCAGGAGGGAGATCAAGGTTTGCATTCTTTTTTGGGGGGATTACTACCAGATGGCACACTTGGCAAAGGTAGTAGAATGGCACAACATGAGCTTTCAGAAAATCTGGTAAGCCATGTTCCGGTGCTGTAATGTCTGTCTGATGAGACATTCAGGAAGATGGTCAAGGAACAACCAAATACACTTTAGGTTTTCCCTCACTACACCCAATGTTTCTGGTCTCGGATAACCCGGAGTTTTCGCCAAGCTCTGTCTCTGTCTGGAATTTTGAAGGAAAGGAGCACATATACGTTTTCAGAGTTCTGTTGTGATGGAAAGTTGCTACCCCTCCATGAACTGGTCCCAGACATGACCCCTCCACAGTGCAGTGGAACTATTCAAATATCGCCAGCTTTGCCACTATTTCGCATCCACTGTTCACCAACTGCAATTACACAGCCACTGCTGCCCCTGAAGTAAATATGTTCGAGGGCAAAACTTTTATAACCAAGTTATATCGGCTACTGTTGTCAGAGGACAGTCCCTCCCTGTAGCGGGATGCCTCGGGAACCCGATCGGTTACCCTTCCTCATGCGCTCCCAGTAGGAGACGACACTTAGGGCGCAAATCCCCATTTGAACGGATACTCCTTCTCTGATTGGTCGCCGGCGCCCAGGTAGGAGGGGGGGGGCAGTGATTATAGCTCCATTGGGAGCGGTTAGGATGATCCAAGACATGAGAACGCAAAACTGCCGGTTCGGCATATGAATGCTGCCCCTGGTGGGCATTGTCACGGCACAGTGCCACCCCTTTAAGAGACCTGGCTGGGTTCAAACTCACAGCTCCAGTATCCCAGTCAGGTTCTCTGCCGTACTGTCCACCAGGGGGCTTCAGTTTTTGTTTGCATTTTTCTGCTTCCTGACCACCTTGCCCTGGATTAAGCAGCACTGATCCACCTGCAGCCCTTTTCCAATTAGGGTCAGCTGCACATAATAAGCAGGCTGTAAAAGCCAGCCCTGCCTAAGACCTAGGATCTGGTCATTTTGCCTGTTTGGTGTTTCCTGCCGGATCTTTGATTTGCTTCTGACTGATTTGCTGGACTCTGACCTCTGCCTGATTTATCGACTTTGTTACTCCGCTGCCAGCCCTGACTTCTGCTTCTCATCTGACCCTACCTTTGGATTTCCCCTCAATCTGTACTGTGTTTTGGATTTTGCCAGCTTCCTGTGCCATCTCCTGCAACTGGGCTCCAACTCCTGGTAAACTGTTCCATACGTCCCCTGGTGACTGTTACAGGCATTCGGTTGGTTATACAAACCGGCAGCCACCCAGGGAAACACGACCTGCTTGCCTGCTTGTTTCCCTTGCATTCTGCGGTTTTCACACCTCGTTAGCAAGGTGTGAACATTTTAACTAAACATTTTAAATGGGGTATCGGGGTGGTCTGGCGCATGGGCTCCGTGCGCCAGAGCGCCCCCGCGTAGTTGAAAAGTAGAATGCATTGTACAGTGTAAAAATACAAAGGGAGACACACATCCAACAAGGGAAAATCATGGAATACACACTGGGGACACAAAATACAAAACCAAAACATCTGAATACTCAGTGGGCATGGCACTTAGTGGCGATGTCCCGCCACACTCCCCTTTCACTAAATATGTCGTTAACAGCTCAGGAATGGAACAAAATGGTGACCTTTACTCACTTCAGCTCCATATGCACTAAATATCTGGAAATCAGATATAAGATCCTTACTCACTGATATGATACACGACAGAAAGTGCAAAGGTATTTCCCGGAGGCGTCAGAGGTCTGTTGGAGATGCAGGGAAGGAGTTGGGTCTCTACTACATATTTTTTGAGAATGTCCTCTTTTAACATCCTACTGGAAGAAGGCTCACAACCCCTATTAAAGATAGCAGACAAGGGGGTGACTTTTCATCCAGCTGACATACTGCTCAACCGATCGGCTGTCCTCTCTCGATATATAAAGAAAACATTATTGAGGTGTCTGCTGACAGCAGCACACTCCTTGATCCCAGCCTTTGGTTACAGAGGGATCTGCTGACATTCCAGGATTGCCTCGGGAGGGTTGGAGGAGAGAGTGGCAGCAATAAGGGGGAGGTTGGAGAAGCACAAATAAGTCTGGAGTAGATGGATGTTGTACTTGAGTCAAACAGACAGATTAGTTGCATAGGTGTGTGTTGAAATGGTGCTAGCCAGGTAGACGGGAGAAATGAAGGCTGTTGAAACCAGTGAACAGAGCTGTCCACTTCGGAATACCCCAATTCCTCCCTTCCTCTTTTTTTTTTCCACTCCTCTTTCTTTGCTCCCTTTCCTTGTCTGATGTCTCTCATATCCAAGTTCTGCTGTTCTATACTTCTTTCTCACCTTCCCTTACTCTTAACTAGTTTCCCTGCAGATAGGGCTGTAGTAGACAGCTTTACGCAGAATGTGGGAGTTACAATATCTACGAGGTGTTATATTTGCACTTTCAATTTTTTTTAAAAATCTTTATTTAGAGTTTTTTGTTGGAAGAAAGAATGTATTTCAAAAAGTACAAATATCAGACATTTTAGCCTTAAGCAAATGCGTATAACAATATAAGAGCGTATGTGCAAAACATTTAACATACTGGTCCATGGTCATCTGAGAGTACAATGTATTATTTTACAGTTTATTTGTGATATAAGGTTATTGCGATCCACCCGTAATAATGTTTGCTTAAAGATTCAAGGGTAGAAAGAAATCATGAGAGGTAAAGGGGGACGCACTTTTAATTTTAATGGGCTACTACCAGACTTTTTTGCAATGCTGAGACCAGAGACAGTCAGACATTGAATTGAGAAACGATTGTTATGACCTTCCACTTGATGGATTGGGCCATTGTCTCCGACCGGTATTATAGGTGTTTTTGTTATTTTAACCAGTGGGCTTATAGATAAGCTACCACGGACAAGCTGCTCTTCAATGACATTCATAGTTCCAATAGCACTTATGGCCCACTGAGTTAGATACACCTTACTACCTCACTGCATCTATTAGGGGTTCTCCAAGCATTACATGTCCTAAACTCGCTTACAAATTGTTAAAGCAATTATTATACCTTCTTTTCGATCACCTTAATCACATTCTCCATTGTTTGAAATGGAAATACATTTTGTATTCACTGCGACAATTGTAACTCTGTTTTCAACGGTATTGTTATCTTTCTCAAAATCTTTTGAATAAAAAAAGATTATCAAATAAAATGAAAAAAAAGAAAGAAGAGAATTGGAGCGACCTCTAACAGAAATGAAGAGAATGATGGGGTATTTAGGAGTGGAACCTGATAAAGGATGGCAAGAAGAGGAATTAATGTGTCAATGAAAGAATGAAAAGGGTCGATTGGAATGGAATAAGAAAAGAAAAAAAGAAAAGAAAAAGGCTGAATGTCTGATTAAAGTAAAATAAGAAAATCAAAGTCTGAGCACTTCCAAATACGTAATGTGATTTCTGCAGAATATTTTCCATGCATGTTTAAAACATTCACCATCTCTTTTCTCGAAACGCATGAAATTGACCGTCATATCCTATTTACATCTTTCTCGTTTCCTATTCACTTGACCGTCCTGCCTAAAAGTGGATAAATAAAAATTATCAGTCAATTATAAATGTAAATATATAAATGCAATTAACTAATATTATATTGGGATACAAATCATAAAATAGCTGCTGGGAAATAGGGATGTTTTGAGAACCGCCAGCTATAAAATATGATACAAAATCATCCTATTTCAATGGAACGGCCCCCTTTACGAACACAGAACCTGTGATACTGACAATACCTCATACGACTGTGAAATGTTAGCACAGTGTATGCCTGGGTGCTCTGAACTGAAGCCCATGGAACAACGCAGTAGGAGGAGTGGGCCTTGACAGAGCCAGGAAGTGGGCAGGTGCTAGTGTTTGGGGGTTGGCTTATTTTAATGGAGCTTGGGGGCGGAGACAGGGAGTATAAAGAGCAGCCATTTTAGAAGAGGGGCCATTTTAACCAGAGCCTTTCTTACCTGTAAATTGTGTCAGGTCGGCGAGGTTCTTTTTCTTTGTCGTTTCTGCAGGATTATGGCGTCGCTAGATGAGATCCTGGATGGTGTTCGGGCAGCGGTGAAGGACAGAGGACTGGATTGGCTTCATCAGCAGTTGGGGACTGCCGGGCCTGCTCCTGCGGTACCGGCCCGTCGACCGGCAAGGAGGACGAGACCACCTCAGCGTTTGAGCCCGGGCGCTGGGCCTGCAGCGCGGCGGAGGAGGAGCCCTTCAGCGGGAAGTGGGGTGAACGACGGTCCGGGTGAGCCCCGGTCAACAGAGCCAGGCAGGCGCACGGCTCGCTCCGGTGGGCGCGGCAGCGGCCTGGCGAGGACGGCCGCACAGCGCATGGTGGCGGATGGATCTAAGCCACGCGGTTCCGCGGCTGGCAGGAGGAACGGTCCGGGCGGATCTCGGAAGACGGCCGGGACGGAGGCCAGGCCGGCTGGGAGTCATGTGAGCGGCGGCACGAAGCGGACACGTCCCGGTGAGTCAGCCACTAGTGCGAATGCTGGAGGGCAGGGGTGTGATGGTGATGGCGGATGTATGACGGCCCCTCAAGCCGTGGTGGGAGGCCAAGACAGCGGTGTGAGGGCAAGGACGTCTCAGGCTGAGGCAGGTCAGGGAGACAGATGCAGGGACAAGGGGACCTCACAAGAAGAGAGTGGGTCTGGGCACACGGCAGGCTGCCAGGATAGCGAAGATGAATCTGACATGGGGCAGACGGCCGAGGAGAGGCCAGGCTCGGCACTGACAGTTGAGGGACAGGGTGCTCAAACTGTTAAGCTGGTTCGGGATGTCAGCGGTAGGCGGGAGGGCCCATCTGGCCGCTCCCAGGGTCAGCTTCATGACAGGGAGGCCGCAGGGAGTGAGTAGAGAGCAGAACGACGCTTCTCTGGCGTCAGGCGCAGCGTTTCGAGGAGCAGAGCAAGGAGTTCAGGGAGCAGGGAAAGATCACCTGCGCGGAGCGGGTGCAGCTTAGCAGGCTCATGTTGCAGGAGGCGTGATTCCAGGGATAGCAGGAGGAGGAGTCAGCGGAGAAGATCGGGTTCGCCGGGAGAGAGGCTCAGTGATCGGTGGAGGGGATCATCTCGTGAGGGCAGTCGCCCTGCGAGACGCAGCGTTGCTGAGGAGGATTGGGAGGAACGTAGGGAGGAAAGGCGGGTGAGGAAGGTTCAGGACAGACTACCCAGATTTCCTTCTCCCTACAGGTCTCGGAGCAATACCCCTACGGTCTCGAGGCGAGTCCAGGCGGATGGGAGTCGGCGACAACGGGATTCTCCGGTGCCTGAAAAGGTGGACGGAAGGACGGCGCCTCTGCAGCCAGCTACGGCCAGAGGTTCGAGTGGTGAGTTCCTACACACACGACACCCAGGACAGTTGTTAAATGATTTAAGAACATTTTTAGATTCTTGGTCTGGGAAAGAGGGGTCGCCTGCGCAATTCGGGAAGGTGTGGGCGCGAGAGAGTAGTCGGGACATAGCTACAGGGCTCGGGGTTACACAGCTGTCCGCGCACGGCGGAGGTGAGTCGGGAGCGGGGGCTGATTTGTCTGGGTTGGAAGGAGGGGGCGAAGAGCGGGAGGTAGGGGATGTCCCGGATGCGGCGCGGCAGAATGTGCACGTGTCCTTCGCGGGCCCCCTCGGATGTCATTTAAAGGTGGAAGTGAAGGAGAAGATATGGAAAGGTGAGTTTGTGGAGATATTTTCCCTCCTTCCCCTAGAGGAATTCTTAGACTTGAAGGAGGAGGATAAGAAGGATGCTAAAAAGGAGGAAGAGGAGAAAAGGCGGAGGTATCGCAAGATACCTAAGACCTTTGGGAATTGGTTGAGGGCCTTCTGCATTCTAGCTAGTGTAATCGGGGAGAAGGCTCCGGGGCGTTGCTCAGAACTATTTTGTTATTTGGACGGGATAGGTGATGCGTACCGAACCTACGGAGGTTTGGCTTGGTGGAGGTACGACGAACAATTTCGTCAGCGGCTGGCAGCGAATGCGAACATGCGGTGGGACCAAATGGACCTGCCGTTATGGATGCGCCTTATGATGGCCCAGAAGGCGGCGCCCTTTCCTGGGGCAGCCGGCACGGCCTCAGGGGCCGGGTCGGCTGGGCAAAAGAAAGGTTTCTGTTGGATGTTCAACGAAGGACATTGCAAATGGGGAAATAATTGCAGGTTCCGGCACGAATGCTCAGGCTGCGGGGGGTCACACGGTGTCAACCGTTGTTTCAAAAAAGGTAAGTCTGGCGGGGGAAGCGGGCCCGCAGGGGCGGCAGCTACCGCAGCTCCCGTTGGGAGCGTCTCCGGTGAAAATAGACGTGATGTTGCCTTGGCTAAGGCAATACGTTAACAGGGAAGATGCTATTTTCTTGTGGCGGGGTTTTCGGGAAGGGTTCTTTATTCCCTACGTAGTTAGGGGACCTGGTACGTTATGTGGGAATCTTAAGTCAGTGCGGGAACACCCAGAGGTTGTGAGGGACAAGCTAAGTAAGGAAGTGCAACTGGGGAGGATGGCGGGGCCGTTCTCGGCACCGCCATTGCCCGATTTGCGAATATCCCCGTTGGGCGTGGTCCCCAAGAAGGAGGCAGGCAAATTCAGGTTGATTCACCATTTATCGTACCCGAAAGGGGCTTCGGTGAATGATGACATCGACACGGCTCTTAGCTCCGTCTCTTATACGTCATTTGACAAGGCAGTCGAGTTGGTTAGGAGGCTGGGGCATGGTGCACTGATGGCAAAGGTAGATGTGGAAGCAGCATTTCGACTGCTCCCGATACACCCGGACTGCCATCATCTGCTCGGTTGCTGTTTTGAAGGGGAATATTTTGTTGATCTGTGCCTGCCTATGGGGTGTTCGATCTCGTGCGCCTATTTCAAGAAGTTTAGTACCTTCTTGGAGTGGGTTGTGCGGACGGAATCGGCAGAGGGTGCGGTGGTGCATTACCTCGATGATTTTCTTTGCGTGGGCCCGCGGGATTCGGACCGCTGTAAACAGATATTGGACGTGTTTCAGTGGGTGGCGCATAAAGTAGGGGTTCCCCCTGGCAGAGGACAAGACGGTAGGGCCTACGACGTGCCTTAGTTTTTTGGGCTTAGAAATTGACTCCTGTAAATGGGAATGCAGGTTACCGGGGGACAAATTATCACGGCTGCGGGAGCTGGTGGCCACGGTAGGGAGGGCCAAGAAAGTGACACTGCGCGGGCTCCAATCGCTGGTGGGGAGCCTTAATTTCGCGTGCCGGGTCATACCCATGGGGAGGGTTTTCTGTAGGCGCCTCGCGCAAGCTACGAGTAAGGTGCGTCTGCCGTCACATTACATTAGGGTTTCGGCGGATATGAAGGCGGATTTAATGGTGTGGGACCGGTTCTTGCAGGATTTTAATGGAACGGTGATTTTTCGAGAGCCGGCGGCATCAGGGGAGGTTGTTGGTCTATACACCGACGCTTCTGGTAGCATAGGCTTTGGGGCTTACCTGGGGGGTCACTGGTGCGCTGAGCCATGGCCGGAGGCCTGGAGGCAAAGCTCGCTGATTAAAAATCTAGCGTTTCTGGAGCTATTCCCGGTGGTGGTAGCGGTGAGTTTGTGGGGGCGGGTGTTGTCCAACAAGCATATTATATTTCACTCGGATAACATGGCGGTAGTACAGGCGATCAATAGTTTGTCGGCGTCGTCCCTCCCTGTTTTGTGTTTGCTGCGGCGTTTTGTCCTTCTTTGTATGTCTTTTAATTTGGTGTTTAGGGCTAGGCACATCCCTGGTATGTTGAATGTGGTAGCTGATGCGCTTTCTCGTTTTCAGTGGGAACGATTTCGGGAAGCGGCGCCGGAAGCTTTGGCACAGGGGCAGGCTTGCCCTGGCGAGATGTGGCAGCTCGGGACCGCATGCTTGGGGAGTGTATAAAGAATTCTCTTGCGCCGAGCACTTGGTCAGGCTATGTCAAGGTTTGGAAAGAATGGGACGAGGCGGTACAGCAGGTAGGGGGTGACAGTTCGCAAGGGCAGAGGGTGGATGTGCTGTTGTGGGTACTGTGTCGCTTGTTTGCTAAACAAGCGTCGCCGGCCGTGATAGATAGGTGCATGTCTGCCATGGCGTTTTTGTTCAAGTTCAACGGGTGGGAGGACATTACGAAGAACTTTCTAATACGCCAGGCTTTGAAGGGCTTTAAGAAGGGTAAGAAGCTCGCGGACCCGAGGCGACCGGTGTCGTTTTCGGTCTTGCAAAACCTGTTAAGTGTGTTGATCGATCTGTGTAATTCCCCTTTCGAAGTGACACTATTTTCCGGGGCGTTTGTCTGGGCGTTTTTTGGGGCTTTTCGCATTAGTGAGCTGGTGAGTGCCAACAAGTCGGGGAACGGTGGTTTGATGTTCAAGGACGTGGTCGTAGGTAATGATCAGGTGCAGATATGGCTGCGCCGGTCTAAAACGGACGTGTACGGCAAGGGACGTGCGGTGGTACTGTATGAGTTGCCAGGATCAGAGGCTTGCCCGGTGGCTTGTGGCAAAAGGTACTGTGAGGTGCGGCCAGAAGGTAAGAGTTGTTTCTTTTTACACGCCGATGGTTCAGCGTTGTCGAGATTTCAGTTTCTGTGGGTTTTTCGAATGGGTCTGCAGAGAATGGGCTTAGAGCCGAGTCAATTTGGGACGCACTCCTTTCGCATTGGGGCAGCGACGGAAGCTGCGCGTTTAGGTTTGGGGGACGAGAAGATCAAGCAAATAGGGAGGTGGGAGTCCGTGCGATTCCGCTCGTATGTAAGGCCTGATAAGTTGGTGTAATTGCTAGGGTGCAAGTATCTGGGGATGGGGACGTTGCCTTTTTTCTGCCACTAATTTTGTCTCTTTTCAGGTTTGGAAGTTTGGTTGCTGGGCCACTCGTATGTGTACTGGGCGGAGAAGAGAGCCGCAGTTCGCAGAAGCGGATCACAGCTGGGCTTTCCTTTGGAACGAGTGACTCTATGTTGGTTTGGTTTCAGGGGCGCAAGTTGGCAGAGTTTGTGTAATTTCTTGTTTCAGAAAGTGGTTGGTGGGTCGGTCCCGGATGTGGTATTGATTCATGGAGAAGGGAACGACTTAGGTGGGATTCCGCAAAGGGAATTGGTGAGAAGGATGAAAAGGGATGTAGATCGGCTGAGGGAGCTGGTTCCTGGCGTGGTGGTGGTGTGGTCTGAAATGGTTCCGCGATTTGCGTGGCGGCACGCCAGGGACCCGGCTGCAATAGCTCGATCGAGGGGTAAGGTTAATAAGATTATGTCAGTTTTTATTAGACGTTCTGGGGGCGTAGTGGTGCGTCACAGAGAGTTGGAGGGCATGTTACCTGGGTATTTCAGGAGGGACGGTGTACACCTGTCAGACGTGGGGAACGATTTGTTGAACCTTGGGTTCCACGAAGGTATTGAGCAGGCCCTGTTTAGGTGTGGTGGGGGTCGCACATGCGCTTAAGGAGGTCAAGCCATGTGCTGTGGCGGAACAGGGCATAGTAGAAATTGGAATTTGGCGTAGAGTTTGGACTGGACAGGCCGAGGTGTAGGCCTGATGGAATTAAGGACTGGTTGGTTCTAGCTCTTCGGTGGCGACGAACCTGTGGGTGTAGGGGTGTCTGAGGTACACCCCTACAGTTAACAATATGATGTGGGGCCTCTTTGGTAGGCCGTGTTTCAAGTGAATTGTTATTTGTTATATATTGTTCAATTGGTAGGGTCATTGTCAGGGGTACTGTGTGGGGGGTATAGTAATTTAATGTATAGTTGGACAATGACCCTAAATTATGTTAATTATGTTAATTTATGATAATTTAATTAATAATTTAATTAATAAAAGCTGTGGACTTTATACTCCAACAGAATTAACTGTGTCCGTGTCTTATTTAGTTTAAGGTTATAGTGCACGACGAATATCGTCTGTACAAAGGTTTATATAAAAGTTTTAGCACATGCCGAATAACGTCTGTGCAAATGTCATGAAGCCCATGGAACAACGCAGTAGGAGGAGTGGGCCTTGACAGAGCCAGGAAGTGGGCAGGTGCTAGTGTTTGGGGGTTGGCTTATTTTAATGGAGCTTGGGGGCGGAGACAGGGAGTATAAAGAGCAGCCATTTTAGAAGAGGGGCCATTTTAACCAGAGCCTTTCTTACCTGTAAATTGTCCCACCCACCCTCCCTCGGTTTAGCAGTTCCGTTTCAGTCACAGCGGCGGAACAGGGCATAGTAGAAATTGGAATTTGGCGTAGAGTTTGGACTGGACAGGCCGAGGTGTAGGCCTGATGGAATTAAGGACTGGTTGGTTCTAGCTCTTCGGTGGCGACGAACCTGTGGGTGTAGGGGTGTCTGAGGTACACCCCTACAGTTAACAATATGATGTGGGGCCTCTTTGGTAGGCCGTGTTTCAAGTGAATTGTTATTTGTTATATATTGTTCAATTGGTAGGGTCATTGTCAGGGGTACTGTGTGGGGGGTATAGTAATTTAATGTATAGTTGGACAATGACCCTAAATTATGTTAATTATGTTAATTTATGATAATTTAATTAATAATTTAATTAATAAAAGCTGTGGACTTTATACTCCAACAGAATTAACTGTGTCCGTGTCTTATTTAGTTTAAGGTTATAGTGCACGACGAATATCGTCTGTACAAAGGTTTATATAAAAGTTTTAGCACATGCCGAATAATGTCTGTGCAAATGTCAAGTGCTTATCCTTGGTGAATTGTCCGTTACGCTCACTGTGCATTTGTAACTGTCTGACTCACCATAACTTCAATTAACATCCCACAGCTTTGGCTGTCATGGGCTACAAATTAGGAGTTTGGCTATTCTCATTATAGGGATTATTATATTTTACAGTACCAAAGCTGGTCAACAGTATATATTTATATAACTAGTAATTTTATATAGTGTATATGCACAGCGCTGCAAAAACAGCTGTTGTTGTGTTCATAGTTCTGTGACTATATTGACTATGTTTTATGTTTAAGGGAATAATATATCGGCCTTTCCTTCCAAATTGAAATTATCTTAATTCCGGATTCTGTTTTATTTCTCCTCCATTTTTTTCCAGGCTGTTTTTCCTTTGTTTCTGAATGTTCTTATTTCCTTGTCTCAATATAGCTGACTAACGGCATGATGTGGGTTGCTGTGTTGAGAGGGTTTGTTGGTGTATGCATCCTCAGCGAACGTATCTGAAAATATCTGGCTCTGAGATTTTTACATTCATTGTAATGGCTGTATGAATTGGTTGGGGTCTTGGGAGCGGGGTTAAAATTAGATTTTATCCTGAAGAAAAACAGATCGGAACACTGGGCATTCAACATAGGTGGAGACATGGTGAGGATTGAGCAGGCTAATGAGCAGCTACAGAGACACTCCAGGGACAAAAACAACTTCAACTGAAAATTCAGAAGCCAGTTGAGAACAGTTTAACTTCTTGAGGTAAGAGTGCCCCCATAAGCCTCTCGGCACCATAACAACTTTATTTAGATGAAGTAATTTTGATGACTGGAGTGTCCCTTTAAGTGAAATCTCAAACCTGGCAGCAGGCATGATAGGTATATATCCTACAGAATACTATCATCATTAATATGACAGTAACATGAAGAAATAAACAAATACATTCTTTCTTGTGATTGGGCAAAATGGGATTTGAATGGGCAGTCATTAACAGCAAACTTACATTTCCTATTAGAAGAAATATTTAATTTCCCACATCAGTTTCCGCAATAATTAATTTGGTTTTCCAAGGCAAACAGACAGAGCTTTCAATACCGTTAATCTGTCCACTGCTCCCCATACACAGGCACCAGACAGTGGCATCTGTCTACCAACCGCTTATTTCACCATGAGAATAACAGGCTTTCCTTCTCTCCAATTAAACTGCAGTATGAATGACATCTCAGACATTAAAGAGCATAACTGTGGGTGTTTGCTTTTCTTTTACCCCACATCTTATTCAGATGTCATTAAAATAAAAACGTTGCTAAAATATCAACATTTTTTTATTTTTTTTTAATAAAAACACCTGTCTCCCACTGCCTCAGACAATGACTGCTCTCTGTACCACCTTAGCTGAGCTTAGTGAGAGGGTTCTAATGTGTATCACCTGTATTCCCTCACCCAACTTGCTGCTCCTGGGATTTTCCACGTACAGGCAATCAATGCTATGGTACATTGTACAACGGCTGTGCTGTTAAAAATGCTGTGTGCCAGGAATTTTACAAAAATAAAACTGGCTTTCTGAATAAATTCCAACCTCCAAGTGTACCATGATTGTGTATGCAATGTATAGCTTGATTTCATATTCTATTTCAGGGTTAGACAACCTTCAGCACTTTAGATCGTGTGGACTACACCTCCCATAATGCTCTCATAGCCATAACGCTAACACCGGAGCTGTAATCAATTGACATCAGAAGAGAATAAGCATTAAAGGAAAACAAACAGTACTCTGGAAATTATTACATTGAATAAAACATTGAGCATCACATGGAAATATAGGTTAGCACAAGTCAAACTCACTTCCATCCTCCGTTAGATACTCACCCAGTCTCCACTCCTTCAAAAAATCGTTAAAAACCCACTTCTTCATAAAAGTGTATCAATTAAACTGGTAATAGCTCACGACTGATTCCTCTCATTAGTCTAATACTATCCTTACCTTTTGTGTAACTTTACCCCACTCCCCTTGTACTGTACTGTCCAAGTCAACGGTGCTACCATCAGCTCCACACGCTTCCTAGGTGTTCTCTTTGACTCCGACCTCTCCTTCAAGCCTCATATTCAATCTATCGCCAAATCCAGTCATTTCCATCTCAAAAACATTGCGTGCATCCGCCCCTACTTAACGCCAGATGCGACTAAGGTGTTGGTCCATTCCACTGGAGATAAGGTGATGCTCATCCAGTCTCCACTCCTTCAAAAAATCGTTAAAAACTCACTTCTTCATAAAAGCGTATCAATTAAACTGTTAATAGCTCCCAACTGATTCCTCTTCTGCAACTGTCACTAGTCTAATACTATCCTTACCTTTTTGTGTCATTTTACCCCACTCCCTCTAGCATGTAAGCTCATTGAGCAGGGCCCTCAACCCCTCTGTTCTTGTGCGTCCATTTGTCTGGTTACAATAACATGTCTGTTCGTCCACCCACTGAAAAGAGCTGCGGAATTTGTTGGCGCTATATAAATAATAACATAATCAGGGCCGGATTAAGAGCCCAGTGGGCCTGGTGCTGACAATTATGATGGGCCTATTTACAGAATCTTATCGACCAAAAACACTAAAACGGTCATACCTCCCAAGCGTCATGTATCTGATGGAGATGGTGTTGGAGGGAAACTCATAGGATGCAGCTATAAGAAAACACATACTCTATGCTAATCTCTCTCTAATTTATGCTTTCATCTTTCAAGTAAATCCATACCCCCTAACAGCAGTGTCCAGTGAAGCAGGAAGTCAATGGGCGGGGTAAAAGGGTGGGCCACTGGTGCGAATCACGTCACCAGACCTGCCAAAAGGGGAGAACATGCCCAAAAAGGGGGCATGTCTGTCCAAAGAATTTGAAGGACAGCCTGGCATGAATGCATGTCAGGCTGCCCGCCAATCCTGCAGGCTGGCCAACTAAGGGCATACTATGCAGGCAGCACTCTGAGCTTGACATAAATGCGTCTAATGATGCGCTCACTCCATGCTTTCTAAGGACTGTCCCCTAGCACTCGCTGGTCCACTTGTCTCCTTATCTTCTTACTAGCAGGCAGAAGTTCCTGGTATACAGTCTGAGACAGAGAAAATGTGTATGTAGTGAGTGTAGAAGAAAGGAGGGGACATAACACAGTGTTAGAGAGACCAACGTCTGCATTACCAAAACTAATTTTATTGTCAGCCAGTCCACACAAGTTTTGTTCCCATACATCCCTCTTAAGCTTCCAAACTTAAAGGGACACTATAGTCACCAGAACAACTACAGCTTATTGTATTTGTTCTGGTAAGTAGAATCATTCCATTCAGGCCTTTTGCAGTAAACACTGTCTTTTCAGAGAAAATAACTTGACTGGCCACTCCTTAGATGGCTGCTAGAGGTGCTTCCTGGTGCAGTACTGCCTAGTGTGCAGCACTGCCATTCAGTGTCTCCACCCTCTGCATGCAGACACTGAACTTTCCTCATAGAGATGCATTGATTCAATTTATCTTTATGAGGAGATGCTGATTGGCCAGGGCTATGTTGGACTTGTGCTGGCTCTGCCCCTGATCTGCCTAGTTAACAGTCTCAGCCAATCCTATGGGCAAGTATTGTAATTTGCTCAGACCACCACTTCTGATGATGTCAGCAGACAGTCAGTTCAGAGGCAGAGCCAGCAGCTGCAGACTTGAATACAAGTTATATTTTACTATACTTAGGGAGGCAAGAAGGGGCCAGGGTGGTGTTTTTAACATAATAGGGTCAGAAATACATGATTGTGTTCCTGACCCTGTAATGCTCCTTTAAGCAAGAGTATGTGAAGAGTAGTTAGGGTTTCCACCTTTCTTGGGAAAAAATACCAGCCTTAATCATTTGTATAATCACAAGGAGTGACATCAGGGAAAATTCTGTAAAATCACCAACAAACTACTCACAGTTTGATTCTGCTGTATAGATGGATTGCTCCCAATGTCTCCCTGTCTCCCAGTGTCTCAGTCTCGCAAGTCACCCAGTGTCTCAGTGTCCCTATGTATCACAGTGTCAGTGTCCCCATGTCGCCCAGTCCCCTAGTCTCCCAGTGTCTATGTCTCAGTGTCCCAATGTCTCAGTGTGTCCCCATGTCACTAGGATACTGGGGACACAGTGAGACCTGGGGACACTGAGAGACATGGGGACACTGAGAGACCCGGGAACACACAGACATGGGGACACTGGGAGACATGGGGACACTGAGACATTTAGGGAAACTGGGAGAAATGGGGACACTGAGACACTAGGGGCACAGACACTGAGACATTTGGGGACACTAAGACACTAGGGACACAGAGACATGGGAACACAGACACTGGGAGACTAGGGGACACTGGCTGGGAGATAGACACTTGGGGACACTGGGAGACATGGGGACAGTTGTGGACATAGACATGGGACACTGGGACATATAGGGACACTGGGAGACATGGGGACACTAGGCACTGAGACACTAGGAACACAGACACTGGGAGACATGGGGACACTGCAACATTTGGGGACACTAAGACACTAGGGACACAGAGACATGGGAACACAGACACTGGGAGACTAGGGGACACTGGCTGGGAGACAGACACTTGGGGACACTGAGAGACATGGGGACACTGAAACATTTGGGGACACTAAGACATTAGGGACACAGAGACATGGGAACACAGACACTGGGAGACTAGGGGACAGTGGGAGACTAGGGGACACTGGGAGACTAGGGGACACTGGCTGGGAGACATGGGGACAGTTGTGGACATAGACATGGGGACACTGGGACATATAGGGACACATGGGGACACTAGGCACACTGAGAGACATGGGACACAGACACTGGGAGACTTGGGGACACTGAGACACTAGGGACACTGGCTGGGGGACATGGGGACACTGGGAGAAATGGGGACATAGTGTCTCCGTGTCCCAATGCCTCAGTGTCTCCCAATGTCCCTATGTCTCACAGCATCCCCATGTGTCTCAGCATCCCCATGTGTCCCAGTGTCCCCATGTTTTCCAGTGTCCCCATTTTTTCCAGTGTTCCCAGGTCTCCCAGTGTCTGTGTCCCCATATGTCCTAGTGTCTCAGTGTCCCCTAGTGTCTGTGCCCCCTAGTGTCTGGGTGTCCCCATATGTCCCTTAGTGTCCCCTAGTGTCTCAGTGTCCCCATGTGTCCCCTAGTGTCTCAGTGTCCCCCTGTGTCCCTACTATCTCCCCCCCCCAACCCTCACTTACTGTAGAGCTGTTGTCTAGACTCTGTGCTGTGTTGCTGCTCCCTCATGGATCAGTGAGTAGTAGAGAGAGGCAGGGACAGGGGCGTATTAGCCGCGAGGCAAACAAGGCATTTGCCTTGGGCGGCATTTTCCAGGGGGCGGCAAAAAAAGCCGCCCCCAAATGCCCAAGGCAAATGTCTTGTTAGCCTCGCGGCTAACAGACATGCCGGCGGGCTGCTGGGCGATCGGGCGGCACTGCCTGGCGGGCGGCCGGCCGGCGAGGGAGCACTTCCCCTGAGCTGTCTGCTCAGCTCCCTCGCCAGCCGCAGAGTGAGGCTGGGAGGCGGAGCCGGAATATGACGTCATATTCCGGCTCCCAGCCTCACTCTGAGGCTGGCGAGGGAGCTGAGCAGACAGCTCAGGGGAAGTGCTCCCTCGCCGGCCAGCCGCCCGCCCGCCAGGCAGTGCCACTGCCGCCCGATCACCCAGCAGCCACTGGACCACCAGGGAGGAAGAGAC
The DNA here is from genome assembly GCF_036172605.1 of Pelobates fuscus. Lineage (NCBI taxonomy): Eukaryota > Metazoa > Chordata > Amphibia > Anura > Pelobatidae > Pelobates > Pelobates fuscus. The sequence continues at coordinate 439,002,034 of NC_086317.1, read as the reverse complement.
ACCCCCCCTCCCCAGCATTCCCAAAGGTAAGGAGGCTGGGGGGGGGTTTAAATTAAAAAAAAAAAAAGTGTTAAAAATTAATTTTAAAAAAAAGTGTTAGAAATAAATTTAAAAAAAACGTGTTAAAAAAAAATTAAAAAAAAATGTGTTAAAAAAAATAAAAATGTGTTAAAAATAAATTTAAAAAAAAGGGTTAATGTGGGTGGGTGAGTGTGTGTCTGTTAGTGTGTGTGTCTGTTAGTGTGTGTGTCTGTTAGTGTGTGTCTGTGTCTGTTAGTGTGTGTGTCTGTGTCTGTTAGTGTGTGTCTGTGTCTGTTAGTGTGTGTCTGTGTCTGTTAGTGTGTGTCTGTGTCTGTTAGTGTGTGTGTGTCTGTTAGTGTGTGTGTGTCTGTTAGTGTGTGTTTGCCTGTGAGTGTGTGTGTATGTTAGTTTGTGTCTGCTAGTGAGTGAGTGTGTTTGTCTGTTAGTGTGTGTGTGTTTCTGTTAGCGTGTGTGTGTGTGTGTATTTAGAATGCGGGGCGGGGGGAAAGGTTGGGTGGGGGTGGCGCGGGGGGAGGGGGGGCGCCTGAGTTTTGTCCTGCCTAGGGCAGCACAAAACCAGGATACACCACTGGGCAGGGATATGCTGTAACTTCCTATACCTGCCTCTCTCCACACACAGTGACCCCTACTGGCCGGTGCTGGTATTGAAGAGTAATCTCCATTTATTCTGAGAAAAATACCTGCATTTGTATTGCTGGTATTACTGCAATACCGGCACGGCCAGACAGCCTCAAATACCGGCTGTGCCAGTAAAATACCAGTCAGGTGGCAAACCTAAGAGTAGTGTGTAAAAAAAAAAATTTTTTTTTTTGTTTTTTTATTTTAAATGGGTCTATTCCATGGGCCTGGAGCTGCAGCTCCATCAGCCCCTATGTTAATCCGGCCCTGAACATAATAATAAATGTGATTTTCTGATTTCTTCACAAGGCATATTAATGATTTAGGAATTGACCTAACAATCCAGTTCAGTCCTGGCAGACATGTCAAAGGAGGAGACACTACATTGTTCCTGTGTCTGCTCCACTTACTTTGCTCCTTCGGGTCTGCCTCCAAGATTTTATTTTACATCACAGGAAACGTCAGAGCTTACAACAGGGACCGGCCCTGGGCAAAGATGGGGGCACATGTACATCTAGAACAGAGGTAAATAAAGCGATGTGGATTCCTACATATCAATTTATTTTTCAGACTCACTAAAACATTTTTTTTTTTTTTTTGACAATCTTTATTTTTGGTTGTCATAGCAAGCTGTATTATAACAATAACAAGCAATAATATGACAAAAGTACATTTCAACAAGCTTATAACAGGTATACACAGGATAAACCAGGGTAGATAATTTTAGATAGTAAGATACTGAATGCGCGAAGTATTCACAACTGCCATACATAGTTGGTTAACCCCTAGTACATTCGGGGTGGTAGGACGTTGTTGAACTCTTGTGTAAGACTACTGTAAGACAAATCAGGCTATCTAAGTTCCTGTTTACTGTTTAGTGTTACAAAGTTATGCTCTTACGGTGATACGTGTAACTTTATCCTATCTTACTTCATCTCGACTTCTCGTCCCACCCCTCTAATTCCCACAAGTAACGTGGAGGTCTTGCTATGTTTTGGTAGTCATACTATGTGTCGTCGTCGCAGGGTTACAAGGCCACTACTGAGTAGGTCGTTTATGAGGAGGCCATTACTGGTTCAGATGAGATTGAATAGAACACTGAGTGGTAGTAAGTCGTGTCGGTGGAGGGAGTCGACCCTCTGGTGGGTCTGTGGGTCCATCACTCGGAACGGTCAAGAACGGCTTTTGGCCGTAACCTTTTCGGCAGTTTACAGTGTGGAAGTCAGGGGAGTCGTCTCTACGGAGGGGTTAATGAGTCTGTCCTTCGGGACTAAGGGAAGGAGGGAAAGGAGAGGGGGGGGCGAGGATGGGGTGGGTAGGGTTGCATGTCTCCTGCCCCCCGCCCCGGCAGCCGATATGTGCTACAACCAGGGTGTCCAGATACGGGTAAATTTTTCCTGTCTATCCTGCAAGGCCGCCGTAAGGGATTCCATAGTGTAGATTTCTCCCACCCTGTCCATCCACTTAAACAGCCACTAGATGTGCTTCCTGGGTCAGTGCTGCACAATCATGCTCTGCATGGAGACGCTGAACTTTTCCTGTAGAGATGCATTGATTAATTGCCCCATTGGCAATTCATTAGAATTTACTATTTCAGCCAATCCAGTGCTTTTCTTAAGGGAAAGCATAGGATTGGCTAAGATCATCAATTCTGATAATGTCCACCAAGGAGGCAGACCCGTGCAGGGCTGGAATAAATAAGCTGAATTTAAAAATTTTATAGTGGGCAAGCAGTATTTTTAACACTATGGGGTCAGGAATACACATTAGTAATCCTGACCTTATAGTACTCATTTAAGTTTTAAAAAAAAAAAAAAATTCCCTTCTTGATGTAAGGAAATGGGTTGACAGAGTTACTATTGATGGGGGCAGATCTCCCCTAGTTGTATATGTGGGTCCCTGAGGAAAGCAGTCCACCTGCCAGGCCATACTTAAAGGAGCACTATAGGGTCAGTAAAACAAACATGTTGAGGAACTCTATATCGAAGTTTGAAAAGATCTGGGAACCCTGGACTGAAAGGGACTATGTTTACTTGTTTAGAATTCAACAAACTGGTTGGTTGGAGGTTCCTTCCTTCTGCCTCCCCCGCCTTCCCTTTTTAATGGGTGTAACATCTTAGAAGACTTAACTCTACCGGCGACCACCTTCTCTTTCTTCTTCTCCATCTCCTCTCCTCCTGGTTCTGTCTGTCGTTCATCCTCTGCAGCCTCCCCTATGAGGCCTTCTAGCCCAAGATATCTCCACAGAGATATGAAACAACTTTTTATTTTTTTTATTCCTCATAAAAGGTAGGGTCTTTATCTAGCCCAGCAATGATTAACCCAATACTGATGTGAAGTCTATTGAAGGAGGTCTGGGGAGCTTTATATGACTACATTAACAAAACTCCTTCCTTCAAAAAAAAAAAAAAAAAAAAAATTATATATATATATATATATATATATATATATATATATATATATATATATATATATATATATATATATATATATATATATATATATATATAGAAAAACCTGATGAGGTTGTTAACAAACAGCCTCCGGAGGTTCAGATAATTATCAGTATCTCAGAGCTCGCTTTATTTCGCGTTCCAATTTGTTTGATAAGATGCGGATTCTTGAGATATGTAATACTGCTCGGGTCTTGTTTTTGATATGTTGAACCTTTGTCTGATGTGCTATTTGTACTACTCTGCCAGTCAAAAGTAAAGAACTGAAAAATAAAAAAACTATTGTATATTTTATGTAGTATTTGATTTATGTGAATAAACAGACACTTACAAAAGAGAATAAAGTAAATAGTCTGGGTGATGACTAGACACAGAAAGATATACTGGTCTGTGGTTTGAGATAACAGTTCATCATTTTCTCAAATAATTCCAACAAACCATTTGTAAATTATATAGGTTAAAATATATTTTGATGTTCAAGTAAAATAAACACTGCACATTAAACAATATTTTTAATAAGGTGAAGAAACAAAAAATACACAAAATGTACGACTTCTCAGTCCCAGTTTTTTTTTCTTTTGAAAACCATACAAACAATTTAACAAACATGTAAAAATCTAGAAGTGAAAGAAAGCTGTAAGTTGTTCTAGCTAATGTTATGAAGGAGCAGAAGCCCACGTGGAATTCAAATGCCAACTAGTTTTCCTTTTTTATGAAGTTTATCATTGAAATGTTTTAAAATGCAATTTCTATCACTTTTGTTATACTCTTTGTATCACACAAGATCTTGTGTGATCAGCTCAATACCATTCTACAAATGGAAAATGTCAAGCTATATTAATACAGCAGCAGGCACAACGAGGGTTCTCTATACAGAGCAATTATACAGTCACGTTCTTAAAAGTGAAGCAACTCAGGAAACCTGTTCCTGAGGATTTTTAGTGCTTTGTCTCAAAACTGCTCTTTATAAATAACCCCCCAACGTATGTTCCCATACATTCATATATTTTTCTACATTACTTTGACATTCATATATTTGACAGAAGCTATCTGGACAATCATACATTAATTTCTAAAGCCATTAGGAAAGTTATATGTCACTTAAAACTTGGCACTTTAAAATCTTTACTTTGAAATCATGTTCAGGCACAGGTAGCTATTGGGAATAGCTATTAGCGATTCATTTCTTCCACCAACAAGGAGAAAAGACAGGCAATGGCTCACAGTTAGAATTCACTAAACTGAATCAATGCTCATGTAAAGGTCCCCAAATTTTACCTAAAACTGCACAGCATAGCTTCATGCAACCAGTCTGAAATATATATATTTATTAGGGATATGTTTATTCTCTTTACCCTAGACGTCAGAGTTTGAGAGATTGGACGTTGTGTTGGTTTTTGTTTTTTTTTAAAACCTTTGTAAGGAACATTCTCAAATATTCTTGCCAACAATATTGTTACTATGAATGTTGTGGCTTATTTCATACTAGTCACTGTTGTGGAATTAATAAAATAGAAGGATCAGATTTTTTTTCTCCAAAATTGTTCTTCTGTTGGACAAAATGTTTTAAATTTGCTTGTCAACACAACACAGCTGTTAAAATAAATAACCCCACGTGTCCTCAACACAGTGAATAGCGCTTTAACCCCTTAAGGACCAAACTTCTGGAATAAAAGGGAATGATGACATGTCTCACATGTCATGTGTCCTTAAGGGGTTAAAGAAAACAGATACCCTGACATCCCTTAACTTTTACCTACTAATTTCATATAATTTTTATTTTTTTATAATAATAATTCCCTAACAAACTGCGCATCCCAGATGTTTAATGTTATGTAAAATTGTGTGTATTACATATTTAATATCTAAACGGCATGTCATTTAAATATGGCCCTGCAATAACGTAATAAAGAAAGTGTTTGTGCAGGGTATGTGTGTATGTAATATCTTTTATTCTAACTTGCTCTACCTGCCAAACACATCGCACTTCCAATTAAGCTTGCAGACAGAGCACAGTGATGGGAAATGACAAGGGAATGCATGCACACCAACTACTGCTGCAGCACAAAAACCCGTGCAAGCGACCAAGCAGTTAGCTGTCAAGTGGATCTTTCCCATGAAACCGAGTACTGCCAGAAGCAAGTCTTACTGGATCAGATATCACGCTGTCTGTGAACCTAGCCTCTTATACACAAAATATAAATAAATGATCTTACTAAGAAAAACTGGCCAACAAGTCGTACCCCAATTTAATTTTAGTCCAATGCTGTAAAATTATGACAGGTCTGCATTTGGAGACGTTACATAGCAGTCACCAGTTCTATGCGGTCATTGGAAATTATTATAGACCAACCATTAGGTATGACTTGCATGTGGACCCCAGTACTAAAAACTGTTTCACAAGGAAAGTGCTTTCCTAAAAATGCAAATATTTAAAGTTGCACCGTGCACATACGAGTCATTTAAAATGATTAAAACGCTTCTAGTGTCTAGTGTCATAACTTTGGAACAAAGTTACGGGTCTGTGTCGTGTGGACATCCGCAAATATAGAATAAAACAAAACAAAAACAAAACAACATCCTATATGTGATTCTGGTTACTGTTAGATGTCAACTAACTCCAAAATGTTTACAATGCAGTGATCGCTCATATTTTTTTGGTTCTAACATTCAACTAAGGAGTTATCCTCCTTTGCAAGTGTTCAAACGCTGCTGTGGCATTCTCTTCCACTGGGAAGGAGCTGAAGATGGTGGCACAGCTTATTCGCTTGTTTAAAAAAAAAAAAATGAATGGTAGCTAGCGGTTTGTAAAAACAAATGGAAGCCAATCTCCTCTCTAACATTGAGGAGAACAGTGTGCAAACATTCAAGAAAGCATATACGAGTAACTTTCCAGGCCAGATCCCACCACTTCCTACTACAAGAACATTACATATAAGCACGGCAGCTACACTGCAAAGGTCTGGTGTATTTTGGCAGCCACCATGGATTTGGCATCATATAAAAAACAATACGTAGATCAGGTATATTTTTCACATGTTGTTAAACGACATGGTTGCCTTTCCGGAGCCTGCAGTGTACCTTTAATTGCAAACTACAAGCATGTGTACATTTTAAAAGCTTTGCATCCGCTCCAATTCCATGAAAATTGAAAAGAGCTGAAAATGTAATTTATAAACAGATGTAAACAAAGAGGTGCGGCTTAGCTGCTACGTGAATTTACGGAATTCTAATCACGTTATACTGTTTTTAATAATTTGCTAAGCTGGGGTAAAAAAAATATCATTACAGGTTAATAACTATAACTACATCCAGTTTTGTAAGTAAACAGCACAAAGACAAACACAATCGGAATTGACTCCATGCACCAGTAAGTAAGGATAAATTGACTAAATGCACAAACAACCAACATCTGTATACATTCTCTGTTTGTTAAAAAAAAAAAAAAAAAAAAAGGAATCAATTTTCATTTACCATCAGCATCACTAAATAATGTTAAACAAGTTTCAAGTGTATGTAGTGCAAAAACAAATTCCCTTTATCATGAATTAGATCAAGGCTTCTAAACAGAGTCTATTCGGATTTCCAGTAATCTTCCCCAACTAGAACACTGAGTCCTTAAGCAAGCCGGATCTCAAACATCGCCTTGCAGGGGCAAGGATGCTTTAATGTATGGTCTGCTCTGAGAGGGGTCCTGTAGCCAAACAAGACTATGTGTTATTTATTAAACTCTCTAATATCTATAATCTGCTGATAGAAACCATTGCCAAACAGGTTGGATTATCTAAGCTCTACTGAGAAATAAACAAACTACTAAAGATTTTAAATCAGTGCGGCTGAGTAAACCTGAAATCTGTAATTAAAAAAAAGATATGTATTATACTGGCATTAATCAGCTTAGTTATGCCTCCGAACAGTGATATCCTTGTAAATAAAAAAAATCATTAGGAAGTTATACTCGGACCTGTATGTTAATCGGTGGGATTTTTTTTTTTTTTTCAGTTCAGCAATTTTGGCCCAAGTTAAGTCTCACCAATTCAACACAACTCACTGTTTGGATTAGTTTCCAAGTCTACAAATAAACCTCTCCACTGACCATTATTGCTAACATGCAACAAACTTGCCGTATACCATGTATTGTGCATGTGTTAATAATGTTAGTATACATTCAGAGAACTGGACCGGTATCTGATGAAATTCCTCTAGACAAACAGCATTAGTCCTATATGTCTAATCTTTAGTTTGTTAAAACTAACCTTTCTTTAGATTTTACCCTAGCAACAGTACCATCTGATCATCTCACATTTGTTTATAACGAAGATTTACAAGCCCAGTAAACTTACAATATGAGTAAGATACACGGAAGAAGGATATATGTTCTGTAAATAAAAACACATATACCTTCACTTTCAGTGTACAAGAACACACATATAAACTGAGCTCAGGACTATTTTGCCATTTTCCCTGAACGTGCATTTGTTTCACGAGCTGTAATTCCATTAGATGAAAGCTGGATTACTACTAGATGGTTTAACAAACATTGTAGTCTCCTCCAGACAAGGCAATATTTAAGTCACTGTCATTTTAGCAACCCCAAACTCAAGGCTGACAACAGAAGTCTCTGTTTTCGACAGCTCTTCTGCATATTCAGCATAGCGGTTGTCTGCAGTGTTGCTGCCCTCTACAGTCCGAATGGTGTCATTAAGTGGGTGAATAGCTGGCTCCTTCGTGTAACAGGGAGATACTTTCAACTTGGGTGACCCTTCACTATCGGGACAGATTGAATCTATGCTAGCAAACTCTTCTTTCTTCAGATTGCTGATTTTCTGTGAAAGCAATAAATATCATGGTAAGAGTCTTTTATAAAATGTAATACATATAATATTGTAAAGCGCTACGGAATCTGTTGGCGCTACTTAAATGGCAATAATAATAATAATAACAACAACGTAGTATAAGAGGAATAAGGAAGACAAAAAATCCTGGTAAATAGTCCATTAAACCCCAGTGTAGACTTGTCACTTCAACACAACAGGTGACACCCCATTGTGACACAATTCCATAAAAGGAATATCACAGCAAACTGGGCACTTGTGCCTCATACTGAGATGTGTCAAACTCACCGTCTAGATCTCAGAATAAAATTATCTAGTATTATGCACTACACCCATATTTATGCCTACCACTGTATTCTAGTTCGCAAAAACGTTGGAATACCCCAGATCAGTAAATGTTATTACAAATAGCCCGGTTATGTATAGGAGAGATATTCTGGCACAAAGTATCAAATGTGGACAGAACATCAGGGACATTCCATTTGTTTCTATGGTGACAGCTCCACATGGCTTGCTGCAGCATCAAGTGGAGAGACACATTGGGGTACTTGTGTCAAAAGAAATGCATCATAAAATACATAGATGTTGTTTATCATCAGATAAAATAAAGGTGAAGAACACAGCCAAATAGCATAGTGCCTACAGCAGGGACAGTCTCGGTTCTTTAGCTTTCGCTGCCATTTATAGTCTAACAATAGCTTGTCTATATATTTCGTTTATATCCAAGTATTCATGTAATCCATGTAAACCGTGCTTGTTTTAAAGGGTGATGATAACACTAGTTCATCAACAACTAGATTTCTGCAGGCAGTTGATAAATTTTCACTGGGGAGAAGTATAATGGAAAATGCAGTTTTTCAGTGGAGAGAAAGCCATAACTTTCCTCATATTAAATATAAGCTGGTAACACTTTACCGGTCTGAACCTAAACCAGAGGCAGGCTGCTGACTTTCAAAAGTTTAAAAACTAAGATTAATCAGAGACCATGAATTTCACGCTGTCCGTCTTTCTGCTAAAGGAAAAAAAAAAACACCAACAAACAAACACACAAAACCTAAAATTTACATTTTTTGATAAGAATTTGAGTTTTTAAAGTAATACCTGTAATTAACATGTGATCAAACAATTAATGTCAAACAAAGAGGTAAGAATGTTTGCACATCTTTAAACACACTGTTTGTGTAGCTACTCAAATATATTTAGAAAACAAACTAAATATGCCCCTAAGTTAGAACATACAAGCACTCACACTCATATCGAGAAAGAAAAAGTGATATCAACATCATTAATACTCACCAGTTTTAGCTGTTTGAGTTCTTCTTCCAGACCCTTGCTTTCGTCAATCATTTTTAGAAGCAAGCCACATACAGACTGTCGTGGGTGCATTGCCTGGTCAAACTGATGATACATGTTTCTCCAAAGCCTGCTCAAAAAGGAGACAATGAGGATAGGAAAGCATTCCCATCACAACGGCACAAACTATGAAACTGGGAAGAGACACCTACTTGAAATTAAAGTGTATGGTGTTTGGTTCCAAGTACTCAAGCGTCTCCAAGGAGCCCTCATCAAAAATAGGATTGTGATACTTGCTTTCTTCTGCCAGTAGGTACGCCCACAAAGAATGTGTCCTTTCCGTTAATCTATACAAACATATTTGTACAAATGTTTTAATAAAAAATTTTTTACAGAAGCGGTTTGTTTTTTTCTCTTAATTCACAAGGTCTGGGTGAGAGGCTATTTTGATGTTGGCTTGCAGGATCATCCATGCTCACCTGGGATTTAACTCCAGAGATTTGTAGTCAAAGAGTGTGGAATTTCTTTCCCCCCCCCAAAAAAAATTCTAATGTCCATGGCACTAAAGCAGTAGTCTAATCTGATCATCCATCATGGCAATCTACTTGTTCTGAAACATATTTCAGATTGGGGCACCGGACAAGAGCTCTGGACACAGACAGGGTTATTTCTCTTCCTCTGCCTTCCTCTCTCTTAAGCTTTCTACAGGGACGGGGCTATGGCATCTGGTGGTCTGCATGGATTTAAAAGCCTCTGTTAGTCCAGTGTGGGAGAGGGAGGTCTGCATCTTTGGCAGGTGCAGAGTACAGTAATCCCTCCCTTGCAGTTCGGCATTAAATGAGTCAGAGTGCAGGCTGGGAATCCAGGTGGCGGGGCTCTGACCCAATAGCGAGTGATAAACTGCGAGTAAGTGGCAGAGGTGCAGACTCTCCCATCCTGCCACTGCACCAATCCTCCCATGTCCTTTGAAGCAACACTGCTATTTGCCCATGGAAGAGCTAAACATGTGTTTGTCTGGCAACAGGAACTGTATATCCCTGGTGTCAGGTTATAGAAGTCCACATCCCTGAGCGATCACATTTTTTATTTTATTTAGTTTAAAATTTAAGATTTCTTTTTTTTAAATAATATGTAATACAATAACTGCTACAAAAATGCATTTTAGCTTTAAGAAATGATATAGTAATTTTGCAGATGTCTAAAAGATGCTCTGCTATCATTAGGTTATGATTTTAGGAAACTATGCTAGAGAAGCAGCTACACTGCTTACAGGGTCAATCTAAGCACTAGAATGACATATACACATTTCAAAGGTTATGGAGCAGAATCCCCGCCACCCCTTCTACTTGGTTTCTGCACTGAGTGGCTTATAACTTCAGTCATTTGTAAAAAATATCTGCAGCTTTATTTTTTACAAAAATGTAAATGGAGCTGTGAATAAGCAAATAATAGACACGTTATGGCCACTATCTGCTTCCAGAGAAGTTTCAGTCAGAGATTGAAAAACATCAATCTCCTAAACTGCTGCATGCGATTTTTGTTTAAGAAAAGGAAAAAAAAAAAAAAAAAAAAAAAAAGCCCACTAGAATGAGAGACGATGTAGCAGAAAACCTGTTGATGTTCTTGGAGGAATCTCTCTGTAACAGGACCTTTAATGAGTAGCAGCTTTAGGAGCTTCCAACGCAAGTAATTTTTTTGGCATATTATCAACACATTATTTATATGGTGAATAAAAAAAATGGGGGTCATTTCGAGTCTGTCCCTTTAACAACGATCATGAGAAATTATATGTAAATATGATGCAGCTTATATTAGGATACTCTGCAAAATGTTAATAGGCATCGCCAATGAATCTAAAAGCATTAAACAGGTGTATTCCCTGATCGTGCCTTTCATTTGTTAAATCTCTGAAAAACAACTTTTAATGAGGCTGCAAATAGTGTAACACATTTTACACACCGTGTCTGTGACACGATTGCCATATAGTGTACACTACGTTTCAGTGTAGGAAGATTCTCAAGACGGAACACCTCTAAAAATAAAATATTTCTATCCACTTGTGCAACGGATACGTGGTACTCACACTGTGGTCTGTGGAACATGTGACCTTTATAAGATGGTTCTCACATTAGTAAACTGTAGGACAAAATCAGTTTTTTTTATTGAAAATTGAACAGAATATAGAAAATTAGGGTGCTAGCAAAATATCTTCAGTAGAATTTTAGGCTTTGTGTTAAATGTAAATGTTTATTTGGCTCCTTTTTTGCCTTGTATGGGATAATCATTGTAAACAGCACAACATGATTGGACACTGTTCCAGCACCTCTGATTTAAAGGGACACTATAGTCACCAGAACAACTACAGCTTAATTTAATTGTTCTGGTGAGTATAATCATTATATGCAGACATTTTCATGCAAACACTGTCTTTTCAGAGGAAAAGCAGTGTTTACATTGCCCCGAGGGACACCACCTAGTGGCCACTGGAGGGGCTTCCTGGCTCAGTGCTGCACAGTAGGCAGCACTGCCGTTCAGCGTCTCCACGCTCTGCATGCGGGCGCTGAATTTTCCTCATAGAGATGCACTGATTCAATGCATCTCTATGAGGAGGTGCTGATTGGCCAAAACGGCCAATATGCAGTATTTCTGACATTTAATGTCCTGCCTGAAAACGTATACTTTAAAATTACCATGGTTTAAATGTATCTTTACACTTGTCTGTTAATCTGTGCACAAGAAAAATAAAGAATTAAAAAAAAAATAAAAAAAATACTTGATCTCCACCAGTAGAAATCTATTTAAACACTTAATACATTGTTGCGTAAGAGACAGAGGGTATACTAAGAAAGGCAAAATTAAAATAAAGCAAAAACATAATGGAAAAAAAATAAAGTTATTTTAATTTCAGCAATAAGAATAACTCATTTCATTTATCAATTTATTAAAGCAAATTATCAAAATTCTCAACTACATAATTGACACCTAAACCAAACTACAAATGTAAACATAGGTGTAGCTAATGTGGTAAATTGTATCGATAAAGTTTAACTATACAATGCTGTCCAACATCCACACTTTCATCTGCAATAATAAAAGGTAACCAAAATAGAGAAAATAAATGCAAGATCCCGAATGAGAGATGTGAATACTGAGAGGCAAAACGGGGTGTGGATTCCACAGATGAAAACACTGATCTTAAGAGGCAATCTTAAGCCAAATCAATCAAGGAAACAAAGGCCTTCCAAAACACCACAAGTAAGAATTATGTATGGAAATCACAAAATGCCAAGCACAAACCTGCAAGATTCCATGATACCGCTAAAGACAGCATATTCTAATCTCTCTTGCAGTTACTTTTAATTATGTATGGACCCACCCTGTTGATGGCATTATCATTCTATTCTGCCTTTATTCATAGCGGAGATTTAATCCTATGCCATTTTTCACGTTCAACTTGGACGTGGGCCTGTTGTCCCCCTCAAGCTAGCACAATGTTATGCTGATATTTTATACTCAAATAGCTTTAAAACAAGCTCTGATTTCCACGCTAGAGGTACTAAGGGTTGTTTCTGCTTGCCAAAATCGTCTGAAACAATAAAACCACTGGACTGTTAACTCCATATGTATCATAGTAATCAGTATGGTCCAACTTTGCATTTACAACACATTCACATAACCATGTTGCTTGAACACATTCACATTACCACGTTGGTTGGTTTATTACCTTAGCTCTTCTCTTTCCCTCTGGCAGTTGCCTAGAAAGTTGCCAAACTGGCAGGAGTGAACGTGCTCATGAATCTGAAGAAGGAATGTTTCATTGAACTCAAAGGCTCTTGGAAACTGCTCAGTGAGGTGCCAGACACATTCCAGAAACTGGGTGAAAACTGGGGAGACCTCCTTCAAGTCACTGTCAAGCTGCCCACACCTAGAATGGAAATACATACAGTGATTGATTTACACATGAGGTTCCATCTGAACATTCCATGTCTACACTATATATACTGCTCAATGACAACGTGCTGAGTATGAGTTGTAAACTAACCTATCACCAAAGAGAAAACTCTGGCAAGGTTAGTTGCTACTGGCCTCTGTTCTTTTACTGCACAGCTAGCCTTTCTGGCCAATCGCATTATATTCTTACTAAAGCTGTTATACTATAATGCTTTCATGAAAGATCACATGAACCATGAAACTTTACATAAAACATTGCACATCTACGGTAGCTTTAATCGTGTCCTAAGTGGCAAAAGAAAAAACAGCCTACACTAATGATATATTTTCACATAGTGAGCCAGATGTACATTCACAGCATTAAGTATGAAACAACAGCCACTTATGCCTCGTTTCCACTGAGCGGATCGGTTCGGTTCGGTACGGTAAGGTTCGCTATTTTGGGTGTTTCCATTATGAAAGTGGTCCATATAAGCGAACCGTACCGATCCATTCAGGCACCTGCTTCAGCTGTAGGGCCATAGAAAATGGAACGGTTCGGTTAGGGCAGAGCTACTATACAATCCATTGATTGGTGGACAGGAAGAGCATTTTTTCTAAACCCCGCATGGCCCTGAAGGTCTGACTTGCAGTGGAAACACTCACCAGAATGGGCTGGTCCATTCTAAACTTTCCAAACTGTACCGACCCGAACCGATCCGCTCAGTGGAAACGAGGCATTATAGTGTTATATGAAATCAGTAACGTATGGAGAAAATACAGAGGATGACAGGTTTCCATAAATGCATCATCATTGTCTAGCAATGGTACAACACGCAGCAGCCAGAGCCTGCTGAAATGCTTTATGTATCAAGAGTGTGTCTTTTTTTATTTTAGTTGTACAAAGTGCATATTTTAATAGAAATTGGTATGTTCATGAATTTACATTGATACTCCCTCCAGGCTGTCAATCAGACAATCTATCCTGATACTTCCTGGTTGTTTAGCAAAGAGGGAGACAAAACACTGAAAATGCAATATAAATGGTTGGGTTTTTTTTTTTACCTCTCTGAAAACTTGTGACCAAATGCAATCCAGTCCTTCTCGATTAAAGCCTGTGATACAATAAGATGAAATGGCTTTTGTTACATGTCAGTGATGCATATAGTTTGCAAATTACAACACGCTATCATTCTTGCCATTACAATACCCTAAAAAGAAAGAAGGGAAAATTTATATATATATATATATATATATATATGCATTGGTGTGTTGCTTATATTGTGCAGGGGATGAGGTGATGCAGTGATAATACCGCTGCTGTACATGGGTTACTTAACATTATGATTAGGGATCGACTAATATTGATTTTTTTTTTAGAGCCAATACCGATAATCTGTGAATTTTCAGGCCGATAGCTTAACGATATTCTGTAGATTTAGCGTTTTGAGAAAAAAATATTTTGGGGGTAAAAATTGACAAAATATACATGCCTGTCAGATTTCTTTTTTAAGTTTTCAAGAATATTTGTGTGTGTGTGTGTGTGTGTGTGTGTAGTGGATGCAGTAAGAGTATTTGATTAGTACATGCAGTGTGTGTGTGTGTTTGTGTAGTGGATGCAGTGTGTTTGTGTGTAAATATGTGCGGTAGGAACTCTTTCATTCCCCCCTCCCCTGTCCCATAGTGTTCTTTCCTTTCCCCTCCCTCTCCTGTACCATAGTGTTCTTTAATTTCCGCTCCCTCCCCTGTCCCATAGTGTCCTTTCCTCCCCCGCTCCTTCCCTCCCCTCCCCTCTCACAAAGTGTAACTTCCTCCTGTCTTGTCTCCCGCAGTACAGGAGATTCACTCTCCTGTACCTGGCCAGTCCGGCCGGGTACAGGAAATATCCGCAAAACCGATAATCCGTTTGATCCCTAATTATGATCATTAGTAGTGGGGGAGGGGGTTCTTCATCTTAATACAAAGTAATACATAGGAAGACTGAGATTTATTAAATAGGTTTCTGTTCTGTTTTTAATACTATGAACTATGTATATATATTTTCAGAGCTGGTCTGGTAGACCGCTCCACTGTGGGCTGGCTTCTGCCAGTTATTCTTTACCTCGATTCTAAAAAAAAATGACATTTGTACACAATTATGAGAGAAGTTAAGGGGCAGTGCTAGGGTTAAGAAGCAGATACAGACAGTCCCAAACATTGTATAATACCCACTAGTTAGGGCTGGGAAGTGCACATGGAGCGTCTCCAAGCCTGCTGCTGGCAAGGAATAGTTTAATGGGATTGTACAGTGTGTCAGTGAGTGTGTGCTACAAAGACATCCTTTAACCCCTTAAGGACACATGACATGTATGACACGTCATGATTCCCTTTTATTCCAGAAGTTTGGTCCTTAAGGGGTTAAATGTAGACAGTTTTACTCCTCCCAGCAATCTCTGTTTAATGTTCTTATGTCTTGTAAGAATGGGATGTAAATAACTTTGCTTTGTTTGTTAGTGACAAGCAACTATATACAGTCAATGTTTTAGTCTTACTCCAAAAATTCAAGACATTAAGGTTTACGGAATTTGCTGGCGCTATATAAATAATAAAATAAAAATAATAATGAGAATATAACTTTAATTGTACGCGGTTGCAAATGTCCGTTCAAAACAAAAAATTGTTATTTTGTTTATTTTGAAGTCCAAAGAGTGCATTCGTTCATGTAAATTTCAATGAGACAGCCACTGGAGGCTGGATTAACCCTAGTGTTAATTTCTCTGAAACTGCTATGTTTACAGCTGCAGGATTAACACTAGATGGACCTGGCACCCAGACCACTTCGTTGAGCTGAAGTAGTCTGGGTGCCTATAGTGGTCCTTTAAGGAATCACTGTTTCTGTTTATGCAGATGCAATGTATTACATGATTGGTATAAACAAAAATGTAATTCTCAGTCCACCCTGTATATTTTTTTATGAAAATAAGCAAAAACACGGTGTAAGAGAACAATGAGAATGACAGCTTCCCCCTTCTATTAGTTTAAGACTCATGCCACCCAAGGTCCAGAGCAGAAAAAACAGGAAGGTTCCCTGTGTACGAGAGATGTTTAATTATAACTTTATTAGCCATTACTAAATATTAAAGGATCACTATAGGGTCAGGAACACAAACATGTATTCCTGACCCTATATAGTGTTAAAACCACCATTTAGCTCCCCAGGGTCCCTCATGCCTCCATAAATATAGTAAAACTCTTACTGTATTCAAGCCAGAAGCTGTAACTCTGCTTGTTTTTTTTGAGGCAAACTGCATGCAGTCTGCTGACATCATCAGAAGTGGTAGCCTGATCACAGTGCTTCTCCATAGTATTGGCTGAGACTGACAAAGAGGCAGATCAGGGGCAGAGCCAGCATGATTGATTCAAACAAAGCCCTGGCCAATCAGCATCTCCTCATAGAGATGAATTGAATCAACGAATCTCTATGAGGAAAGTTCAGTGTCTGCATGCAGAGGGAGGACATACTGAATGTTTGGATGCATTTTAGGCAGCCATGACCCAGGAAGGATCTCTAACAGCCATCTGAGGAGTGACCAGTGAAGTTATCACTAGGCTTTAATGTAAACACTGCTTTTTCTCTGAAAAGACAGTGTTTACAGCAAAAAGCGTGAAGGCAATGATTCTACTCACCAGAACAAATCCAATAAGCTGTAGTTGTTCTGGTGACTATAGTGTCCCTTTAATGATTTAAGTAATAAGTCACAATTGTCATAGATCTCAAATGTTTCAGATAAATCCCCCACAAAATTGTATGCATTGCTTTCCTTAATTAAAAATATTCACCACTTAATGTCCCTCATTAGCTCGGGGGGATTTGAATTAATGTTACCATAATTTATTGTGAGAAACCTTAAGTCTTCCCGACTAAAAAAAAGATACCAAAAAAGCTCACCATGAATCCTTTAATTGTCCTGTAATGTGAGTCCAGCATCATGGATGCCAGCGAACATACTTGAGAAGTACGATCCCAGCCATCGGAGCAATGTACTAACACGCTGGCCTTTTCGTCATGTACAGCCTGCAAGCAGAGACACAGGAAACAGGTTTGGATACATTTTGTAAACGAGGAGATTTGATTACGGTATTTATATTCCAGTGAATATGTATGGACGAATAAAGACCAAGTAAGAGTAAGAGGAGTTCCCCCCCCCCCCCCCCAAAAAAAAACCCCACCTTAGAACAGACACATGTACTTGTTTATTATTGCAATTTGCACAATATTTAATGAAAAAAGAAAAATGACAACATGTGAACTTATGAGACAATCAACCACAAATGATTTTGGCAAAATCAGAACGACAATCATAAAAGGAAACATTTTGTGTTTTGATTTATTTTTTTTTGCAATTCACTGAATCGTTTTAAAACTCCCTAATAGAAGAAAAAGAGCCCATAAGGGAATTCAGCGAGGTCCCTCGCTATGCACGTTTGACATCTCTAGCTAAAACAAATTTAACTACTTCAACTCTGCAGCCGAGTAGCAAAGCTCAGCTGTTGGCTACGGCAGTGAAATACGTTTTAGACATATAGCTGCAAGCCGAAAATGTGTCCCAGCGGAGAAGCAATACACAGCAGGAATCCCAGAGATTCTCATTAACCACGGCCGAATAATAATAATAATAAAAAAATAGAGTGTCTTCCTCCACTCTGTGTGTAAGGGAAGATGGTTATTACTTTAAAATGTGATCTAGCGAGACAGACGTACACTTATTCATCCAGATTTGTATTTCATTGAGCATTCAAATATAAGAACGTCACCTTCACGGACTATATTACATAAGAAATGAATGATTGCGTTTGTGATTTGATTCTAATAAATTAGGATTAATAAATCCAAATCGATCATTTGCGATTTGTAGTTCCCCATGTTGTTCCCATTTATCGGTACTAGCTGTATTTCTGATTTAAACAAATGCAGAATAATGAACGAGGTTACTAACAGGCCATAGTTTTTTCAGCCGTTTCTAGGAAATAGTTAACAAGTTGTATCAAACAGAATGAGAAGGATGTTTTGAGTTTTCCTCTAATTCGCATTCAAAGCATGGATGAACACAGTTCCATCTTGACGCCGGTAAGCTGCTATCACATGATTTAGCTCCACAGTAAACCTGACTGACATACTAAATGATTCTGCGAAATCTCCAGATATTACAGCTGGCAGGCAGTGCATGCAGTCTAATACAGAGCAACAGCTAACAAGATCAACATGGGATGCAATGAACGATCCCCCCAGAGATGTCAATATATCATCTAAGAATTAGGTTAAGCCTCAAGAATAAATTTGTATATTAGTAACCAGACGTTTACATGGGACTTACTACAAATTCGAGGGGGATGAGTCACTACATCCAGTCCATTGTTTGTTTTGTTTACGTAACTTTGCTATTTTAGTCTAAATTTACTGTCAGCTGCTAATCATTAATGAATAGTAAAAAAACTCTATTGCACTCGTTTTCTGCCCAATTACCAATTTCTAGGTAAAAGGTAATTTATGAATAAATGCTTGTGTGATTTAAATGGTCAGTGAGAGAAGAATAAATATTAAAATATATATATCTTGAGAGTAAAAAACATTCAGTTGAAGGTGCAATATTTTAATCTTTCCTGGTTAACAGCTACCTACAAATACAATTACTGTGAGCTGTGGCCGGAATTCAGTGCTAATCAATACCATGCTTTGTCGAAATGGGTCACGTATGAATGCATCCTGATACAATGTTCAGCAAAGTGAGACAAAATTATCGGAGATAACACACAAACAGTTTTAGGGTTACAGTCATGGGAAAAAGAAAAAGTACACCCTCTCTGAATTCTATGGTTTTACATCTCGGGACACAATGACAATCTGTTCCTTAGCAGGTCTTAAAATTAGGTAAACACAACCTCAGATGAACAACAACACATGACATATTACACTGTGTCATGATTTATTTAACAAAAATAGAGCAAAAATGGACAAGTCAGTTTTGAAGTGCCAACATATTTCACAGCTCTTTGCACTGGAGATCTAAAAACAATGCATTCATTACAAACTAGTTAAGGTGAAGACAAATTTGAATAGAAGGCCAAACTTAAAATAAGCTTATAATCAAAGAACAGTTGGGTAAAATAAAAGTGGTTAAAAGCAACATGTCCAGAAGGGATGAAAGATTGCCAGGTATAACGCAAGCATCTATTACACATGAAAAAAAACCAACCAATACATAATATAGGATGTGTGTGGGAAGGCTGAGAAAGTGAAAATACATAATAATTTGGGGAAATGCAGAGGCAGACTGTCCTAGAGAGAAGAATTACCCAGTAAGTAGATAATCTTCCAAGAGATTACTTTTATTTAGGGTTAGATCCCCATCTCTCATTTGGCATTAATATGGACGAACTATAATCCACACATTATCTCTGGGACAGGCACACCACACAGAAACAAATCTGGTTTAGTTTCCCAATAATAAAATGGCTTTTTACAACAAATAATGTGTTACAGGAATTAGGAATATGCATTTCTACTAGAAAATAATTTCTGTAAGATCAGCAGTCTGTACATCATAATGCGTTGATTAATTCTGCAATGTAGCTACAATACCAACCATTGCCATATTATAATTGGTGGATTCAAGGTGCTATTCACCTTTATGCATTCTTCCTAACTAACTCTCTCGTTCATTCCAGCTGTCACAACCATTTTCAACCTGCAAAAGACAGCACTTTTTTCACACATTACAAATAGCATAAGTCAAACAGCCTTCTCCTGCAAATCTCGTTGATAGTAGCTTAACCGTGGCACTTTGACACTTTAACCCCTTAAGACCGCAGGATGTACTATGCCGTCCTTATTTTGGTGGCTCTAAAAGCCGCAGGACGGCATAGTACGTCCTGCGATCTTATGTACTTACCCGGTCGCCGGCGATCCCACGCCGGCGATCGCGGTATGGGGGACTTACCTGGGAGCCCAGGGAGTCCCCCTGCGTCCTCTTCAGCCGCCCAGGGCCATGTGATCGCGAGGTCCTTGCGAGGACCCCGCGATCACATGGACGGCATAGCCGTCCAAGGCATTGCCAGCAGGGGGAGTGCCTGTAATGACAGGTACTCCCCCTGCTGTCTGAAAAAAAAATAAAAAATTTTAAAACAGTGTAAAAATAAATTATATATACTTAGATCATATATATATTTATTATATATATGATCTAAGTATATATATACACACATATACACACATACACATAAATATGCATAAACTGTCTACGTGTATTTTAGTATTAATATATACATAATTATATATATATATTAATATCAAAATACACGTACAATGATATTGATTAAATATATATATAATTTTAATTATATATATATTTATATATAATAAAAAATAAATAAATATATAAATACGTTAAAAAAATAAATAAAAAAATAATTTAAAAATAATTTTAAAAAAATAGATAAAAAATATATAAACATGCGTAATTTCGTTCTAACTGTATTTTAAAATTAATATATATATATTGATATAAAAATACATGTAGAACGAAATAATATATATATCTATATACATAAGTATATACGTATATATCACTATGTATATACCTATATATAAATAAAAATAATTAAAAAAATTTATATACATATATATGCACACATATATATATATACACACATATATATATAATAATTCTACGCATATATTTATGTAATAATTTTACATAATTAGGTCATTTTATTAATTACAATTTGCAGGACCTGCCTGCCAACCCAGGCCAAAAGTTCAGGGAATTACATTGTCTAGCACTATATTTAACTCTGTAACTTTCCAAGACACCATGAAACCTGTACATGGGGGGTACTGTTTTACTCGGAAGACTTCGCTGAACACAAATATTAGTGTTTCAAAACAGTAAAATATATTACAACGACGATATCGTCAGTGACAGTGACATTTTTTGCATTTTTCACACACAAATGGCACTTACACTGACGATATAATTGTTGTGATACGTTTTACTGTTTTGAAACACTAATATTTGTGTTCAGCGAAGTCTCCTGAGTATAACAGTACCCCTCATGTACAGGTTTTATGGTGTTTTCAAAAGTTACAGAGTCAAATATAAGGTTTGCGTTTCAGTTTTTTCACATTAAAATTCGCCAGGTTGCCTTTGAGACCGTATGGTAGCCCAGGAATGAAAATTATCCCCATGATGGCATACCATTTGCAATAGTAGACAACCCAGGGTATTGCAAATAGGGTATGTTCAGTTTTTTTAGTAGCCACTTAGTCACAAACACTGGCCAAAATTTGCGTTCAAATTAGTTTTTTGCATTTTCAAATATTAACACTAACTTTGGCCAGTGTTTGTGACCAAGTGGCTACTAAAAAAGACTGGACATACTCAATTTGCAATACCTTAGGTTGTCTACTTTTGCAAATGGTATGCCATCATGGGGGTTATTCTTATTTCTGGGCTACCATATGGTCTCAAAGGCAACGTAACCAATCTGGCGAATTTCAATGTAAAAAAACTGAAATATGTAACACGCTATATTTGACCCTGTAACTTCCCAAAACACCATAAAACCTGTACATAGGGGGTACTGTTTTACACGCGAGACATCGCTGAATACAAATATGTGTATTGTATTGCAGTAAAAGCAAACAGTATTATGACATCACAGTTAGAATGTCACGTAGAACTAAAAAAAATTAAAAAATTCTTATTTTCTCCCATTTTTTAAATATTTTTTTCATATTAAATTATGTTCCATACCTAAATATTTGATGTTAAACGAAAGCCCCGTTTCCCCTGAATAAAATGATATATAATAATGGGGGGTGCATTTAATATGAAAGAGGTGAATTATGGTTGGACAGACATATAGCGCAAATGCCAGGTTTTGTTTACGTTTTTTTGGATCACAACTTGTACATTTGGCTGCGGTCTTAAGGGGTTAATAAAAGCCTGAAGGGACAGGAACATCACACCAAAAACATTTCAGCAAGCTAAAGTGCTTTTGGTGCCTGGAATGTCCTTTTACTTAAATTGCTGGAAAGGGGACACACAGCAAACTGGGTACATGTATTTATGAAAAACATGTCGCTTATTACCTTAGCTAAGCAGACAGAGGCATCCAGTACAGCTTTGATGTGGCGCAGCCATCCAGAATTTTCGAGACCACTGTAATAGTCGTTAACCGACAAGCCTTTTGTCCCACAGACTGCAATTAAAAGACGTAAAAAATGTAGGTTTATTTAGTCCATTGATGCATCGTGTAGAGGCATCATTATATTTTATGTTACAACATACAAGATCCAGCGCCCTCGCTCATTCATTAAACAGCACTTCCAAGTCTCACAGAATGGAATAGTTTATTTAAAAACATCTTATCTATGCAAAAAATAACAGGGGTTTAAGTTACAGTATATGATCATATCTTGCCTGCCACAGCGTTAATGTACCCCATTCTTGGCTGGCCCTACTCTAGAAACCTAATGTCTGCTCTTATGAGATTTTGTCTAAATAGGCAAATGAATATGTGCCAAAGCAAAAAGGCCCTAGCACCTAGACGTCAGGTGGACACCACTAGAATGCATCTTGGGTTTAAACTCGTTAATAGAAATCAATAGATACAATAGGAATACTATTCACTACAAAAAGTCCACTGCAGATTGGAAGAATATAGCTGGATGTAACAACAAATCCAAGGAACACAAATGCCTGCCTCAATTCCCCAAACTCTTGCTAATAACCTTCCTTTTTTAACCTAGAGACTCCTCAAGATCTTAAGTTGGACTATAGTGGCTAAACTCTTTAGATACTATATCTTTAAAGGGACACTATAGTGACCAGAAGAACTACAGCTTAATGTAGTTGCTCTGGTGAGTACAGTCAATCCCTGCAGGCTTTTTGCTGTAAACAAGGTCTTTCCAGAGAAAAGGCAGTGTTTACATTAAAGGCTAGGGACACCTCCAGCGGCCACTCCTCAGACGGCCACTCGAGGTCCTTCCTGGGGCTGTGCTGCACACTGTGCAGCACTGATATTCAGTGTCTTTAATGCAGATCTACGAGGAAATTCTGATTGGCCAGGATGGCATTCGGCTCCAACCACAGCCTGCCTCCCTGGCTGAGATCAGCAGAATTGACCATCTCAGCCAATCCAATGCTTTGTGATTGGCTGAGATCATCATGTCTGATGTCTGCCCATGTAGCAGATCAGGGGCTGAGACAGCACCAGGACACTTGAATAAAGTTAAGATTTTACTATATTTAGGGGACAGGGACTAACCAGACCCTCACATGCCTTCAAAGAAGTCACAGAAATATATATCTGTGATTTTTATCATCAAATTCAGTGTAACGGCCTGCGGGAACTCCGGCAGATTACCCCATTACTCCTTGGCTTCCTAGGCTATTTCGGACCATCCTGTATTACGAAGTATTCGTTGCTATAAGGAGCATGCAGACACTGAACTTTCCTCATAGAGCTTCGTTGATTCAATTCATCTCTATGAGGAGATGCTGATTGGCCAGGGCTGTGTTTGAATCATGCTGGCTCTGCCCCTGATCTGCTTCCTTGTCAGTCTCAGCCAATCCTATGGGGAAGCACTGTGATTGGATCAGGCTATCACATATCAGCAGACTGCTTGTTTTTCCTGAGTCTAACAGCATGCAGATTTACAGCTTCTGGCTTGAATACAGTAAAAAAAAAATTATATAGTAATGGAGGCATGAGGGGCCCAGGGGGGCTAGATGGTCGTGTTAACACTATAGGGTCAGAAATACATGTAGTTGCACTGGTGACTATAGTGTTCCTCTAACCACCAACATGTTCATTGCTGTACACAACCATATAATGAATAAAAGGGAAACAAATGTGTATATTACATACACACAAATATACAAAATATTTTTGATCACAGTACACTCCAGGTACACTGATCAGTTTTGCAGTTAGGATTGCATGGGAACACAAAACATAATGTTTACTATTGTAATGCAATCACTCTATGTTCATACACCTCTAAATGAACAGTACTATATACAGATTGGGATGGACTATGCTGGATATACAGGAAGCAGTGCTGTACACAGCTCTGGGTATTCCATAAGCACGCCTTAGTACACAGCACTGTGTATACTCCCCCCTACACCCCCATGGTGCCCTTGCTAGTTACCTTGGCTTTTTTTGTTTCCTGCTAGTTCTCCGGCCCTTGGGGGTCTCCGGTGGCCCCTATCCACCCCCGCCATGATGCCCGGCCATAATATTTGACCCTGAGGATGGCCAGTTCTCGGTCCCCGGGGAAGCCCTCTCTTTCTTTCGTGGGATCCTCTCCAGAGCAGCCCCGGTGTCTGGTGAGGCCATGATCCCGGAGGAAGATGTCGAGGAGGAGGGTAGGGGCTCCCGTACCCCGGTCGCAGCCACCACCGGCACAGTTCTCTATTTTCTTAACGGTCAGCATGTAGGGATGCTGGAGCGGGGCACGGCCAGGGGAAGCGGTGTGAATCCTCTGTGTGTGACAGGCAAGCTATCTATTTTTGGCCGAAATGGGATTGGCCCATTTTTGGCAGCCAAAATTTCAGTGCATCCCTAATACCCACAGAGGGTAATTTGCATACAATAGGGTAATTAACAGTACATACAGTTCTCCATCAAGTCCTCTTTCCATAACTCCATGATTTTCTTGCTGCAAATAACCCTCAGCCCCACCAAAAAACACAACAAATAATCGGCTCCATCTCCAACATGAAACAACAAATGACCGTTGTAAAATTCCCACCCAAGCAAGAGGAACTCCTACCCTTCAACCCTGGGTCCATGACACTCAGTATGTTACACTATATACAATGGACTGAACAAACTAGTGAAAAGATGGAATCTTGTGACCTCTAGTGGCATTTGGGCGATAGAACACATGCACACTCAAGTCTTGCTGTCTCTCTTTCTATTACCATTAAGTAAATATAAATTATAGGAATAACAGATTTAATGGCACCAGACCTAAAAGATGTTTGCGATAAAAGGCCCTTGAGGTGAAAAAAAAACCTGACGCAAAAAATGTTTAGGCACATTATAGTACAGCTCTCTAAAAAAAAAAAACACTGGGTAATGTTTATAATATGTTGGCTGCACCTATAAATCAGCTAATAAATAAATCATAAACAGTTTTTTTGTTATTGTTTTTGATCATTTGATTTGGGACATCTTGATAAATTAACTTCATAATTTGTAATGAATCAACATTTTGGCTAGTGGGATAAATTAAATTACAGTAAATTGATTCAATATCTGAGAAACCAAAAGCATTACCTTCTAAGAGTTTTTGCAGACTGGATCTCATAACATGAATATTTTCGATTCCAACAAATTGAAATTTAATATTCGAGTAGTTGTCGATGTTTTCATATCCCTTCCCAGCTGCTCTGTTAGCCAAAGCATTGAGCTGCAAAAATAATTTGAGATTAAATGCATTAGAATCTGAAGATGCTTTAAATGTATTTTTACATTTGTCTACACAAAATCGCAAGCGGATACACCTGGTCCTGTAATACGTTATCTAGAAAAAAAGTCGCAGTCTACTTCAGTGGTCATGTTAAAGGAAACTCTAGTGTTAAGAATACAAAGCTGTATTCCTAACCTTATATTGTCCCTCTGCCCTCGAGTTCCCCCCGCCATGTAAAGGGTTAAAGAAACTTTATACACTTAGCTGATTCCAGCATCGACGTCTCCTTCTCCTCTGACATCATCTGATGGGAGAACTTAAAGCGCATGCGCGGTAAGCGCAGTAGGCCTTTCCCATAGGAACGCATCGATTCAATGCTTTCCTATGGAATTTGTAAACCTGCTGGATGACATCATGCAAAACTATATAGAGTTCTAAAAAAATGGCGAAAGGACCAACAAATGTGTGCAGTTAAGGCAATGACAATTTACAGTAAAAAAAAAAAAAAGACTAATAATTCAGTGCCACAAAGCAATGAAATGAGCACCTGCCCTTCTCAAAAACAGAGAAGCAGGCACATAAGAATCAGCTAACTGGGCGTTATGGAAGAACACACACGAGCAGCGCTCTTGCTTCCCCTAAATCTTCTTCCATTGGTTTGAATCTGAGGGGCTTTTTGACACAGGCTGATGATTAAAGAGAAGACTGCGTGCATCTACAGAAAGATCTTACAGCATTCTACTTTCTATAGAAGTCTGCTTCAAAACATTCTCCACTAACTACTAACAGACTAGAAATATTTGGAGTATCTGCTATAAACGTGTTAATTAGTAGCTCTGGCATTTACTGAAGTAACTGTGCACAAGCCATGATTATGACAAACTATATTTGTCCAGTTGATGTGCCCTGGGAGCTTAGTCTAATTTATGATATACATTAGCATTATAAAATAAAACAACAGTGAATTGGTTACCTACCTTTGGTCTTGTGTCCATGACGTACATACTCCTGCATGTGGGATTGGCTTTGCTGATAGCTTGTAACATGTGCTCATCCTCCAGACACCTTGCACTAAAGCCAGACAAAGGCTGGCTACACCTACAAATTGCTGCCTAATTAGACCAAAAAAAAATTGGACCTCGAGTTTTTTTTGGTAATTCAGTTGGCTAAAAAACATTTAGAATTAAAAAAAACAACAGACAATAGTTTAATGTCAAAGTTGTGGTTTTATGTGTACTGTATTGTGCAACAGTATAACTCAAAGAGCATTTTAGTGAGAAACCCAGCGTCCTAATGTCTTGTCCCATGTTCACTAAAATTCCTTACAAATTAATCCTAAATTTTGTAAATTGATGGTTAACTGTTTAGTGCCTGTTTTGCGGTTGAAACATTGATATTATTGTTACAGGGCTTATTCACTAAATAGCCAACATGTAAATATCATTCTACTTTATTTTAAGTGCACATGTATTATCACAACACCAACTCTTCATCTTCATGATTGACCAGATGTCCCTGACTACATGCCTTCACACACACACGAGAATGCAAGCCCAATCAGTTTTTTTAGTTTTTGTAGTACAGCATCTCATGGCTTTTGTGTGCAACCCATAAACTGCTGCTGCATAATGTGCTGAAATCTCAAATTACTGGTCCCTGCAAAAACCATAAACCTTGTGGATATGCAGAAAAGTATACTCATTAGGTCACTACCTTTTTAAATGTTTGTTTAAACATCCTTACTAATGCGCTATATACCCACAATGTTGTAGCAAACTGAGAGTCAATAAAAAGAAATTGAAGTGTCCCTTTAACCCCTTAAGGACCAAACTTCTGGAATAAAAGGGAATCATGACATGTCACACAGGGGTTAAAGTTGTTTTAGTAAGTTTCGCTTAATTTATTTTAGCTTCCAAAATGTACAACCTACCATCAGCAATTTAAGAACAAATGCCTGCAAATCAAGCTGCAACACTCTATACTAAATGTAATAACATTTGTTTGAACCTTTTAAACAAACATGGTTCACAGACAATTCAGAGAATGGTTGTACTGGTTTTCAAAGTTTACACAGACTTCCAAAAGTAAATATATACTAAAATTGGCATAACAAGATCAGTAATTTTCTCTTTAAACATCAATTCAACACTACTCCACCATACAATATAGTTCAATATTCCAAATAATACATTCCTGGATCATGTGTTCATTTAATACATACCTGATTCTTCTGGTGATAATATGATAGCACTGGGAACCTTCCCTTGCTTCTAAACTTTGAACTTCCCACAATAATAGGTTTGCTTGTCATTACAGGGACATAAAGGTCCTTTGGATATGTGTCACACACCTATAAAGAATTTAATACAATGTCAAACAACTTTGCGACACACCCTTCACTGGAGGGACAAACAAGCTCCTAATATGATCTAACACATGACTAAGTCACAACATTTAAAATGGCTCACTAACTATAAAAATGAAATTTGAAAAAAGGTAATTTATGTGTTTTTATGCGGAGCATGAAAATGCCAAATGTCGGTCATGCAAAGATTGCAGGGCAGCACCAGGAAGGCCTCTAGTGGCCGAGTGACAGCTACTAGCGGTGTCCATAGCTAGAAATGTAAACTGAAAAGACATTGTTTGCATTGCTTAGACTGTAGGGGCAGTCTCTTTGCACCAGAACCACGACATGGAAGGGCTGCTTCAAGAACCATGACCACTTCAGTGATCTGAAATGGTCATGGTGTCTGGAATCTGTATGTGCAGTGTATAAATTGTGATATTTTATAATCTATGAATAGCACTGCCATTGACCTGCCAGTGGAGTAAAAAATTTAAGTTTGAGTCAGCAGCACTCCAATGCAATAATAATACTATAATAATAATAATAATAATAATATGGGTTTTCCACAATATGTGGCAAACTGAGAAAACAGAGAGGAAAACTACAAGAGATATTGATATATTAAAAAGGGACAGTACTGCAGTTTCCCTTAAAGAAACACTGAGCACCATAACCACTGCAGTTAACTGTTGTGGTTATGGTGCTCCCACACTGTAAGTAGTCAAACCCTTTCTGAATGGTCTTACTTCTTACCTGGGGTCTGCAAGGTGCTGCTCCCTGCCTCCACTACTAACATCAGAGAGCCAAAAGTTCCTAAGCAGAAAGTTTCATTGGCTCTTGAGCTAAGCCCTACAGTGCTGTAGTTGTTATGGTGCTTGGAGTATATCTTTAAATTTATTATTGCACGTGTGCTTGCTGTTATTTACAAGATGGCGACAGTGTGAATATTGATTTGCAGGGTATCTCCCAGCTTTGGGTCTGCCTATTTCCAAGGTTTCCAGGGAATTTGCTAAACATTTTTATGTTTAAATATTATTCTCTAGTCATAAGGAATTACCTTATAGTCCCGATTAACATCCGACCAGTGCCAGTAAATGTTTGGCACATCCATACGTTGGTATTCCTCTTTCAAATCTAGAAGGTGCCAGCCAAGGACTCTTTCAGACTCCTTTTGTTTTGGGTTATAAGAAAATGCGTAGAGATCATCATAGCTCACTTACAAGAAGAGAGGAAGGAAGTCATTATCACAAGTACAAACATCTTGATTGTTCCATTACTTTACATGCATTTTCAATGTTCATGAAGCATATGACAGTAAATATAATAATATTTTTTTTAAGTGAAAAAATAAAAAAGCCAATAGAATAAAGTAAGCATAGCTCCCATATATAATATGTGTTTACTAGTAATGAGCTGACAAATGATGGTGAAATTTTGGTGCAAAACAGTTAGCGTGTCTTTTTTATTTTTTTTTCTTAGAAAATGTAACCTGGAACCACAGAATTCTCTCTAGAAGGGCATTGGTGTTCGCTGTCTGGTAACCCAGCCATTTTGGATATCTAAAGAGCTTGTTTTCTTCTATTCTGCTCATTACACACAGGAGTACTTATGCGCCCCTGCATAATAAACCCTCACTGCGGGCATTCTTTACTTTCACTGTAATGCCCTTTGTTTACTTGTCATGGGCTTGCCTTGGATTTAGTATAATTTCCATTATTTTTATTCTACTGCCTCAGGGTATTTAGCTTTACTCAGTTAGACCTCCACGGCTTGCCCTACTTTATTTAATTTATTTTTTTACAACTAAAAGCCCTTGTTTTATTATAATTAATTATTATTACTACTATTTTGGCATTTATATAGCACCAACTTATTCCGCAGCGCTTAACAATAGTATAAAATAACAAAATGTTACAGGCACAATAGGATGAAGAGGATCCTGCTCAAACAAGCTTACAGTCTAGAGGAGGTGGGGTATAAAAACACAATAAGGAGGACATGGAGGGGCAACTAGATAACAAGGTGAGAAAGTAGCAGAACTGGAGGTGAGAGTGGAGTGTAGCTCTTTAGGAGGCAGGTTTGTGAAATAGACGTTACTCTGGCAGGCCACAAGTTTTTCTTAAGAGATTGGTTTTGGTTGACATTTTAAAAGATTAGGGGAGAGTCTGACAGGGGCAGGCAGGTTGTTCCAAAGGCAAGGAGCCAGCCGCGAGAAGTCCTGCAAGCATGAATTAGAAATAAAAGGTGTGAGCAGCACACAGGAGGTCACCGGCAGAGCAGAGAGACCGAGAAGAGGCATACCTAGGAATTAGTGCAGAAATATAACAAAGGCTAGAGTCGATTAAAGCTTTAGAAGTAAGGGTTAGTATTTTGAATAGCCTCCTACAGAATACAGGAAGCCAGTGAAAGGATCAACCAAGTGGTGACAGGAGTAAAAAAATAATAAAAAAATATATCAGCCTGGCAGCCGCAATTATTACTGACTGTTGTGAGGCAGTACGGCTTCTGGGGAGACCAATTAGGAGAGAATTACAATAATCTATTCGAGAGATTACCAGAGCGTGAACAAGCTCCTTGGCAGCATCTTTCATAAGAAAGGGGCAGATGTGAGCAATGTTTTTCAGGTGTAATCGACAGGTTTTAGCAACAGATTAGACACAAGACACAAAGGTGAGGCGGGAATCAAAGATAACACCACGAGCTTGCAAGGACGGGCTGATGGGAGTACCATTAACTTGCAGGGACAGCGAAAGAGGAGTATCAGTATTATGCCTTTCTATCGATAATACGCTGTATTACGTGTAATTCAGCTCAATGATATACTCTTATTGTTATAGGTTTATGTGGAATAAAAAAAAAACAAAAAAAAACACATACCAAGACAGGCTCAATATTCCAAAAATAAGGAGCACCTCTAATATATATTCTTTTTTAATTTATTTTTTAGTGTTCCTCTAAGGCAACAGTCTTTATGATATATGAAATAAGTGCACCTGCATAATATATATAAGATGTTTATGATTACATTAGACAGATTGCAAACAGCCTGCAACATATTTATTCACACCTACCGAGGCAGCAATCTTGAAGGAAGCATCAAAAAGCTTTAACAGTAAACAATTGCAATACTTATTTAATCTTATTTAAATGTATATGAAAGAGATTTTCATGATGTATAATAACAGAAACTCTAACTTTCTATCCTCTGCTATTATCCATGGCAAACAGAGCTGTGTAAGCTGCTATTGTTAGCCACATAACATGTACACTGCGACACTTAACGATTTACCTACCTGGCTTTGAGAGCTGTACGAGTGAGTTGTAGATGTCATGACAGTCACGTTCTCTTGGGACTATAAAGTGCACCACCCTGAAATTCTTGCATTGTATCACTAGAGGGCAGCCAGTAGTAGTCAAGGCAAGCTTCTCAACAGCAGCAATGTGATGGTGTAAAATCTAACAGCAAACAATCATACATTTCAGCTATAACGTTTAAATGTTTCCATTAACTACATTCTGAATTGTAGTCTAATCAGAGTGAAGCACTAGATTTCACGATCACTCCTACCCCATTCACAGTCCCCATATAACAGACACACTGTTGTGATCACACAAAATGATCAAGTGGCCAGAATGTGACCCAGTAAATACCCTCTGGTAATACCAGTGGCTATGTAGAAATGTTTTCCAAATACATTCCTAAGCATATCGTCTAACAAATAAATGAAGAGTTCAAATAAGAATTTAATGTTGTTACAATTCAACTTTTAGAGAAACACCCAAAGACTAATGATCCAAAGACCAGGCAGATGTGCATTACTAAAATGCAGTGTTTCTCTTCCCCATTTCAAACATATTAGTAGCAGAAAACATTAGTAATATAACATTAGTAATATCATTTCCTTTAATTGATGAACAAAAACCTAGACAAGGCCGTTTCTGTAGAAACATAAAAGCTTACATCCAGGTATGGTTCAGGCCAGCCTTTTTATTATAGAGTGCAAGTTTGCGGTATCCGACCCAACCGTACCTCTCTGACAGGTAACTATTATTCTTTTCTTTAAAAAAAATTATTATTTTCCAAAACGTTTTAAGACACTCGAATGAAAACTCAAAATTAACTGGCCAAAGGTGACTGCTACACTAAATGTTTTTACTACATGGTAAGTTCCAAAGACTTCATTAAACTCAGGAGACTTGCAAAAACTTCTCACCCTCTTACAAGTACAACAGGTGGGCCAAAGAGCAGGTACCATGTTCCCAAACAGTTACAAAGCTCTATTCAGTTCCAACTGATCTTGTCAGGCTCCATGGTAGACAAAGCATCAAGGCAAAAAAAAATGGACTAATACCAGAATAGCTTTCACACGGAGCTACAGAACCCCAAGCTAAGAGAATGCATAGGGTTCAACCCATATTGCTGCAATGATTTCTGGCTCAGTAAGTAATTTCAGATTTCTTAAATAAACTTATTGTTTATTATGTTAAATGAATCCGGTCTACTAGTGAGCACTTCCATTGTTTACCAATAAAATTTCTAACAAAAAAAAAGCATATGCTCTGATAATGACCATCAGTTATTTGCATCCTACAATTACACATATTCACTGTCCACACAGTACAGCCATTTCTTTAACATAGGTACATACCCAGATCTCTCTCTTTACAGAGTCTATAAACAGTAAGTGGGTCGCAGTGAGATACAGAGTTCCAGAGGTCGACTTGTTGCTAGGACTGAACCGATCCAGTAATTTCACCTGTTCCACCTTTAATAAGGAAACAAAGAAATTACATCAATATCACCAAAACAACAACAACAAAAAACAACACATAGTAAACACAGATCACATTCTAAATTAGGGTTTCCATAGCAAATGCAGTAGAGAGGAGAATGATAGAGATTTGTTTAGAAGAAAGTAATGACAGACAGTTGTACCTGGAACTTCAGAATTAAATAGAGAGGATCTGGTTCCCAGTATTTGCTGGATTGGCCAAAAAGCAAACAGATAATTGCATTGGACTGAAGAACAAATCATAAAGAAAGTAAAAAAAAAAAAAAAAAAAAAAAGAGAAAATCCAGACACTGACAAACTGTAAAGTTCCAATTGGGAATATATAGAATGCTTACAAACTAACGTCACTTAAAGAGTCACTCTATCGTCCATGAGCACTTCTGCGTTTAGAATGGAGGAAGGAATATATATGTGCAGCGTTTCTGCTTGAAAACGCTGAACATATAGAGATGCTTGCACTTGTGTGCTGAGGGCTAGATACACACCCGGCACACGTGACATAGGCAGCCCGGAACTGTAATCTAGATTGCCAATTGTCAATTTTGTGCAAAAATAACGTCTGTTCTCAGGGTGCACTTCCCTTTGTATGCTTCTGTCTCTCCTCCCTCCTGCCTCCCTATCCCTTCCGTTTAATTTTTTTATGGTCTTCCCCCATTTACTTTCCCACTCCCTCTCCCCCTGCTGGCTCAGAGCATGCGCACTAAACCGGTTAAACTGGCCAATCAAATGTTTATGAGAAGTATTTGATTGCATCACAAAAAAGCAGGTGTGAAGAAAGAGGGGGGAGTGCAGAGAAGCTGGATTTCAGGTAAGGTAAACTTTATTTTAAAACTTTTTTTAGCGTTGGGGGTGATGGGACCTTTTGGGCAGGAGCAGGCAACCTTTAGACACATCAGATGTTGTGGACATATGACACAATGCTCTAACGACCAGAATGCTGGCGAAGCATTATGGGAGATGTAGTCCACAACATCTGGATTGCCAAAGGTTGCCAATTCCTGCAATTGTGTATTATTCTTTTTTTTTTTTATATGTAATAAATGTGGAAGGTCATGGTGGAGTAACTCTTTAAGCAGTACAGACTAAACTGAAATAAATGGTCTTTATCAATAAGTGCTGGCCAACATTGTCATTGTAGATGTAATTTAGGTATTCAACTGTCCTACAAACTGATGGTATCAGCGATGACTACCAGCAGCACTGCAGACTTTCTTTAAAACCATCTGGTAATCAGCAGGACTAGGGGTAAATCATGCAAAATGTATGCAACGCACTTCCACAGTGATAAAATCAGCCATCGCTGATCTACATAGTATGTGTGCAAAATAAATAAATAAATCACGAGCACAAGCAAAGAAACTTCTACATTTTTAAAAAAATCCTTTTTACACCACCCAATTACACCATATGCAAATAAAATGCTTCAATTCAAGGCAAGTCCCGTTTACCGGTCCGAGCAGCAAAGTCCTAATGAAGGGATGCTGTAAAACATGAAACCACTTTTTCCTCCTAAAAGATATGATTGCTTACAGTACTCAGTGGATAATGTATAACTTTCTTTATAGTATACACACAGAACACTAAGATACTGTAAGGACTTGAAAAAGTACAGGGTGGGCCAAAATCCAGAGTAGGATTTTACAGGTAAATAGCTTATTTGTTACTAGTTCAATTTTTTTTTGTAGCAGGTACATATCATAACTGAGTCTTGGGAGATTATCATGGGTAATTTCACAAAGGAACTATGAGTAAAAATAGTGGAATTTTATTTTCTAAATTGCAGGGCCATTATTTTAATGCAAAGAGCTTATCGCTGCCACTTTAATGTAAGAATTGGGCAGGAACTGAAATCCACAGACCACCCTCAACCCTAACGTATGCGATTTGCATCCAAAAATTAGCCAAAGAAAAGAGAGGCACTGTGATGTAATTCCAGTAAAATACAAGTTTAGCAGGCTAAGATTGCCACAAGGCATATGTATGTATATGTGTTTGTAGTATCAGTTAGTTAATTACACGTAGCTAAGATACTGTTATCACTGTACTGACCAGGTGCAGGAATGTAAGAACTGGAATTACGCGTCCCTCTCCTTTGTATCAGATGAGCCACGTGGTTAGACCGGATGGATGAGTTTAGACTCTATTTATTAAATAGGTTAAGGGTATGTGTGGGTGTAGTTAATTGTGGGAGGAGCTACAGTGCTATATAAGGAATGTACTCTATGTATTCAGTACTCAGACTTTGCTGTATTTTGGTGACGCTAGTCCCTCTGAGTCCCGATCGGTGATCCAATAAAGAATCTCTTCCTTCCTGAAGAAACCTGTGTCCATCTCTCTGTGCTTGGCTTCCGTCAGTTTCTCCGGTATCATTTGGTGCATTGGCCGGGAAGCTCATCGTTCAACGGTAGCTGAGAGGCAGAGGCGTGAGACGGTCTATCTTTGCCCACGTTCTCTACGGCTGCACCCCTGAACTTCTGCGTGGACCTCCCTTCGTCTCGGCGCCACTGGTCTGTTGTCCAGGAGATCATCGGCCTCTACGTGAGAAGTGCTGGGGTGTCCCCGTCGATGAGTGTGAACTCAGGTTCAGGAACGAGGAGGTAAGACAACTGCTGTTTTAGACGGCAGGACCCACTAGGGGTATACCGATTGTGCGGTAGGCCCAAAGGGGTTTTGAATCTGTGTATCTGCCCCCTCTGTCGGAGGGAAGGAGCGAAGGCGCACCGCTCGATCGAACGCTCTTTAGTCAGACCGTTTGATTTGGTTAGTCAGGCGGGGTCCTGGTGTAAATAGCCCTAGCCGGACACCGGTGTCTTGTCTAGACTAGCGTTCTAGGGTGTATATTACGTTCGCTAGGTCGGAGGGACCGGGAGACTAAGCGGCGCCTGTGTAAATTCGGTTCGCTAGTTCTCATCCTATCTGGGCTAAGTGGGAAGGCGTGTAAATTTGGAACCCACTAGACTTTTGATAGTGCGACTAAGAGGCGCCTGTGTAAATTCGGTTCTCTAGCTCGCTATATATGTGGTGATTGGGCAGTGTGGCTAACCAAAACGGGTGTATATAGTTTTAGGTAGTCCATTCAAGGTACTGGCCAATAGTTTAGTTGGGAATTGTAAATGTGTTAACGATTGTTTTAGTAAAGTGTATATCTTGTTAGATAGCGCGAGCTCAGCCGTCTAGCGAGAGTGTTAATAGTGTGTTGCTGTATTATAGTGCACGGTACCATAACCCTGTATATTTACTGACATTATATAATAAGTACTAATCATTGTCGTCCATTGCATGTTTAACACCATAACCACTAATAATTGTATTGTGACCTTAACTTGTGCTTTGACCTATGCTAACCGTACTGTAACCGCTATTTGTAAAAGACGATGTTACTGGGGTGTGTTATAGACGGGTAATTCGTATATAGAGAATTATAGCGTGGGTGACTGTATAGTTACGCCAAAGGGCATAATATTGATTATATAGTGACTGGTGTAACAGCTGTGTGTGTACGGGAATTCCCTGAGTGTTTATTGTTATTGTGTACGTTTCACTTGGTAACCGTACCACGTGGTGCTGTTGCCAGAGGAAACGGGTGTGACTGTTGAATAGTACGCGTGTATAGTATTCGTTGTCGACGACGTTCCATTGTTAAGTATGGGTGCGTCGCAGTCAACGATTCCGGATCCCTTAGGATGTATGGTTAAGAATTTTAAAAAGGGATTCAAAGTTTGTGATTTTGGGGTAAAGATGTCTCCTGTACGTTTGGTCACTTTGTGTACTAGGGAGTGGCCTACTTTGGTTGCGGCATGGCCGCCACGTGGCAGTTTGGATCCAACTCTGGTACAGCGCTTACACGTGGCTGTATCGGGTAGGCCTGAACTTTACGGCCAGTTTCCTTATATTGACTGTTGGAGACAGGCCGTAAATGACTCGCCAAAATGGCTCCAGACATGCCACGAGGAGCAGTGTCGCCTCATGGTAGCTAGGACTTGCTCGTCCACTAGGACTGGTGTTAGGCCCATTTTGGACACGCCCCCTGAGTCCGAGATCCCTTTGCCGCCCCCTTACTTTCCGTTAAGAAGAAGTGACGCAAACGCAGGAAGTCCTGCACCCCTCCCCTCATTACCCTCATCCACTTCCGCTTCCTCCTCCAGTACAGGATCCACCCCCCCTCGTACTAAATCTCCCCTTCCGGAACCAGAATCCACCCCCATTAGAAACGAATATCCTGATTTGGCGCCACTTCAGACTTCCGGTCAAGCTTCATCTAGCTCGGCTCGAAGTGTTTTATTTACGACCTTTTCCCAAAACCGACCTCCCACATCCCCATACCCTATCTCTCCCCGACCGGAACCCATGACTGACGCCTCTCTACGTAGCCCCATCCAAACCCGACAGTTGACTGGTGCCCAACAATTAAAGCACTATCAGATGCCTCTTCGTCTGAATCCCGGGTCAGCTTATATCGATGCCGCAGGTCAAATGGCACACGCTGACCCAGTCTTCGTATATGTCCCATTTACCACAACCGATCTTTTAAACTGGAAGACCCATAATTCCTCGTATACTGAGAAACCACAAGCTATGACTGATCTGTTCACCTCAATAGTACAGACGCATAATCCGACATGGGCTGATTGCCAGCAGTTACTAATGACTTTATTTAACAATGAGGAAAGGACAAGAATAAATCAAGCAGCCATTAAAGCATTAGAGGATAGAGCCCGTGCTTTGAACCAAGCCAATCCAGCAGCATGGGCCGCGACACACTATCCCAACACCGATCCCGATTGGAACGTAAATGGTGCTGATATGGTTCAACTCAGAGCCTATAGAGACGCTATAATTGCTGGCATGAAAGCCGGAGGAAAGAAAGCCATTAACATGTCGAAGACAGTTGAGGTGATCCAGAAAAGCGATGAAGCGCCCAGTGTCTTTTATGACCGATTATTGGAGGCATACCGCTTGTATACCCCCTTTAATCCGGAAGACGCAGACAATTCCCGAATGGTTAACTCCGCCTTTGTCAGCCAAGCATACGGAGATATTAAGCGCAAGCTACAAAAGTTAGAAGGGTTTGCAGGTATGTCCATCACCCAACTAATGGAGGTAGCAAATAAGGTCTATATGAACAGGGATACAGAAAGTAAGAAAGAGGAAGAGCGCAAGATGCGTAAAAAGGCTGATATGCTAGCGGTAGCGATCGCAGGCGTAGATAAACGGGGCCCAGATAGAGGCAATAATAGATGGAGTAGGTAGCCTTTGAGTAGGGATCAATGCGCGTATTGCAAGGAAGAAGGGCATTGGAGGAACGAATGTCCGCAAAGAGAGCAGTACGAGAGAGACCAACCCAGGGCAGGCTACGGAAACTTTAGAGGTAGAGCGAGAGGTAGAGGAGGCCCCGGAGGGAGTAATGGTTATAGAGGGAGTAATGGGAACAGAGGAAGTGTTAGGGAAGACAGGTATATTCCAGCAGCGCAAAGGTCCCGCGATAGAGAAGGTAGGGACTTTGTAGGATTGGCTGACACTGTCATGGAGGACTATTGATACCGACCGGGCTCCATCCCCCTTGGTCGAGCGGAGCCTATGGTCGATGTATCAATAGGGGGGAAAAGGAGTGCGTTCATGATCGACACTGGTGCTGAACATTCAGTGGTGACTAATCTAGTTGCTCCTCCATCTGGAAGGACTATTACTGTGATAGGAGCAACTGGAAGAAGTGCTGAAAAACCGGTTCTTAAAAGTCGACTCTGTACATTGGGAGGCCACGTAGTAAAACACCAATTCCTTTATATGCCTGAATGTCCAGTCCAATTGCTGGGACGTGATATGCTATCAAAATTACAAGCGCAGATTACGTTCCTACCAAATGGAACAACATCCTTAAAGTTTAATGGACCTTCAGGTATTATGACTTTATCCGTACCAAAGGAAGAAGAGTGGCGACTTTATACAGTGTTGACTAGCCAAAACCCTAGGAGTGATGAGACATTGTTTAACATACCAGGAGTTTGGGCAGAGAACAACCCACCAGGACTGGCCCGCAATATTCCACCAATAAAAATTGAACTGAAACATGGGGTTTATCCAGTGAGCCTAAGACAATATCACATTCCGCAGAAGGCTAAGAAGAACATCCAATCCTATCTGGATAAGTTCATACGGTATGGTATCCTAAAATTCTGTACTTCCCCCTGGAACACCCCATTGCTGCCTGTTCAAAAGCCCGGTACAGATGAGTATCGACCTGTACAGGACTTAAGAGCAGTCAATGATGCGGTTGTTAGCATACATCCAGTTGTACCCAATCCATATAACCTGCTTGCTTTAATTCCGGGCGGGGCTACTTACTTCACAGTCTTAGATCTCAAAGATGCCTTCTTTTGCCTCCGAATTGCCGCAGAAAGCCAATGTATTTTCGCTTTCCAATGGGAGAACGCTGTAACAGGCTCAAAACGCCAAATGACTTGGACAAGACTTCCCCAAGGGTTTAAAAATTCACCTACCCTATTTGGTTCAGCTCTAAGTCAAGATCTACTGGATTTCGAGTCTATCCCAGGAGAATGTGTATTGTTACAATATGTAGATGACTTGTTGATAGCAGCAGTTACAAAAGAAAAATGTCAGCAAGCAACGCACGATCTACTACATATTCTCTGGAAGGCAGGATACAAGGTGTCCAGGAAGAAGGCTCAGTTGTGTTTGCCAACTGTCAAGTATCTGGGATTCCATATCTCTGAAGGTCAAAGGATTATGGGGCCAGAGAGAAAAGAAGCTGTCTGCCAAATACCAATACCCAAGAATAGAAGACAAGTGCGAGAATTCTTGGGGGCAGCAGGCTTCTGTAGGATATGGATTCCCAGCTATGCGATACTGGCAAAACCTCTGTACGCAGCCATCAAAGGTACAGAGCACGACCCCTTCTTATGGACCCAAGAACAGCAAACGGCATTTGAAGATGTGAAGAAGGCTTTGATGAGTGCCCCAGCATTAGGTCTACCTGATCACACACGACCATTCTACTTATATGTACACGAGCAAAGAAGAATGGCTGTGGGAGTATTGACACAGTACTTGGGATCATGGCAAAGACCTGTTGCCTACATGTCTAAGCAACTGGATGCAGTGGCCAGCGGACTTCCACCTTGTCTAAGAGCCGTAGCTGCAGCCGCCCTGCTAGTAGCTGAAGCCGATAAACTCACTCTGGGTCAAGAACTTTATGTACGAGTCCCACATGCAGTACAGACGTTGTTGGATTACAAAGGAAATCATTGGTTTAGTAACAGGCGTATGACCAAGTATCAAGCAATGTTGTGTGAAAACCCAAGAGTGCATTTAGAGACTGTAAACACCTTAAATCCAGCTACCCTTTTGCCGCAACCTACTGAAAGTCAACATGATTGTTTGGAAGTAATGGATGAAGTATTTTCAAGTAGACCAGATCTTCGTGATTTTCCCATCCAGAACCCCGATGTTCAATATTACACCGACGGCAGTAGTTATGTGAAAGAAGGGATCCGCTATGCAGGATATGCAGTGACAACAATAGACAAGGTGATAGAAGCTCGGCCACTGGCGAAAGGAACATCAGCACAAAAGGCAGAATTAATAGCACTAACACGAGCGTTACAATTGGCTGAAGGTTTAAGAGTAAATATCTATACGGACTCTAAGTATGCGTTTTTAACCACTCATGCCCACGGAGCTTTGTATAAAGAAAGAGGACTACTGAATTCAGAAGGCAAAGAAATCAAGTACGCAGCTGAAATCCTACAACTATTGGAAGCAGTGTGGGAGCCGAAAGAAGTCGGTATCATACATTGTCGAGCGCATCTGAGAGGAGATGGTGATGTAACCAAGGGAAATCGGATGGCAGATAGTGCAGCTAAGCGTGCTGCTGAATCAGGAAGACAGGAGTATGTGGGGCATATAGCTGCTCTTATACCAACTCCACTGTCCCAATGGACTCCAGTTTATACAGCTCAAGAAGAGGAGTGGTTAAAGACTGAACCGGGAAAGTATTTGGAGAACAAGTGGTATCAGCTAGAAGATGGAAGAATAGTCATACCAGCATCACTAGCGGTAGAAATTGTCCAAAATTATCACAACGGGACACATTCTGGGAGAGACAGTACTGAAGAATCTCTCAGGAAACATTTCTACATACCAAGATTGTCCAACTTGACTCAGGCCATTGTACGCAGATGTGTAACGTGTGCTAAGAATAATGCAAGACAAGGACCAGTAAAGCCACCAGGAGTCCAGTTTATGGGGGGACTCCCCATGTCCGATCTACAAATAGACTTTACAGTAATGCCTAAATCGGGTGGACATCGTTACCTGTTGGTAATTGTGTGCACCTATTCAGGCTGGGTAGAAGCATGTCCTACTCGTACAGAGAAAGCAGGAGAAGTTGTAAGATTCCTGCTACGAGAAATAATACCCCGATATGGACTACCCTGTTCTATAGGATCGGACAATGGTCCAGCTTTTGTTCATCAGTGCCTACAACAACTGACTCATATGCTTGGTATAAAGTGGAGGCTTCATACTGCATATAGACCCCAGAGTTCTGGTAAGGTAGAGAGAATGAATAGAACTATAAAGAACCAGTTGGCTAAAATGTGTCAGGAAACCCAACTTAAGTGGAACGTTCTCTTACCCATAGCTTTATTGCGAATCCGCAGTACCCCTACCAGAAGGATGGGCCTCTCTCCTTTTGAAATCATGTATGGGCGACCACCTCCCGTACTTGGTAACTTAAGGGGGGACTTGAGTCAGTTGGGAGAAGGAATTACCCGGCAGCAGGTTGTAGAGTTGGGTAAGACTATGGAGGAGGTACAGAAATGGGTACAAGATAGATTACCTGTGAATATTTATCCCCCTGTTCATAGTTATCATCCAGGAGACCAAGTGTGGATTAAAGAGTGGAATAATGTACCGTTAGGGCCCAAGTGGAGAGGTCCTTATGTTGTTCTTTTGTCTACCCCTACAGCGATAAAAGTAGCCGAAGTAACTCCGTGGATACATCACTCCAGGGTTAAACCAGCAGCAGTCGATTCTTGGCAAATTACAGCAGATCCAGAGAATCCCTGCAAGATCCGGTTGAAACGCACTACTCAGTCGGAGTAACGAGGAATTATTGTGGATTACAAATTTTATTGTTACAGGTGTGAGTGAGAAGGCCATAATAAAGCCTGTCCGCTTACCAACACATAGTGTATAAGCCAGGAAAGTCTCGAAGGGACACCTGTGAAGACGAGCAGAACTCCATTCCCTGCAGCCCTCACATCCTGGAAGCTGAGGTTCCATCGCACGGACGAAGACTGAGGATGACGGCGAAAGATGTGCTTTTGATTGTGTTTATTTATATGTGTTTTTATATTCAGGAAGGTAGAGGTACCGACACTCCTAGCTGTGAGGTATGCATTAAGACTACGAGAACAGGTAACCATATTTCCCAAACCCTAATTTGGCATTCACAATACGAATGTAAAGGAGAGGTATCAAGATGTAGATACCTAAATATAGACTATAGTGTGTGCCATTTAGGAGTAGGAGAACCTAAGTGCTTCAGTCCAGAGTATCAACCTCGTACAATTTGGTTGACTCTCAGGAATGGAGATCCTCAGGGGACCCTAATTAATAAGACGGTGTTAGAATCCGTACATTCTTCGGGTGTTCTGCTATTTGATGCATGTAAGGCGATATCAAGTGGTAGAAAACCGTGGAATGTATGTGGGGATCTTAGATGGGAGAGGACGTATGGGTCTAATGATAAATATATTTGTCCCAGTAGTAAAAATAAATATGTGAGTCCTAGATGCCCAAATAAAGACTATAACTTTTGTCCATATTGGTCTTGTGTGGGGTGGGCGACTTGGGGACAGACAGTAGATAAAGACATGATAGTGACTAAGTTGCCGACTAGCCCTTATTGTAAGTCTATGGAATGCAACCCAGTCCATATACTTATTAATAACCCCGACAAGTTCCTAGATAAGTATGGAAATTTATTTGGGTTTCAGATATACGGGACGGGTTTAGATCCTGGGACATTATTGTTTATAGGAATAGAGACTGATACGGTATCCTCCCAGACTCATCAAGTATACCATTCCTTTTATGAAGAGATGAGTATAGATAATAAGATCCCCCATAACGCTAAAAACCTGTTCATTGACCTAGCTGAAAGTATTGCCGGTAGTCTTAATGTTACCAACTGCTATGTGTGTGGAGGTACTAACATGGGAGACCAATGGCCTTGGGAAGCAAAGGAGGTAATGTCCGGTTCTGAGGCAGTTGACCAACTAATATCTACACAAGCCGATTATCATTTGAGTGTTAGAGGTAAATCTGAGTGGAGATTAAAGACCTCCATCATAGGTTATGTTTGCATAGCAAGGAAAGGAATAATGTATAATACTTCTGTAGGAGAATTAACTTGTCTAGGGCAAAAAGCTTATGATGATGATACTAAAAATACAACTTGGTGGTCGGCTTCAAATGTCTCAGAACCATCTAACCCGTTTGCTAGATATGCCAGTTTAAAGGATGTGTGGTTTGATTTATCCATCACATCTACCTGGAGAGCCCCAGCAAATTTGTACTGGATCTGTGGTAAGAAAGCCTATTCGGAGTTGCCACAGGACTGGGAAGGGGCATGTGTGTTGGGTATGCTCAAACCATCCTTCTTCTTGTTACCGATTGAAACAGGTGAGACTTTAGGTGTTAAAGTGTATGATGTGAATCATAGGAAGAAAAGGGGACCCTTAGAGATAGGCACCTGGGAAGATAATGAATGGCCTCCCCAGCGTATCATAGATTATTATGGGCCAGCCACGTGGGCAGAAGATGGTACCTTTGGTTATAGAACCCCAATTTATATGCTCAACCGTATTATAAGATTACAGGCGGTGGTTGAGATTATTACTAATGAGACCTCACAAGCACTCAATCTTCTAGCGAAGCATAATACCAGGATGAGGACAGCAGTGTACCAAAATAGATTAGCCTTGGATTACCTTTTGGCAGTAGAGGGAGGTGTATGTGGGAAGTTTAACCTGAGCAATTGCTGTCTTCAAATAGATGACGAAGGGCAAGCAATAGCTGAGCTTACTAGCCATATGGTTAAACTAGTGCATGTGCCTACTCAGGTATGGAAAGGGTACAATCCAAGTAGTTGGTTTGGTAGCTGGTATGAGTGGTTTGGAGGGCTTAAGGCAGTGGTAGGTGGAGTCCTACTGATTTTACTGTTGTGTCTACTCCTACCGTGTCTTATACCCTTAGTAGTTAGGTCTGTGCAAAGCCTGATAGGAAGTATAGCAGAGAGGAAGGCTGCTGCACAGATAATGGCGATATATAAGTATAAGGCTCTAGATCAAGGAGAACCAATGCAGGAAGATGAGTGTTAAAAGATTCACATCATAAGATAAGTCTGGTCTGGTTCATGGTAACCTGAGGTATATGCAAACCAAGGTTAAGTGATGCCTCAAGTAATTGTGAAATATCAGAGGCATCAAAGGGGGGAATGTGATGTAATTCCAGTAAAATACAAGTTTAGCAGGCTAAGATTGCCACAAGGCATATGTATGTATATGTGTTTGTAGTATCAGTTAGTTAATTACACGTAGCTAAGATACTGTTATCACTGTACTGACCAGGTGCAGGAATGTAAGAACTGGAATTACGCGTCCCTCTCCTTTGTATCAGATGAGCCACGTGGTTAGACCGGATGGATGAGTTTAGACTCTATTTATTAAATAGGTTAAGGGTATGTGTGGGTGTAGTTAATTGTGGGAGGAGCTACAGTGCTATATAAGGAATGTACTCTATGTATTCAGTACTCAGACTTTGCTGTATTTTGGTGACGCTAGTCCCTCTGAGTCCC
Source organism: Pelobates fuscus (assembly GCF_036172605.1). NCBI lineage: Eukaryota > Metazoa > Chordata > Amphibia > Anura > Pelobatidae > Pelobates > Pelobates fuscus. Next base: position 438,957,379 of record NC_086317.1, on the reverse strand, counting down.
GATCGGTGATCCAATAAAGAATCTCTTCCTTCCTGAAGAAACCTGTGTCCATCTCTCTGTGCTTGGCTTCCGTCAGTTTCTCCGGTATCAGCACCACCCCCTCCCTTTGGTAGTAGTCAAAACAGTTAAAACGACACTGTCATGCCGAACTTACTGCTCTCCTATTGTTTCCTCTTCTCTTCCACGCTCAGAATCTGCTCTTCATTTCTTTATTTCTCATCTAATTTTCTTTAAACCATAAAACAAAGTAGGGACTACTTTGACCTAGGTATTTTTCCTACACCTGACTTTGACCCAAGGGGGTGTTTAAGCCAGCTCCATTTCCTGTGTCAAGGAGAAGGGTGGGACCTTTCTCTAACACAGGAGATGGAGCTGACTTAAGCTCCTCCTTTGGTCAAAGAAAGTTAAGCATAAGGAAAATATGTAGGACAAAGTAGTCCCTACTTTATCTTATGTTTTAAAGAAAACTAGAGGAGAAATAAAGAACAGATCCGGAGAGCAAGAGTAGATAAAAATTAAGAGAAAGGTAAGTTTGGCGTGACAGTGCTGCTTTAAGAACAGATTTACTTCCACCACTGCCTTCACTACCTACAAGAGAGCCAGAAGATGTCTGACCTAAACATGGCATTGCAGGGCCTAGTACAGGAGAGCTAAAGAAAGCTCCTGCCAACTAACAATAGGGGTCACCAGGGCACATTGGGCTCCATAACCACCACAGCTAATTGTAGTGATTATGGTGCTTGGAGTGCTGCTTTAAGAATAATCTTAAAGGGACACTATAGTCACCTAAACAACTTTAGCTTAATGAAGCAGTATTGGTGTATAGAACATGCCCATGCAGCCTCACTGCTCAATCCTCTGCCATTTAGGAGTTAAATCCCTTTGTTTATTAACCCTAGTCACACCTCCCTGCATGTGACTTGCACAGCCTTCCATAAACACTTCCTGTAAAGAGAGCCCTATTTAGGCTTTCTTTATTGCAAGTTCTGTTTAATTAAGATTTTCTTATCCCCTGCTATGTTAATAGCTTGCTAGACCCTGCAAGAGCCTCCTGTGTGTGATTAACCCCTTAAGGACCAAACGTCTGGAATAAAAGGGAATCATGACATGTCACGTGTCCTTAAGGGGTTAAAGTTCAATTTAGAGATTGAGATACAATAATTTAAGGTAAATTACATCTGTTTGAAAGTGAAACCAGTTTTTTTCATGCAGGCTCTGTCAATCATAGCCAGGGGAGGTGTGGCTAGGGCTGCATAAACAGAAACAAAGTGATTTAACTCCTAAATGACAGTGAATTGAGCAGTGAAATTGCAGGGGGATGATCTATACACTAAAACTGCTTTATTTAGCTAAAGTAATTTAGGTGACTATAGTGTTCCTTTAATACTTTAGTTAGAGAATACCCTGGTACCCTGTTGATTACATGAAACACAGTACATTAAAAACATGCACAATTGCACAACAATTTTCTATACAGTTCTGCTAAACCTATAAAGCTGTGACTCACTGTTTTCCCCCCCCCAGGAACTAAGACCTTAAACAAACAAAATAAAAAAGTGTATTTGTCTATTAACACAAAAAAGAAACACTTCAAGCACTGTTATCACTACAGCGTGCTGCAGTGGTTATGGTGCTAGAGTCATACCACTTGCAAACAGTTTTACAACTTAAAAGAGGTCCATCAACTTCCAGAAGCTCCTATATGAGACTTCTGGGAACTTCCTGAGCTAAGCTGAGTGCACTCTCCACTCCCTCAACTTATGACAGAGAACTTCTGCCGATCTGGGAAGAGGTGACTGGCAGACCACAGGAAAATTGTCGTACCATTCGACTATTTACACTAGAAGGGTGCCAAGGCGCTCGGAGTGGTTATTTGGTGTCATAACAATATGGTAGCTAGAGACAGCATGTGGTGTCATTCTTAATGAACCTAGCCAGTTCTATACCTTTCTGAGATCACATACTGCGCTAGCAATTCCATTTTAGAATATTATCCTTAAAGAACAGATTGTTGTGACAGCATAGACAATCACTGGTTTTACTGGGTCAATGTAGTTATTTTAATAAAAGTGTGAATTGTTGGGAATACAAAGTGAATTTCAAATATTAGACCAAAATAGCTGTACTGAAAACATGGCTGGCTTAAAGATTTTTTTTCAATTTGTCTATTGCGGATTCAAATTTCAAAGGCACTTTAAATTTCCTACACATCACACTTTAGGGAATATCATGATTATTGAGAGTCCTGTTATGAACACATTACTGATTTTCCAGTAAGTTGTATATGTATAGGGTCATGTTTACCCTACAATTATCAGACAACAGAAGGATGACCATGTTTAGAAACATTTTGGGGGCTGGCCTGATTACCATGTTGATCAGTCGCACCTCAAGAGATCTCTACAAGAAATAACTGAAAATATCTTTAGGCAGTTTTATCACTTGCAATAACAGAATATGTCCGTCTATTAGTCACCTCACAGTCTTGAGGGCATCAGATTAGGTTTTTCCGAGGCAGCTCTACTGATGTTTGGACGATTTTGAGAGAAGCAGACCTGCGGCTTATTAAACGCAGCCAAAAGGAGATAGACGATCCCTTTATCTGCATCCTGTGTCTACTATCTGTGTCCAGATACTCAGCACCAACCCCCCGCTGGTGAGGGTTATCATGGAAACAATCGGGTTATTGTGGCTAGTAGCACAGCTTGAAACAAGCAGAGTGTGCCCTGTCTTAGCCAAAATGGTGGTCTTTGAATTATTATCCAACACCCAAAGCCAGCAGTCTCCTACTCTGGCCAAACAAGATCAGTTGTTTGCACAATTCTGTGCCAATATCAGCCTAAGATTACAGTCCCCTGCAACTTGGTAGCAGATGATGCCCTTACCTCAGAGTTTTCCGACAAGTGTCTCTTGCCCCCAGGGAGCGCACACCTATGAGTGGGCGCTTACTCACACCTCCCCACAGTCCTAGAGGTCTCTGTATCTAAAGTCTCGCCTACAAGTGACTTATGGAGACCTGTCTCACTGCTACCTATATTCTAGAAAGCAGAGGTTAATGCCAACATCTGGGTTTCACGATCTGCAAGTCTCTTTCTGTCTAAACTCCGACTTGCACATGGGCCTATGAACGCCTGGCTGTTTGTAGTAATATGGGATTCTGCTCGGCCCATGGAGGGCAAAGGTTGAACCTGGATTTCTGATCGGGACTGACCCAAAAGCATCCTGCCATTTTTACCTTCCTCAGCTGGTACACAATACTGTCGCCACGTAACCGAGCTACGCTAATGATTAACGCTGTTGTTGTCATTTTCTTTTATTCCATACATTTGTCAGACATCGATTACGAATCTGCAAACAGTGCATTTGTTATGCTTTATATACTTTTTATTAATTAATTAGTGCTGTGTTCTCTTTGTCTTTATATTATTATTATTATTTTTTTATGTTGAATCAGATGTATGTTACTGAGACGGATATTGTTATTCTTACTTGGATCTTTTACCTCTACATAGGATACCCTGTATGTTAATCAACTAATATTCTGATATTATAACAAAATCTGACATGTATTATTGCACGTCAAAAATGTAAACAATCCCCCCATCCCTCTCCCTCCCCTTCCAACATCACAACCCTTTCTTTCCCACCCCCCTCTTATACCTTTCCCCCAAACCAACCAAAAAGAAGTTCGGTGTGGAGCGAAAATCAGATTGGCACACAATGACAGGAACTTTCACAACAGGAGTATTGTGTGCAACAAAGCCTAGCTCCACCAAGACTCCACAGCAGATTACTTCCTAAAAAGCACTGTAATTGGACACTGTATGAGTCAATGTATAATAGCAGCAGCAATTACCAACTTGGTGAAATGTACTGTATCGTAGCAATGTGTGCACAAGAAATGTAACGCTTCATCCCTGAACTCAAAAATAAAGAATTATAAAAAAAAAAAAAGAAAAAATGTAAACAATATATATATATATATTTTTTAAAGGAACATTTAGGTGCCAACAACATTTTTAACCAAGTGATATAATATGGCATGAATCTTCTGAAAAGGAATTAGATGGATTACAGATTGGAGCATCTTTAGTGCATTGTAGAGTTTCTTAAACTAATAAACAAATACACATTCGTGACCCTACATATATAAATTCCCATTAATCTCTGCCAGGCTTTATCTTGCTGCAAACGATAGAAGTTAGAGCCCTTCCCAATTCCCATGGTGCAGGTTTACCCACTTACATGAATTCTCTAAGCAAGGAATATCTTTTGAACATACTATAATGATGTTGCACACAGCCTTATAGCGAAAGCTTGATAATTATGGACTTCATGCTTGCTATAAAGCTAAAAATAAAAAAATTAAAACACCAAATCCCTGATGGGGGGGAGGGGAAGGTGCAGTGCCAAGCAATGCCTGGCCCAGCTTGCCCACTGGCACTGGAAGGCTAAAATCCTGAAAATGCAGGATGTTAAATAAGATGCTGAGTGAGGGCAGGATGCCATCAGACAGAGAGCAGGGCTGTCTCATTGAATAGAAATCCCAGCAAGCATGCCATCTCCATGTGTGCCCCCCATTTCCCCAGCCATGTGTGCCCCCCATTCCCCAGCCATGTGTGCCCCCCATTCCCCAGCCATGTGTGCCCCCCATTCCCCAGCCATGTGTGCCCCCCATTCCCCAGCCATGTGTGCCCCCCATTTCCGCAGCCATGTGTGCCCCCCTCCCCCTGCTATGTGTGCCCAGGGACAGGCACTCCTTGTTTACCTTCACTACAGGATGCTAGGTAGCCATGGCACTGTGTATACTAGCCAGGTGATAGGGGCATGCACTGATACCAGTAGCCATTGCCTGAAGCAGCCCCAGTACCTTGGTAGTCCTGATGTGCTCCATGTTCGGGCTTGCGGTTGTGGTTTAGGTTGTGGTCCTGCATGGACGGGGCACACTGATAACCAAAGCCTTCTCGCTTCCTCCTGCGGCAGCTGTTACCGGGAGACACTTCCTGGTCCGGACACCCACCGCGCATGCGCAGACTGACAAGCTGTATCTGCTGAGCGCCCCCTGCCGGTCATATGTAATCTGTGCGGTTTCCTGGGGTGGTGACTCTTGGGAAATGATCTCATGGCAATAATAATATCAAATAAAATAAAAATCCTAGCAATGATCTCATGGCAATAATAAAAATCAAAGAAACACAAAAAAAGAGCCTAAGGGATTTAGTGAGGGTGTGTTTTTTTTTTTTTTTTTTACATGAAATGACCAGGGAATTTAAATTATAAGAAGAAATTATTCTATCTGGGGAATTTGTATTATTATTAATAATATTTTTTTTTCAGAAGAGCTTCTTTTGCTTTGGACTGAATTGAGCAATTTCTGATTTATTCAGTAAAATATATGTTTTTTGTTGCAGATTAATGTCTAAACAGTAAAATAAATTCACTCTAAAACAGGCAAGGTGTAACTATAGCCAAGTAGGCGAAACTTGCAAATAGGCTGTTTAAACCTCAGTTTTGACATTTGAAGAAAAATAAAAAAAAAAGAGCTTAAAGGGACACTATAGTCATCTGAACAACTTTAGCTTAATGAAGCAGTTTTGGTGTATAGGACATGCCCCTGCAGCCTCACTGCTCAATTCTCTGCCATTTAGGAGTTAAATCACTTTGTTTATGAACCCTAGTCACACCTCCCTGCATGTGACTTGCACAGCCTTCCATAAACACTTCCTGTAAAGAGAGCCCTATTTAGGCTTTTATTGCAAGTTCTGTTTAATTAAGATTTTCTTATCCCCTGCTATGTTAATAGCTTGCTAGACCCTGTAAGAGCCACCTGTATGTGATTAAAGTTCAATTTACAGAGCAAGAGATACAATTGTTCAAGGTAAATTACATCTGATTGAAAGGGAAACCATTTTTTTTCATGCAGGATTTGTCAATCAGAGTCAGGGGAGGTGTTACAATGGCGGCATAAACAGAAACAAAGTGATGTAACTCCTAAATGGCAGTGAATTGAGCAGTGAAACCTGAGAGATCTATGATCTATTCTATACAATAAAACTGCTTCATTAAGCTAAAGTTGTTTAGGTGGCTATAGTGTCCCTTTAAAATAGATTCATATCTGCCCTGATTGTTTAATGCGTAATATGTCTAGTATCCAAGTACATTTTTGGCACTTAAAAGAAAACTATAGGCTAGGAATGCAAAACTGTATTCCTAGCACTACAGTACCTTGTAGTGCCCCCCAGCAGAGCAGAAACCCTTAATTCACTTAACTGAACCCAGCAGCAATGCCACACCTAAAATGGAGCAGATATGATAATATGCTTCTAAAACCTCACTTTAGAGGTTATATATGCCGTGGAGAACCTCAGGCTTCATCAAACTGTTTCAAAACAATCTGACAGAATTCGTGAGCAGTATGCACGGATTAATAGAGCTATAACCAATGACACACTGTCAGGGACCAGGAACCAGACAGAGACGGAACTAGATGCAAACACACCTTTATTGAAAAATAACAAATAAATAACAAAAGCAAAGTCCAGGAATCAAGCAGGGGTCAGTCACCAGAGCGGGTAGTCAGACAAGCCAGGGATCAGGAGCACGGAGAGCAGCGGAGTCAGGAACAAGGCCGGAGTCAGGAACCAGGAACAAACAGGAAACACAGGAACAAGGAGACTTCTGGGAAACAGGAAACCACGCAAGGGCAAGGAGGTTCTGGGCTTAGCTGCTTAAATAGGCAGAACTGATTAGCAGCAGGGTTGATTACTACTCACAGGTGAGTAACCGTGGCAACAAGCAGAAGGAGCTCATAGTAATTGCAGCTGAAAACTCAATCACTGAAACAGAAAGGGTTGCTGTTTAAAACAGCAAAGAAACCCTGACACACACGTACACACAAGCGCACTCACTAGCAGGCACACACACACACACACACACACACACACACACTCACTAGCATGCACACAAACACACAAAGTTACTCACTAGCAGGCACACACACACACAAGCAAGGTCACTCACTAGCAAGTACACACACACACACAAACACACAGCTTAATGTAGTGTTTCTGGTGTTTATAGCCTGTCCCTGCAGGCTTTTCAATGTAAACACTGACTTTTCAGAGAAAAGGCAGTGTTTACATTGCTTCCTAGTGACACCTCTAGTGACAGTCACTCAGACGGTCACTAGAGGTGCTTCCTGTGTCAGTGCTGAACAGTGTGCAGCACCTACATTCAGCGCCTCAACGCTCTGCATGGAGGCGCTGAACGTTCCCCATAGAGATACATTGATTCAATGCATCTCTATGAGGAGATGCTGATTGGTGTAGCGTTTTGCTTGGTGATCTCTGCCATTGAGGCAGGGCCAGTCGAGGGGAGACCAGCAAGGCATGGGGAAAAGAAAGTGAGTAAAAACACTATTCCCATGCCAATGGAAGGGGTCTGGTAACCTAAACACACACACATACACCATGACAGACACACACACACCATGACACGCACATGTACCAATGCAGACACACACACACCATGAGACACACACACCTTGAAAGACACACACACCATGACAGGCACACACACACACACACCATGACACACACACAATGACAGGCACACACACACACACACACACACACACACACACCATGACAGGCACACACACATACCATGACACAGACAGACCCACACCATGACAGACAGACCCACACACACACACACACACAAACCATGACAGATAGACAGACACACACACACACACACACACACACACACCATGACAGGCACACACACATACCATGACACAGACAGACACACACCATGACAGACAGACACACACACACACAAGCTCACTCACTAGCAGGCACACAAACACACAAAGTTACTCACTAGCAGGCACACACACACACACACAAGCAGAGAAAATGCAGTGTTTACATTGCTTCCTAGTGACACCTCTAGTGACAGTCACTCAGACGGTCACTAGAGGTGCTTCCTGTGTCAGTGCTGAACAGTGTGCAGCACCTACATTCAGCGCCTCAACGCTCTGCATGGAGGCGCTGAACGTTCCCCATAGAGATACATTGATTCAATGCATCTCTATGAGGAGATGCTGATTGGTGTAGCGTTTTGCTTGGTGATCTCTGCCATTGAGGCAGGGCCAGTCGAGGGGAGACCAGCAAGGCATGGGGAAAAGAAAGTGAGTAAAAACACTATTCCCATGCCAATGGAAGGGGTCTGGTAACCTAAACACACACACATACACCATGACAGACACACACACACCATGACACGCACATGTACCAATGCAGACACACACACACCATGAGACACACACACCTTGAAAGACACACACACCATGACAGGCACACACACACACACACCATGACACACACACAATGACAGGCACACACACACACACACACACACACACACACACCATGACAGGCACACACATATACCATGACACAGACAGACCCACACCATGACAGACAGACCCACACACACACAAACCATGACAGATAGACAGACACACACACACACACACACACCATGACAGGCACACACACATACCATGACACAGACAGACACACACCATGACAGACAGACACACACACACACAAGCTCACTCACTAGCAGGCACACAAACACACAAAGTTACTCACTAGCAGGCACACACACACACACACAAGCAGAGAAAATGCAGTGTTTACATTGCTTCCTAGTGACACCTCTAGTGACAGTCACTCAGACGGTCACTAGAGGTGCTTCCTGTGTCAGTGCTGAACAGTGTGCAGCACCTACATTCAGCGCCTCAACGCTCTGCATGGAGGCGCTGAACGTTCCCCATAGAGATACATTGATTCAATGCATCTCTATGAGGAGATGCTGATTGGTGTAGCGTTTTGCTTGGTGATCTCTGCCATTGAGGCAGGGCCAGTCGAGGGGAGACCAGCAAGGCATGGGGAAAAGAAAGGTGAGTAAAAACACTATTCCCATGCCAATGGAAGGGGTCTGGTAACCTAAACACACACACATACACCATGACAGACACACACACACACCATGACACGCACATGTACCAATGCAGACACACACACACACACCATGAGACACACACACCTTGAAAGACACACACACCATGACAGGCACACACACACACACACACACCATGACACACACACACCATGACAGGCACACACACATACCATGACACAGACAGACACACACCATGACAGACAGACCCACGCACACACACACACAAACCATGACAGATAGACAGACGCACACACATACACACACCATGACAGACACACACACATAGACACACCAAGACAGACACACAGGTGCTGCGGCCTCCCAGGAAATTTCACGGTATCTGGTGGGCCCGTCCAGCCCTGGCCCTGGGCCCCACCTTCGCTCCACCTCCCGTGATATTAGCCATCGGCGGGAACTAATGTGTATGCATGGAGAGCACTGCGATCGCATTAGGACAATCCCATAGGAGAGCATCAAATCAATGCTTTCCTATGGGGTTTTAGCAGAGGCTGCATATGCTCATACATAGCATGAGGACGTCCAGCGTCGATCGAGCCAGAAGCGCCTCTAGTGGCTCTCTGGTAGGCAGCAACTAGAGGTGGAGTTAACCCTGCAATGCAATTATTGAAGTTTTTCAATAACTGCAATAATTACAATTGCAGGGTTAAACTGGAAGTGCACCCAGACCACTTTAATTAGCTAAAGTGGTCTGGGTGGCAATAGTGTCCCTATAACGCTAACCTCAAACCAACCCAAACACTAACACTACACCAACCATGCCCCTTATCCAATGCTTACACTCACTCTAACCATATGCCTAACCTAATATTTCCCATAACCCTACAATCCCTAACCATAAGACAGCATTATTGCAAACCCAGCATTAACCCTTACCTTACTTTAATCTTACAGCTAACCCTACCCTAACACTAACTCTAACCCTACCCTACTCTTACCCTTAATTCTAACCCTATCATGATCCTAACCCTAACTCCAACCCTAAACCGTGAGGAAACCCTCTGCTTAGATCAATTATGCTATTAGAAAATGAGTTTCCTAGTTAAAACATTAGACAGTGGTCTGTGACTGCCATCTACTGGCTGTTTTCCAAATTACCTTTACTGTAATTATGAATGGAGCCTGCTTTCCAGCAAATTACACAGTGATCGGTGCTGGGAAGTTTGCAAAGCCCTGGGAGGTCTCATTTAAGCAGCCTACAGCCCAGAAAAACCTTGGCAGAGTTTTCTGAATTTAAAAGGCTCTAACAAGCTTTGAATGCCATCGCTGCTTAGAGCAGAAATGGCTCCAGGTGACTGAGAGGAGCTCCAGATATCCACTGATATCTGGGGTACTGGTGTAAGCATGGATTTAACCCTGCCCACACCACTATCTTTCCATAGGCATTTAAATGCAGGCAGTTATTTAAAACTAAATAAAATGGCTCCAGTAGGCAGAGGGGAGCCCTGGTATCCAGTTATACCTAGGGCTCCCTGGAGTTAGCAGGGATTTAACCTTGCACACACCAATTCTGCAGTGAATTCCATGATGTCCTACAAGCATTTACACTCTGTATAGGGCGGCATGGAATGTCCTAGCATCGTGTAGAATACTGCATATTCTATTCACACACTAGTTATGGGTGTAGAAGTCCTCAAACTCCGGCCCCCCAGATGTTGCTGAACTACAACTCCCATGATTCACTGGCTATCTATGTAATTCAAAGAATCATGGGAGTTGTAGTTCAGCAACATCTGGAGGGCCGAAGTTTGAGGACCCCTGGTCTACACATTGGAATAGGGTTAAAGTACAAATTAAAGAAATCAGTCTGAACAATTAAAACACATTGTACTTGTTCTAAAATGTATTTAAGTTGTATGAAGTGTCATTGGTAAGTTACCTACAATTTCTCTAAACAGTCTTGCCCCTGGACACACCCGCAATCAAATCCCTAAAATGAAAGTGTCCATCTTTGCCCATTTCTAACGTGGGGGATATGAATTAATGAACAGAGGGACCCAGTGCAAGAAAATTATTGGGCCCCGACAGAGCAGGAGTGGCCTTTAATTATTGTGCAACTTACTCAACAGCCAATCCTTGCAGGGGCATGTGCCATAATTCAGAGTGCCCTCGCTAGGGATAGAATGGACTAGAGGCTAGTTTTTGTGCCTCTGTTTTTTTTGCTGGGGCACATAAGCAGTTTAGTTTGCCATGATATACAATAGCACTGCCCAATCATGTGGACTGAATCTCATGTCCATCTAGAGGTAGAAAACAAAAGATTAGTGGTTAGGGGACAGACTATAACTGTTGATTTTATTCACAGATCAAGTGACTACTGATGAATGCAGGGAAAATGGATTAGTTGTGAAACAATATTTTCTAGCACGCAGGATTTTTCCAGAAACCTTAACTGCAGCTATTGGGGAATTGCCTTTACACTCAAATTCACTAAGTTATACTACCGTAACATGTTAGACTGTTTTTTGTTACTTTTATCTGTGTTCCACCGCTTCCATTCTTCAAGCTGCAGATGGTGTATGTACATTTTGTGCAAGATAGGAGCTCATTCATGAAATAGTAATGGAGCTCCTATCTTGCAAAGAATTGACATTTGACTGGATAAGTGAGCAGAGTGAGCGCCCAGCATGACCAATGTAAGCATCACACCATGACAAAACAAACTGACATTACAGTGGGGTAGCACCAAGACATCCCTGGCACCATAACCACTACAGTACACTTAATTTTATGGATTTCAATAAAAAGGCCCATCGAAATCCTGAGCAGCAGGTCCATAAAGCCGCTAATCATGAAGACACAACTGGGTAATCCCTAAATCCTGGACTGGTAGGCATGCCTTGAAGACTGGGTTGGAAACCACTGCTCTAGGTGAACATGGGGGAGAGAACAGGGTCATATTAGGCATAGGAGCTTTATTAAAGGACCACTAAGGTGCCAGGAAAACATACTAGTTTTCCTGGCACTATAGTGCCCTGAGGGTGTCCCCACCCTCAGGGCCCCCCTCCCTCCGGGCTCTGGGGGGTGGAAGGGGTTAAATTTACCTCTTTCTCCAGCGCCAGGCGGGGAACTCTCCTCCTCCATATAGCTGTCATCGGCTGAATGTGCATGCACAGCAGGAGACCCGCACGCATTCAACCAGTCCATAGGAAAGCATTCTCAATACTTTCCTATGGACGGCGATAAATCACAGTGAGAAGCGCGGAAGCGCCTCTACCGGCTGTCAATGAGACAGCCACTAGAGGCTGGATTAACACTATTATAAACATAGCAGTTTCTCTGAAACTGAAAAAAGGTTATTCCTAGCTGGACCTGGCACCCAGACCACTTCATTTAGCTGAAGTGGTCAGGGTGCCTATACTGGCTCTTTAATGAAAGAGAGATAATATTACAGGTAAACTATTTGAGAAAAGCAAGCAAAATGAAAGTCAGACAGTCCATGATCTGCGCAGCCAGCAAAGACTTATAAACATACACAACTCTAACTAGTCAGAACAAGTCTAACACACAAGACAAACTTAGCTTCATCACAATCAAACACGCTAAGAGCTTTTATTGGGGTTTCCTGTTCAAAAGGACAGCCTCTTCCTGGGGTGGAGTGTCACCTGACTCTATAAATAATGCCAGGTGTGAGCACACGATATGAGAACATAGTAGTAATAGAGACTAAGGCCAGAACGCTAATGCTGCAGGATGCCAAGAGCAAAGGGGTCGATAAGGAGCAGGTAAGGGACTTGTGACAACATGAATGTTTTTTTAAAAAACTATGTAATGAGAATGCCCCCCACTTTTTTTTCTTTCTTCAAAGGAAAATGGTATTTTGAGCATGCTTTGGCACTCTGCAGGGTTATTCAAAAAAGTGCATTTCAAATTCAAGCCCAAAATAACCAAATTGGAAAAATTCTCAGTCTGCTATACTTTCAGTCTGGCTACTCTGTCCTTAAAATTAATTTTGAATTTTCAGTTGTGAATTATCCTGCTAGTGTTTAGAAATACAAAAAAAAAAATCAGTGCTTCAGACATCTAGGTATGGAATAGTGATTTTGATGTGTAAAGTGTGAATTGCCATTAAGTCTGATTCAATACAAGGTTGATTTCAAACATTGGACTAAACTAGCTAATCTGGAAAAATCACTGACTTGCACAAATTTTCCAATTCAGATAATGTGACTAAACACCTGAAATTAATTTTGGAATACTGGGAATGGTGAATTTTGGATAGGGGTGGGGCGACTTAGCCTGTCATAAACACACTGCCGGCTAACTGGCAGTCCTGTTGGCACACTCAGGCCTCCACAAGCTCAGAACCTGTTTCTACAAGTGCTCTGTGAAAACTGTGTGCAGCACAAACTTGTCTATCAAAGGAACACTGCAAGCACCATAACAGCCTGTTAGTGCCATGATAGCTCTGGTTCCTTTTTCAAGGAAGTAGTCAAACCATTTAAGAAAAGCTTGAGAATTTACATGGATCCTGCCTGGTGCCCCCTTCCATGAAGCTGAAAGCCCCTACAAGGAGCTCCTATTGGCTCCACTGACTTAAGCCCTGCCATGCAGGGCTGGCTTATTTGCGGAGTGCTCCACTAACACTCAGCCAATAGGCCTGCATGGCTTGGGTCAATGGAGCCAATAGAAGCTCCCTCTAGCTAAATCCTGCACTACTGGGAAATCTGAGAGCTTCTGACCAAGTAGACAGTGGTGTTTTGTGTGAACTAGACAAATTGTCACAACTCAATTCTACTATTTACTCTGGAATTTTCTGTGAGGGTGCACCATAACCACTTCTGCAATTTCAGGGGACTTTTTGTCTGAGATTGTTGAGAATAAGGGTTTATTCCCTAAAGCCTGAACTGTAGTGAATTAAAATCCAATTAGCAAAATGGAGACCAACATTATCCTGATTTCAGCCTGTCTGAATACAACTGAAATCCAGAACTGATCATTGTATTTAAGTGAGTGCATATTATAGAATTAGACTGAAATGATAGCTATGTCTGTAAACACGGTGCAGCTGTATCATTTGGCTAGCGGCTGTTGCTGATTCGAGTAGAAGATGGCCATACCTCCCAACTGTCCCTATTAAGGGGAGGAGTGGGGGCAATTTTGGGCCCAAATCCCTCTGTTCCTCTTTTCTAACCAAATGACCATCTTTTCTAGGAGCTCCATATGGGTGTGTCTGATTGTATAACGCAATAATACTCACAGCAATGTCTAAAATGTTTAGTAATTAGTCGGTGTAAATAAGATTTTTGTTATCTAAATCACATTTTAGTTGCATAAATTAACCTGTAACTTCTCCGAAAAACATCGCCCCTGGTCACAACCTCACTCACTCCCTTAAATTTGGAATGTTGGGAATGTTTAGAACTTTCTAAAGGGTTTATTCACTGAAGTGAGAATTCAAAGTGAATTTTAAATTTAAGGTGTAGGTCGTTGAACAGGAAGAAACAATATAAAAGTGGGGAGTGCTTCACATCAAAGATATACTATAATGGATATACGTCCCTGGATACAATATGGAGGGAATCACAAATCAATATAGACATAATACTGTATTACAGTATGAAATGCATTCCTCCCAATGACAATCATGTGACTGTCTCCCGTACTGGAAACATGCTATAGGAAGCGACGTGCCCGAATTATCAATGACGCGATCACATGACGGCACGAACAAGTATATACATTATAGTAAATCTGTAGTGTGAAGCACTCCCCGCTTTTATATTGTTTTTTTCCACTTGTTTCTGTAACCAATTGGGTGATCATTGCGCCATTGCACCTTATTACTTTTTTGTTGCGAGTAGAACAGGCAGGATTACGGGACTTGAAGAATTTTTCCATTTCGGCTATTATGACCTTAAATTTGAATTTCACTTTAGTGAATAACCCTGTAGATATCAAAGTACAGTACAGTACAGTATAGCAAACTGAAATACCAATTGCAACATTTAGTCCAAATTAGCTGATTTTATTAAACAAAAAATAAAAAATCTCCATTTTGGCTATAGTGACAGATTTGGTCTTTGTTGGATTTAGTAAAAATTTAAATCATCCCCCTCTCCTGGCGTGACGTCATCAGAGCGCGCTCCGGCGGCTGCGCAGTGAGTCGCGCGCGGTGCCGTTTCCGGTCTGCTTGCCGTGTGTGAGGGAGACTGCCGGAGACATGTCCACGGGGTTTTCATTCGGGGCCCCCGCGGGGGCCACCACCACCACTACCCTGAACCCGGCAACGGGTGCTGCGGCTCCTTTCTCATTCGGGGGGGCGGCAGCAGCACCGGCGGCGGCGGTAGCAGCCAGGTGGGAGATCGGATACACCGCTCGCTCGCAGCCCGCGGGCGCGATGTACTAAGATTTAGAAAAGGCGGGCGAAGTGGTAGAAGTAGCGCAGTCACCATGGCAACCGGTAGAATGTTCCTGCTGACTGCTCTGCTTCTAGAACCCTGGGTAATCAGCCCCCAGCCCTGTCTGTAGTGATCACAGGGATCTGAATACTTTATATTACAGGGGTCCTCAAACTCCGGCTGAACTTCAACTCCCATGATTCTTTGAATTACATAGACAGCCAGAGAATCATGGGAGTTGTAGTTCAGCAACATCTGAGGGGCCGGAGTTTGAGGACCCCATGCTTTATATCATTAAACTCTGCTAAATGTTCCACATCTACCTTACCATTATACAATGCTAAATGTTACACATCTATCTGTGGAAAGGACTGACATGGAAGAACATGCTGCAGCAGTCATTCCTGGTCTTTGTTTGAATGAGGTTTATTGTAAAAAAAAATAAAATAAAATGTGTGCCCTATGCACAGGGCTGCCAGCTCCACCATGCTGATCTTTCTTTCAGAACTGATATAATGCAAGGAAAAATGTTATGCTTCTGAAACTGATACAAGCACAACAAATTGATACATGACATAAATATGCCAGTTTATCCCTCTCTGGGTATAGTTAAAATATGAGACTAAATTGTTCCATTGTGTTTCTTTTTAGTGTAGATATTTTGCCCTGTTTTTTTTTTTTTTATAAGGAAGTTTTAAATAAATTAAATAACTTGTATTCCAACACCTGTGCAGTCAACGTGCTGGTCTGAATTGAAAAAAATGAGAGAATCAATAACGATCTGTCCAGATCATTGCCCACCCCTATATTTTTTTTTTTTTTTTACCATCATAGTGAATAATTCTTACTTCCTCGTTCATTTGTTTCTTTGGCAGAGCTGTCTGCCCTTATTATATTTCTTTGACTATTCATGATGATATACTTTGTATTTTGTGCAGCAATGCTGGTTTTGGTGGCTTTGGCTCCCCTGCAACCGCTGCAGCTACTACAGCGAGTACAGGTCTTGGTGGAGGACTTTTTGGACAAAAACCTGCAACTGGATTTACACTAGGTGGAGCAAACCCAGGTATGGTCCATATTACTGTAATATCTTAAACTTTGCTAATTACAGGGCACAAGTGTTTTTTTATTTTTTTTATTTGACGTTGCAGTGCTCCCACTATATGATCTGTGGGATTGGACAAGGTACCAGCAAGTACATTTGTTCTACAGTAACAGGTAAACTTCCTTTGGTGTAAACGATAACAGAAGATAGGTGAGGAAGGTTTAAAAATAACCAATGCTGCGTGGAGGGAGACCGAAGGGAGCACAGTGAGTGCAAGGGAAATTTTTCACGTCTGTCAGCGTGCAGTGGATGCTGACAACAGACGTGAGTTATGCACGGAATTGACATTAGGCAGCCCAGAATAGTCCTGGGCTGCCAATGTCTTGTGTGCTGGGAGTGCAACTAGCCCCCATCACACAATTGATATCTCTGTATGTGCACTGCTTTAAGCAGAAACACTGCACATATTGACCCCTACCACCACGACCACTTTAAATCACTTTAAGGCTATAATTAATTTTTAATTAAGGCTATAATTAGGATTCACAGTTGGATCAAGTGAAATTTGTGATAACGATTTGGTTTAGTATTAAGAATTTAGACTGTGATTAAGACTTGCTTTGTAAAGAATATATATATTTTTTGGTAAAACTGCAATAGGTAGGTTATAAATTCAGCTCTGTACGTTTACAACAAATAGACAAGGATATGTGAAGGGGTTCATTTTGTACTCCCAATTTAGTGATTTTTATTACAGTAGCACATAGCATATATACACAATGCTTGTGTACAAATAAAATTTAAACTTTGAAAGAAATGGGTGCTAAAGTGACTGTATAATGTTTAAAATGTACCATTTGACATACCTTGTTGTGTTTACTTTCACGGATGGTATGCATTTATGGGTAATTTGAAGTGTCAAAATGCTACAAAGCCCAAAAATGTCTTAATTTTCTAAGATTCTAGCTAAAAACAGATAGTCAGGTCTCTTGTACTTCAGGGTATTTTATTCAGAAGAATTTGCTGAGCCGGATTTGGGTGGTTTGATCAAATGTGTATGTACTGGTGAAAAAATGGTTGTGACACAATATACACCATATAAGATGTCCTGGAATGTCTTTCACAAATGGTAGACTTTTCTAGGGTCATTTTAACATTCAAACCGCTACAATGCCCAATGACACAGGCCTATCAAAATTCTAACTGTAAAAGCTGAAATGATCAGGCCTCTTATATGGTGCTGTTGCTTCACATGATGGTGGCAGAGGCAAACATTGGGGATATTGTGCTCGGAAGATGTAGCTGAACACAATATGGGGTTTTGTACAGGAGAGTAACACATCAGGTTTTAAAAGAACAAAAACAAACCGTATTGGTGTTAAAAAGCTTGAAAACAGAGTATTTTGTGACCTGTTACTTCTTAAAATAAACTGAAATTATAGATATGTTATGTACTCTACAAATCAGGACAAATAAATGCATTCATTTTGAATAGCTTTTCTTAAGAAGGTGCCCAGAGACTCAAGTCCCCATAACTTTGAGATGTTATGGGGTGGAATGTTCAATTAAAGGGGCATGCATCACTTTGAGACAAAAATGTCTCACTAAAGCCGGTAAAAACTTTGTATTTATTTTAATATGTACCTGCTTCTTTCTTATGCTTTCCACACCTACGTCAGTGAGGACACTGATCTAACCAATCAGTGCCTTATTCCTTGGAATGCTCAGAAAGCACATTGGGCATGCCTGACAGTCACATGTGCAGTTTGATCTCTTCACCTTATAACATCCTAACAAGAGGGAAAAGAGAGGGATGTTGATCAGTGTGATCATGCAAATGTGTAGTTTCTTTCTCCTTGCTGTTGGAGCATGAGGAGCTTGTTGCTTCACACAGGGATGCCCTGTTTTTGTCACCAATGGACATGTCTAAATATTAGATGGATGGGTAAAGGGCGGGACCGAAGTAACTCCCCTAGCTTAGGGGCATACCCAACAAATATGTTTATAAACTTTTCACATACTTTTCAAAGTTTTTCTTGCTCGGTTTTGGTTTGTAAATTTAAGTGTGCTTGCTGGTTTAAAAAAGTCAAGTGATGCATGTCCCTTTAATTGTACAATAGTATAAGCTTGAGCACTTATCTATCTGCTGTGAGCAGCCCACAGTAACTTCACTCATGAAGAAAACATGGTGCAGACACTTTGTGGTTGAATAAAATACCAAATATTTTCATCTAAACATAGTGCTAGCATAATTGCTAGGTTGATCTAAATTTTTTGGAAAGATACAACTAATCTCAAAGACAGGGTACCACGTTTGAACTAAATGACAGTGTGTCTTTAAAGGAAAGATCTATAGCTTGTGTTAATCTAGATATATATTAAAAGAACACCCTTATGTTAAAACAAATTTACTGTTAAAGGGTTACTCCAAGAACCATGAACACATCCCTGATTTTAAATGTTCATAGTACTTGGAGTTTGTGCAGAGCTTCTCTATGAAAAGCTGCACATGAAGAGTTTAACTCCTTTAATGCTGGAGGGGGAAATCCACCTTCGGAAGAATCAATAGGAGTTCTTGGATGGCTAATGTCTGTTCTGTGCCTATTGGCAATATATTGTCGCCACACCCAGCATGCTGGTGACAGCACTCCAATTGTGACACGGTCATCATCCCTTAATGCACCAATGCCCTCCTCTCAGCCTGGCCTTCAAAGCATCCCTCCTCCTGCACCAAGGGGGAATGACTTCAGAGGAGGAGGATTTGGTTCCTTGGGGGACCTGGTTTCGGCGATGTAACAGAAGTAGGTTTAATTTAATTCTGGGCGGTGAGTTTGACATGGGTTATTCTGATCAAGAACAAGGTTTTATTGAAATACTGTTTTTTTGTTTTTTGGGTTTTATGTCCTTTAATGTCCTTATTCAAATATTTCTCAACGTAGATAACTGGGTCTACTTTTATAACTGTTTTTTATTTTTTATTTAAGCAGTTAAACTTACCTGTAATCCTGCGATGGGACAATCTTTTCTATGCAACCAATCTGCCTTCTGTGAGATCAAGATGATCTTTATCCAAACCAGTGACTCTCGTAGTGCAGAATTGGTGACAGTGTGCTTGCATGACAATTGCCAGTCCAGTATTTTTCATAGTAAAGCATTCAATCCAGACACAGCCAAGGGACAGTGCAAATGTGGATTAATATAAACAGTTTTGTTTTTTTGCGCTTACACGATGTAAAACAGGAAAAGAATGTTTGTCATTATTGACAATGAGCTAAAATGGTGATGGCCAATTCTAGATTGATCTAAATAAACCATTTATTTTCAAATCTCAAACATGTATTCGCAATAAAGTTCAAATTTTACTTACAATAAAAAAAATTCCTGGGATGTCTCCAATCTGGAGGCAAAGGGAGACTAATGCCTACAATACAAATAAATAAAAAGCAGGATCGATATATGACATTGTACTGGGACAGGGCTTGACAAATTGTATTGAAATCTAGGAGCCAGCTAAAGTTAGGAGCCAGATTTTCCAAATCCGCGAGGCGCGCGTGCATAATTCCTGCCCTCTCAACCGCTCTGCATCTGAAATCCCTAATATATTTCTATCTATATCTCTCGAAATTAGGTTTAAAACATTTTATTTAGTTTGGCAAAAAAGTTTTACATTTTACAGGGCTTCTTAAAATCGCCTATCTCGGCAAACAAATATGTGGATTCTGTTCCACCATATGGCCATATTGTGTGAAGCCCACCACTACATCACAGTAACCAAATATTGGTGGATCCTACACTAATCTTAACATGGGAGATAAACATGTCAACCGCAATACTCACTGCTGAAACTGCTTGAAGAGACTCCCTAAATGTATGCTTTCCTGTTATCACATCTAAAGAGGAAAAGGGGCAGGAATCTGATGTGGATTCCAAATGCACATAGAAAAAAGCAATTGGGCAGGCCCTAAACATGCATTCTTGGCAGTGTGCTGTTGTAAATACGAAAATTTATACAAGATACAGATATAAAAAAATAGTAACGAGTGAGTTGGATTTTACAGCTAAACCTTTGTTGTAAATCCATTTTGCTGTGACTGTAATTTCCCTAGTTACTAAAGTATCAATAATGAAATCTCTCATGGCATCAAAACATTGAACTACAGTTAACATGTGAAAGATAAAGGAGGTATGGAGTGAAAGGTAGGTCGCATGGCATAGTCATGCTTCATTAGATAACAGTTACCACTGCTCTCACTCCATAAAGAGATGATAAACAATGTGTGTACATATGTAGGTGTCTTTATGTATTGTAGTGTGGGGCTTGATTATCACCACCCAGTGTAACCCAGGGAAAGATTTAAGTTTTGGATGGGCCAATATTGATACATGACTTAGCCTGTAAGTGAACTTGTGTGCTCTAGGGTCAGCTTGCACCTTAACCCCTTATGGACACAATTTCTGGAATAACATGGAATCATGACGGAATATTTCGGTCATGTGTCTTTAAGGGGTTAATGCAGCAATGAGTGGTAGTTACTGTGGAAAATCTGACATTGCTCAAAATGCTGAATGGCTTGTAACATTTAGAGGTCTCATTTGGTCAACTACGAAAAGACCTGTGCAGCACTGAAATGTGAGTTTTAAGCCTTTTTTTGCTTTCCGGACAGTGGATCTGGGATCCTAAATAGTAATATTAGAAATAGTGTCAAGAATACATGTTCGTATTCCTGACACTATTCCTTTAGCTTATTTCGCAAATGTATCTGCCGTTTTTTCAATGGATATTGCTGCAGTGAGATTCATTTAGAAACCAAGTTGAACTATATTTTCAACTGAATTGTAGACAAATTTCCATGTTACCAAAAAATGTCTCCAGGGCTGCATTCAGTCGCTGTTTATTGTTTAGTGCATAGACCTCAAAGACATTTAAATGAAATGTATCCCACAAACCACACAGATGTAACTTTTTAATAGCCACGGTTTCCTGACTCTCAGGTTAATGTGCATTACAAAGTACACTGTCCTTAAGTGCACTGCATACCATCTTTTGCTATATTCAAGTTACTCAATTGTGTGGTTTTGGTGCAAATAATTGTGTATCTGCAATCAGTTGCTTATAGATGCAGAAATTTGCAAGTTCTCACTTCCCCTTCAATTGGTCTTTCACATTCATTTTTGTGGATTTTAGAAATGGTATTCACATTTTGCCGTGGTTACTCTTTAAACATATACTTTTGTTTTTGTTGATTTTATTTTTTATTTCATTTTAGGAGTGGCTCCGACATCTACACCTACCACTGGATTCAGTTTGGCATTCAATAAACCTGCAGGTTCTGCTACACCTTTCTCTCTGCCTACAGCTAGTAGTGCCGCAACTGGCCTTTTATCATCTGCGTTGACTTCAACTCCTGCAGCAGGTAGAGGATCTCTCCATTCATAGTTTATTTTTGTATTTGCTTGACTTGTAAATGGGAATATTTGGCAATGGCTCCTACAAGCCTAACCTATATTTATCATGCCAGGTGCACATTAGTTGGTTTTATTTTATTAAAGGGAGCCCCTTCCTGTACCTTGCTGGCTAAAGTCATTCACAAGGTTCGATTCACACCCCCAGCAGCAAATGCTATTACAGTTTTAAACTGAAACTGCACATAGACTCAAAGCACCATGGTGAATTCAATGAAGTGGTCATGGTGCTTGGAGTAACTTGTTAAACAAGATTCCCAGGCTTGCTTGTGAGTCCTGGTGAAATGTGCTGATTAAGTAAACCTAGGAGTGATGTTCAATCCTGGAGATTCTGTGGATCCTGGGAATTAATATCTGTACATTTTACCTGCTTAATAAGAAACCTGCTGTGAAAAATCTCATCTTGTGTTCCTCTACAAGACTTTCAAATTCATGTTGCTTTGCCAAATGCTGACTTTTTTTTTTTTAAAATGTAAAAAAATATTTTTTAAGGATCCTCTGGATTTACATTAAACTTGGGAAATACAGCAGCCACAACTACAGCAGCCTCCACTGGTCTTTCACTTGGTGGGTCGTTAGCAGGAGGACTAGGTGGATCCATCTTTCAAAACACCAGTCAACCTATAACAGGTATAATATCCTAACACCTTCTTTTTTCACCTTTATCAAAGAGCTTCACATTGACTGCACACAAATTGCCACCATATTTTGCTGAGCAACTTACACTCAAATGGAAAGGATTGCAAAGACCATTTTTTATTAAATCCCGGTTATATATTTTTTCCTTCTGCTTTTAAGTGCTATACCCACTTTGCTTGATAACTGTATATGTCCAAGTACTAAATTTGTGGTTTGGTCAAACATAAGACTTCTACAGATTTATGCATATTCAAAATTTATTGCGCATCTCCTGCATATCTCAGGTAGGACCTTGGGAATAGACCACCTTGGACACGGGTATATATAAACATGGCATTCTAATCCATGCCATGTCTTGTGATCCCAAAGGAGCGATGACCATTAAACCAACTGCAGTTTCAAACTTCTGGTTGCTACTTGAAATGGTGTAAAGGCACTCACAGCATCAGAGCTCAATAATATGTCCGTGGCTTGGCCTTTTTTGCTGAAGTTTTTATTTTTTATTTTATTTTTTTTAAACTTCCTGCATTGAGCGAGGAGTAGTTTTGCCCTAACTGTGAACCTGTATTGCTGTAACTAACAAAAATTCATCTTTCTACTATAGGACTTGGGCAAAACACATTGGGTTTAGGTTTAAATCTAGGAGTTGCTGCCCCAGCCACACAAACGACAAGTGATGGACTAGGTGGAATAGATTTTAGCAGCTCATCAGACAAAAGAAGTAAGTTTGTGCTTTTTATTATTTAACTAGAACCTAATCTACATCAAGATGGAGAACCTTGATTTGGCTGGTCAATCACATACTGCATTATTACACCAGAGTTTTGACACGTTTTACACATGCAATACAGTTTATTGAATTTTCTGCTGCCGTGATTCTAATTTCTCAGCAATTGGGGAGAGCAGATTGGGAATTGCAACATTGTTACTGCTTTCTAGTTTTTTTTTTATTGTACTAAAAACTTTGGAATGACAAGAATTAAGGAGAACCTTTCTCAAGTCTAAAGCAATTCCATTGTATAGATTATGGTGTTGGTAGGATGCAGGTTCCTGCTAGCTGTATTGCTAATGTAGAAGTTCAAAGAAAGTTACCTGCGCTCTTTCCCAAATCCCTATGTATTTTTAACCCCATCCCAACCTTGGATGTATCGGGTACATCCGACAAAACGGTTCCTAAGGCGGCTAATTAGAGCGCTGGACGCGATCATGATTGATTCCAGCTGCTCTAATGGTATTGCAGCGATGTTGAGGCATCCTGCAATGCCCCCCTTTTCCTGTGCGGAGTGCCTCGAGGGGTCAAGGCACTCAGTAAAATAAGTAATTAACCCATTCCCTCCCTCTCCCTCAATATGTACTTACCCGAGCAGTGTTCTTCTATGGAGGGACTGTCTGACAGCCCCTCTGCAAAATAGGACCCCCAAGGGCCATGTGATTGCTCTGAGAGAGCAGTCACATGGCCCCAATAGGTGTCCATAGTGCAGCCAGCAGGGGGACTGCCTAAACTGACAGGCAGTCTCCCTGCTGGTAAAATGAAATAAAATAAAAAGAATTAAGTTAATAAATAATAATAAAAAATAAATATATATATATCTCTATATCTATCATGCTAAGTGTATTTTTTTAATATATACATATATTAATATAAAAATACACTTAGGGGGGCGGAGCCTAACTGCCGAGCCAGCCAGACGCACCTTGGTCGAGCTCCTGGGGAAAACTGCCTAAAACATCAACTAACTACGATATTAATCGGAAAACCGATAGCTGCAATACCCACAGCACTTGTATGAACCCCCACAAAATCATTTGATCTGAGTTTTGAACGGCGTCGGGCGGTTCTGGATCGCGGGAAGATGGAGACCTACTACACTAGGGAGGGAGGGAGGCGGCCGATCCCTCTGCCCTCGGGCTCCTATACTTCCGCAGGGTCCATTAGAGCACAGCTGAATCCCCCCTTGCCGGTGAGGGAAATCCCGGCAGCCATCAGCCAGGCTGTGAGGTCTGGAGGCACGCCTGATCTGCGTCACGAGACGGATAGCTCATGAGAGAGAACCCGAAAGTCCCGACTGCACAGCGGGCCTCAAAATGGCGGCGGACCAAGCGGCGCACCCTACATCAACACAAGAAGTCAAAACATCTACAAGAAACACCGCCAGGGGCATAAAGCACGACTGGAGAGCACGGCCATACAAGTTTACCTGGCAGCACCGGGGTCCAGAGGACCGCAACGACTCACTCCAGCTACAGATACTGCTTGGAAGCCAGCCTCTTCTAACAACGTCTGGGCACGGAGACCTACAAAGCCCTGCCATGCTCCAAAACTGCGGGGAACCCCTGACTGGCATCGGCTGAGCGGGTAGCCAGAGCACATACCCCAGACATGGACTCATTACAGAGACTCACAAGCAGCAGACACTGGGTAGAGGTCTCACCACACCTACCACAGATCAGTACTAAGCTTATGTTTCTGATACCCCATTCTGTGATAGATGTGCATGTTAGTCTCCCACTCTGTAGTTTGAAATAGAATATCATTACTTCTGGGCATAATGCCCCCATTTCGAGCCCACTATAACCAGCGCCTCTCTAAGGGCATAGCTGAATTAAAGTTGTAGTCTGTTCACTCACACCACGTCAGCAATTACAAGCGTGCTATAGTTTATAGTTAAAGTACAACCGCTGGCTATTACCAGAACTTTTTTATTCTTGTTCTCCATATTTGTTCAGACATAGCAATCTTACATTAAGCTATACAACTAACATGCAGACGTTGTAGAAACATGGTCTTACCTTGTTTAACCTACTAAGATTTTCTTGCAGCCTATAGTTTAATACTTAGACAGATGTACCTGACAGGCATCTTATTATACATAAAATCAAACGGGTATAATCTGTTTATCATGCTAACCACTTACATATTAAGTCATTCTTTACATTTACGTTTACTATTCACATCTCATAACCATTTATAGTCACAACTAGCCTTCACGTCATAATATACAAAAATGTGCATTGTATTCCCATGCCATGCCTGTTTACCGATGTTAAATAGTGAGCACATGCTGTTGGGGCATGTCAAATGCATTTGTAACAGTGTTTTCTCTATGAACTCAAAAAAAATACACTTAGAGTTAAATTACAAGTGTGTGTGTGTATATATTATAATAAATAAAAAATAAATGTAAACATAATAAAAACATTACATGTAATTTTATTCTAACGTATATTTATATATATATATAATCTCAAAATACACTTGGAATGAAATTGGAAGTATCTGTGTATATATAAATAAAAATACGAAGTATACATAATTACATAAATTCAAAAGTGCATATTTATCTAATATTTTTACATAATTAATTTTATTAATTGCAATTTGGGTGACCTGCCTGACAACCCAGGCAGAAAGTGCAGAGAATTTAATTTGCTAGCACTATTTTTAACACTAACTTTCCAAGACACCCTAAAACCTGTACATGGGGGGTACTTTTTTTACTCGGTAGACTTGCTGAAAACAAATATTAGTGTTTCAAAACTGTAAAACATATCAGTGATCATATTGTCAGTGAAAGTGACTTTTTTTTGCACTTTTCACACTCAAACGGCACTTTCACTGATATCATTGTTGAAACACTAATTTTTGTGTTCAGCGAAGTCTCCAGAGTATAACAGTACCCCCCAGGTTTTATAGTGTTTTTGAAAGTTACAGGGTCAAATATAAGGCGTTTTTTTAACATTGAAATTTGCCATGTTAGTTATGTTGCCTTTGAGAGCGTATAGTAGCCCAGGAAAGAGAATTACCCCCATGATGGCATACCATTTGCAAAAGACAACACGAGGTATTGCAAATGGGGTATGTTCAGTCTTTACTAGCTACTTAATCACAAACACTGGCCAAAGTTAGCATTCATAATATTTTTTTGCATTTTTAACACACAAATATAAATGCTAACTTTGGCCAGTATTTGTGACTAAGTGGCTACTAAAGACTGGACAATACCCCATTTGCAATACCTTGGGTTGTCTACTTCTCAAAAAAATATGGTTTGATGGGAGTAAATTACATTGGCCGGCTTCAATAATGTCCCAAATTGGACATGGGTGCATGCTGACCAGCTGTGAAAATTCCAAATTTAAAAACTGGAATGCGCACCCTCCAAATAAGGTAGTTTTGTTTTTTTTTGGCATAGATTGGTGGTAAAATAGTAGCACCGTGTGTGTGTAAAGGGTTATTTAGGGATTCCTGGCATATATCAGTGTTACAATGTAACTTTCATTAATTAAAAAAAAAAAAAAAATGGTTTGGAAATACTACTTGTAGCCCTATAACTTTCCAAGAAAACCTAAACATGTTAGCACTGGGTATTTCTAAACTCAGGACAAAATTTAGAAATTATTTAGCATGGGTTTTTTTGTGGCCGTTGTAGGTGCGTAACAGATTTTGGGGGTCAGTTGGAAAAGGTGTGGCTTTTTGGGTTTTGTTTTTTATACAAAAATTATAGTAAATTATGATATGATGAAAATAATGGTATCTTTAGAAAGAATGTTTAATGGCGAGAAAAACTGCATATAATATGTGTGGGTACAGTAAATGAGTAAGAGGAAAATTACAGCTAAATACAAACACCGCAGACATGTAAAAACAGCCCCGTTCCCAAACGGTAAGAAAATGTAAAAACTATATGGTCACTATGGGGTTGAACTAATGGAGGTTATTTAGTTACTCCAATGGCCATTGGAGGGAAGGCCCACCTGCCACGTCAAGGCAAATCTCTCAGGTGGGACCCACCAGAGGTTTTCCTTGACGTGGCAGGCATATGTATTTGCACGGGTTTTAGTACATTATTGATAAAGGGAGGGATAAATGTTCAGTTCCAGCCTATAGAGAGAAAATATTGTAGAGGTCGCTCATCTTCTGTGTTTTATGAAAATCTAAATCTTCTGCATTTGTTTTTACTTAGGTGACAGAACTGGAAACCGGCCTGAGTAAGTGGTCATATTTTATTTTTGTGATTTGACTTTTCTTATTGTCATCATTAAATATTTTGGTACCTAAACAATGTATTTATATTGCAAGTATGAAAAAAATTGTAAGGTTTGACTAATAGAAATGGGTGGAAACTTTATTTTATTTTTTTAAAACCTTTAAATTTTCTAACAAAGTTACAGCTGCATAATTTGATCTTTCTGAGCCTATATATCTAGAACAGATGATCTATAATGGGTGTAGAATGAAAGTAAATTCACAGTATAATATGGAATGCTACATGTCTTGTGGGTTGCTGCAGTTTTAGAAGTTCATGTTTGCTATTTCTGTGGAAACCTTAGTGTAATTGTGCTTTCTGTGTGAGGGAACATTCAGAAGGAACATTGTTTCCGGTTTATTGGAAACCAAACCGTGTTCTTTGTTGTAGTTAAGTAAAATAAAAATTTTCATTATTAGTAAGTGTATATTAATTTACTCTTTTAAATCTCAGGGACAGCAAAGCCTTAAAGGATGAAAATCTACCTCAATTAATACGTCAGGATGTAGACAATTTCCAGTAAGTATGGTTAAGTGAAGAGCTACACTAAAACATCTAGTTCTCTGGGTTATTTTTTAGTAGCAGAGTTTGGATATTTTCAGAAGTAGTCATTGTTTGCATACTGAAATGACTACTTTTTGGCTGGTTATTGTAAGTGTGCTCAAACACATACATGGACTCCCATCTCTCTTGGGTAGCTGCATGACATCCGCGATGTGTATATACAAAAGAATAGAATAAGTGTAAGTTTATCTGGATGTCAAGACAATTGTTGGGTGATTCCTGTTAAGGGTTTCACTGGCAATTGTTACCTCAATGGTGAATCCTGAGACACACAATTCTTTTTGTTTTAACAATACCAACTAATTCTTTATAGAAAACACATGCGTGATGGATTTTGGGGCTACACAATAAATAAGTTGTAAAATACAAAGACCGTTAAAAATGCATATTTTGGCTCTGCACACAGTCCCCTCACTACTGGGTAGCCACTTGAACTTTAGTATTCAGCCCTAATGTGTAAACAAAGCAAAAAAAGTTCATAAAAAAAAAACAGTGCACATCTAAAGAACACAAATGTTTAGCAACACTATATGCAAACTGTAAGTTCACTTACCAAGCTCGCGGTGAACGTTTTAAGTGACTGTAATTTGACTAAACTTGGCTGCTTTTAAGAACATGCAGTACAGGTCTGGAACATCTGGGGATTTCTGAAAATTAGGAGAATTCTTCAGCACTTCTCCAGAGAGAGGCTTAATATTCAAAGAAAGGCAACCAGAATAGTGCAAGGTGTGCACAAGAGTGGCAGCTCTAAATGTATAGTTTGCAGCAAGGAATTTGTGAATTGGTCCTGAGGGGAAAAAACAATCATTAAATGGAGACTATGCTCTTTCACCAGTGAATGAACAGACAGAGCTAGTTTTCTATCTGCTGTCATTCTGTGATCTATTCATTTTATGTTCTCTTCCTTGGTAGGAAATTTGTAAAAGAGCAGAAACAAGTTCAAGAGGAAATTAGCAGGATGTCTTCGAAAGCAATGCAGAAGGTCCAGGAGGATACGAAAGCTCTGAAGCAGCTCTTATCTGTTGCATCCAGTAGTCTGCAGAGAAATGCACTGGCAATCGACAAACTGAAAATGGAAACAGCTCAGGTGCATACTCAGTAACTTTCTGTCAAGTGCTGTATCATTTTTAGTAGTAAAAAGTAAGATGAATGCAATTCTTTTTAAAGCGACTTTTAACTGTCTACAGAAGGTATATTGGTAAATTACAAAAGTAATGTATGAAATCGTCCAGTAAATGTAGTTCTCAAGATAATGGTGTTTGTATACATTTTTCCTAACTCCTTTTATGCACACCTTAGTATAGGCTTTCATTTATGTATTTTTCTCTCCAAGGAACTGAAAAATGCTGAAATATCTTTGAGGACACAGAAAACACCCCCCGGCCTCCAGCATGAGAATACAGCTCCTGCAGAGTATGTTTATATGGACATATTGGGATCCTTAGAACGTGGCGGTTTTCATCTCGTTAACAAGTGTTTCAACTTATTGTCGAGTTTCAGAATCCTGTTTAGATATTTAACACTTTGTTCCTTATTGCTCATAGATGCTTTTATCCAATTTTAATACCTAAGAATTACTTTGTAGCTACTTCCGGTCATTGGTGGAACAGTTTGAAGTGCAGTTACAGCAATATAGACAGCAAATAGAGGAACTGGAAAACCACCTTACAACGCAAGCCTATAGTTCACACTTAACTCCTCAAGGTATGTCTTAAAGATTTCTTATCAACAGACAATATTTTGTGTGTGGCACTGGTAGCTCGTGAGTTGAATACCAAACACATTTATCTTTAAGGTGTGTCAATGTGTCTGTATTTTTTTTTTTTAAGAAACTCATACGAATTTCCAACATGATCTGGATACATATAAGGGACTGCTAGATACATATAAGGGACTGCTATGTTCTGTACACATGCGTGCAAAGATCTTCCATAGACGCCTATTTTGTCCTATTGCCCATGCTTTAGAACACCCCAAACAGGTTCACGATGGGTTTGAGGCAGGGGTACTTAGGGATATATATATATACTTTTATTGAACTATTGATTGTATCAGAAATGTATGCTACAACATATTACCGTTTCTATGCTAGTTCCCTGCATGTTTTTTTTTTTTCAGCAGTTGCTTTTTTATATTCATTGTTGCTTTATATTAAATAATGCCTACTTGAATGCTGAATCAAGTGCTCATTTGTGTTAATTTATAGTCTGTTAATGGTTGTGAAAATATGGGGTATTTCCTATCGAATTCCTTAGTTTGCTAGTTAATGGGAAGCACAGTTGTAGGAATTTGCTAATTAGTGAGATGAGAGAAATCCCATGTACTTCTCATAGTTATAGCTTCTAAATTCATATCTGTAACACTTTCGGTTGGTATAAAAGCCGATATGTGACTGATTGTAATGAATGTTTTACATAACTATGTGGTAATCTAGGTTGAAAAGACTCTCGTTCATAAAGTTGAACCTTTATAACCTGTTATGCTCCTTATCCAAAAAGAATGCAAAGGACCTCAATTGCTGCAATTTTTCAAAATGTTGCCATGAAAGGGACAACTTCTTAATTCCATAATGGAAATGTAATTTCTCCTTGATCAACAAACTATTCACATATATATTATATCCTTGAGTATTCTGTTTATGAAAAAAAATCAAGCCCTTTTAAAAAAATAAAATTTGCAAAGACAAACAATGTAGGTAGAGAATCCTACATCTTCTTTCTGTAAAGAGCCCTTTCCTCTGCTGTAAGTGAAAACTCCTTTCTTCCACTCTCAATTGGTAACGGCTTATCTGTTGTACATTCCTGCTAATGTACATGTTACATATAGAGGTTTGCACTATTTATTTGTAGAATGTCATTTCCCATCATACCTTATTTTTTTTTTTTTTAAATATTTTTTTTTTTAAGGAAACCTTTTTAGTCTTCCTTCATATCATTTTCAATTCCCTTTATATTTGTAGTTTGCATCTGAACTTTTTCAAATTTTTTATTGTCCTTTATAAATCACATTAACATGCAGTGCAATTTTGGGAACCAATTTTAAAGTGGCAAAATTATATTTTCATCACGTTTAATAAATAACCCCTGGTTATAAGTGACTGCACCTTACAAGTCTTTGTAATGGCACACCAGCATTGCATATTGATGACTAGTTTATCTTTAAGTGTTTCCAAGTCCTTTTCATATGATGGTTTTCCTTGATCAACCATTGAATGTAGAAGTGGCTTGTTTTCCTTATTCCAAATACATGACACTGCATTTATCTGTATTGAATCGAATCTGCCACCTTGCCTTCCTTATCTCTACATTATCCAAATCACTCTGTACAGAAGTTGTGCAGTACTGCCTAACATATAAATGTTGCAGCTGCCACTTCAGGGAGAACCCTGGTTAATTGTATTTTTGTAGCTTTAATTTGCTTTTTAGAAATCCTTTACCTTGCACACATTTGTTTTGTAATTGTATGTAATGTCTGCTGTAAACCTGTTTCTACAGTGAATAGTTTTGTTTTCCAGATTTGTCCATGGCAATGCAGAAGCTTTATCAATCCTTTGTAGCTTTGGCGGCTCAGCTTCAGTCAGTACATGAAAATGTTAAGGTATGTGACATACAAATATAGACAACTTATCAACTCGTAGATACAAAAAAATGTGTGTTTTTTTTTTTTAAATCAAGGGAAGTGTCTGAATATATTGTGCATGGAACAAGTCATTTGGAGAAATGTGTGCACTTTTATGGTTTTAATTTGCATCTATTCCATAAACCAAATCCGACTAGGTCTAAATTGCAAATCTCCGTAGATTGGATAAATAAATACTCTAATCCCAGACATAAAGATAGTTTTTGGGTTATTTAAACACACAAAATGTGAAGTGTGGATCATTTCCCTGTCTTTTCTTCTGTGTACCAAGTGATCCTAGCCACAAAACATTATTTGTATTCCAGGGAATAGCAACAATCCAGGACTCTAAAGCAAAATTACTTTTATTTTAGTGATCTGTTCATTTATTGAACACAATGCCTACATTGTACATTCCTTTCTTTTAATGTAACACCAAACGATTGTGGGTGTGGTGGTAAATTCATACTTCTTTCTCTTTCAGGCAAAAGCCCATTTTATAATGTACTGTAATGCATGAATTGGTCTCACAATTAGACCCTAGTTTCTTGAAAAAATATTCCCTTTATTGTCCTTCCTATGTCTTCCATCAAGACGGTTTATGGCATTTGAACCACTCACAGATATAATGGACACATTGCAGACAAACTTTCGTCTATGCATTGTTCTAGTGAAAAAAATAGAAAATGTACCGGTTAAATCCTTTGCTTTCCGGAAGGTGATATCTATGGCTACATCCTTGAGTGTGTTTTCTTTTATTCGAACTATGCCACTGTGCATACCGTTTTTTTTCATTATTGGAATTCATTAATCATGAGTGCACACACATTTAAAATTCTGTAGAGAGCATGAGCTGAAGATGTAAACCTACTCACTTTTGAGTAAATACTGCCTTTTTTTTTATTAGTGAGATATTAAGAATCATAACTTGGTTTGTTTTTTTGTAATTTGTGCTAGGAATGTTTGGGTGCAGTCCCTGTTTCTTGTTAGTCTTTAAGTAGTTTGACACAAACCTTTCCCATCACCCTAAACTTACCCTTTCAGCTGCAGCCAAGACCATGCTGCATTCTGTACAAACATTTAAATATGGAATTCCAATAAAAGGCTGAGCTGGGGACTCCTTATTTCTGCACGCAGCTTATTGCTGTTAAGTTGTATGGCTAATCTCATGAGACTTGATCTTTATCTGGATTTATTTTGTTCTGCACCCTTAAAACGTGCCATAAGCCTCTGCAAAAAGTAGTATTCGTGGTGGTTAAAATTCCACTTATAAATGATACACACTTCAGTGCCACCACGTAATCTGCCTTATTTAATGTGAGCGCTTTCCTTGCTATTTTTTGTGATGTTTATGCAGTCTGCTGTAAAGTTCAATCAAGCTGTTTTATGAGCTATTGGCGTTGTCACACTAACACAGCTTTCCTTCAGATGCTCAAAGAACAATACCTTGGCTACCGGAAAACTTATTTGGGGGATTCCTCGGATGTGTTTGAAGCACGGAGGTTGGAAGTGAAGAAGTGGCAGAGCATACCGCACGTCACCACGGGACCCACCCCATTCAACAACATACCAAACGCTGCTGCTGTTGCTATGGCTGCAACCCTTACACAGCAACAGCAGCCTGCTACAGGTCTGAATGCATTCACCTTATAGATCATTACTGTCCTCCACTCCGTAAACTTCTGTCAACTTTCATTCTGGGTCTGTCTCTTTGCTGACAAAGTTTTTGCATATTCTCAGGACATACAGATTTTAGAATATGCAGAGTTACACCATAATGTTAATCCTTAATAACTGCGCGATTGATTGCATTTTTATAATACTATATAACATGTTTGGACCGAACTGTTGTCCGTCACTCAAAGGAGTCTTGCCTCCTTTCCTCTCAAATTTTGAGTGCATTTTACGGTTTGAAAACAATGCTATTTTCCTCTTTCCCCGATTGCAAAGTATTATGCAGCTTTTAGTCTTTCTAACCTATGCTTGAGATAAGCTACTGAGCAAAATTATTCCCATGTTTAAAACTTAATTTGCCAGCTATCTCATATCAGTAAGCAAAATAATATGGATAGTGATTAAGCCTTCCCATGGCTTCAGATGGGAAAGGTTTTAATTCTGGTAATCCAGAGTTTAAAAAGCCAACTATATCTGAGAGATTACACTATTCCAATTGGGTAAATTAGAGCCACACATAGAGTAGGCAGGATTGCTGTGTTCAGCAACACGTGTGACAATAGTAGATTTAGCAATGCATAGTAGATACGCAGTGATCATGAACTCTTGCAGTGTCACTGGGTGAGCAAAACTCACTCTACCTTGAACTGCGAATGTTCTATCAAATCGTATGTACTTGTACATTGGGTGCGTTCTAAGCATTCATTTGGTGACAAATATGCTGCTGTTTCTTTACTGATACTGCCATAGTTTAGTACAGTACATTGTAAAGCGTGTTTAGGATTTGCTTGATTATCCGCCTTCTTTCATTTTACTTTTTTTATATAAATTATTAGTTCAGCACTACAATTCAAACCATTTCTCACATAGGAAATGTGATAATTTGAGTGAATTGATGCTCTAAATTTTAATTCTCAAAAACATTAGCAATGTGCCTTTTTGTTTTTCTCAATGTAAAGAAGTTTAAGTGTTTTGCATTTTATAATGTGACCAGGGTTGTCATATTGTTTGACATGCACTAGTGCCAAGGAATGAATGTAATTTGTAGTGTTCTTGGATTTATTTATTTATTTTTTTGAGTGTATTGTTTTCTCTGTATAGTACGCTAAAAGTGGATCTATTCCGGTTTAATCACCATCAGAAATGGCTGTGTGCAGTAATGGTCAGTTCCTACTCAGTTAGGGAAGCTTGGTAATAACTGGGACATATGAGATAAGTTGGGTTGTTCTGGTTCATTATTCTGTGGTGTACAGCATCCTGACGGGGAACATTAAAGGGGCAGTCTAGGTGCCACTAAAGTGTTGTTTTTGCCTTTTCATCACCTGCTGCCATCTCACGATTCAATATTAAACCACTTAAAATGGCTTAACATTGGTCACCTGCAGCCTGCCCCCTTGGAGGTATGGCTAAGGTGGAGATACTCTGCCTTATCCATACGAACAATGGGTGACAGGCTAAGAATGGTCGGCGGACGCTCAGCCAATAACTGGCACGCTTAACTAGTTTGGCTAATGTGAAAGCATCAGTCCGAACAGCAGAGAGGGGCTCTGCTGCAGGCGGTCAGTGAGACTCATTCAGTGTTGAAACATTTTAACACTAAATAGGACAGTGCCATGGGCCTCAAGGAACCATAACCACATAAATGAGATGAAGCAATTATGGTGTTTTGCATGTCCCTTTAATTATGATACCCAAAGTACAGAAGAGTCTCTTCTACCCCCCTCCCCCCCCCAAAAAAAAAGACAAAACCCATAACATGTAACATCTGCTTACTTGATATTCAAACATTATATTTTTATTCCATCCCTGATCAATACAAATTTACCCAGTGTTCTATACTACACCTGAATCCAGTAAGCGTGTGTTTTAGGTATATACAAGGGAATGTTTTTAGACACATGCTATTTTTGTCCTATATGGATGGTGGTTAAGTAAACTTGAAAACCTTTAAATTGAATGTGACATACCCAATTGTGTATGGGGCTGCCCCTAAACTGGACAAAAGCAATGTTGGTGTTGAAGGAATGTGGGACTTAACGCTGCTCCCCTTTGTGCAAAGACTTGACTGCCCAGACACCCAGCAATAAGCAGGCAAACCAACCATGTACCTATATTTGTAAACTTGTCTTGTGATAAAGGCATTGAAGAAGGTATGGCAGGGCTTATATGCCATAATGAGTTTTTTTTATATTTAGGCATTTCTTTTAAAGTACTAAACTGTATAAAACTATTGACTGGGTAGCCTCTTTTGAGGGCAAGTTTATTGAGTTTTTATATTAAAAGTACCTGTACCAAGCAGGTCACGGTGGAGAAATCTCTAGCTGTTTTTGTTCAAACAGGCAATTTGCTTGGTGTACTTTGCAGACTGTGTAAGACCGTGTATCAGGCATTACCTCAATATAGAATATCTAGTTTAGAAGCATCAGGGTTACAAAAGTTACAATGCAAAATAGGCGTTATTGAGGAAAAGATGTGGTTATTGCTTGCAAGGGATCTCCAATTTTACTTTAAATTGGAGCTTTCCTTCTTCCTTATATTTAAACAAATGTGAAGTGAATAAAATCTAAAAATCCACACCATTGTGGTTTTTCTATGCTAGAATGAAGTGCCTCCATTTTGGTTCCTTGTCCGTTATTGTAATAAGCTCTAGCCTTTCATTGAAGGTCTTTGCACTTGTCACTGCATAAAGATTTCCCCACATCTTGCACCAAATATCTTTGTGGAGGCAGGGATACTCTGTGGTCAGGCAACTGCAGATTAGTGGCCTAAAAACTGCGAACGCAGGAGATCTATCAAAGTGTGTTCTGAAAAATGTTGCAAAGTACTTCAAGTTGGCTAGTCATTGTGGAGATCATTGGAGTGACATTCCAACACCTTTAATGTGCGTATTTCATAAAGAATTTATTTTTCTGAAATACAAATTTTTGGGGGTGACAGAGATGCCTTAAACGGACATGGAGCATCACATGGTTAAAAGGTTAAATTATAGGTAGTTTTTAATGATTTGCTCATTTGGTGGTATTTAGAGAAGTGTTCAAAATTCTCCACTTTGCCATTATGTACTTTATAATCCGTATAAGTTAAGCACTGCACTAGCCTCAAATTTAAAAGTATATGTGAATTTACTCTAAATTATTTCATTTTGATTTATTTAATTAAGAGTTGCAATATTTTCCTCTCTGGACAAATGTGCATGTTATTTGAAAGTGAGTTATGGAAACCTCACAACATATTTATATTTGTACATCTCATTGTGCGTGGCAAAATGTCAGGTTTATAATCCGTATTGGGATCCACTTATTTATAGGGTATGTCTATTTTGGTTTGTTTTATACATTTTTACATAGCTTTTTTGCATCAGAGGTGAAAAGGATGGCTTTTGTGCTGCACTTGATGATCTGTGCAAAACATGGCGAAAATCCTTTCTTTTGTTTACAACTCAATTTTTAAGTGATTGTGATTAAGTGCAACTTTCATGCACAAATTCAATTAGAATATTACTGAAAACGGAATATTCTTGGCTTAGATTTGCGTAAATGTCTGGTCACGTTACCCAGCAAATGTGAAGTGTGTGATATTGTATTCTTGGCGTTAATGCTGACATTTCAAATAAAATGTGGCAATTACAATATAATTGGTATTCTAAAAAAATGCGCTTAAGCTTTCTCGACTAAAACATTGTGAAGGGGTGCTTAGCCTACAAATCCTAATAATGCAGCAAAAACTACTGTTAAAGAACAAGCAAGCATGTGACTTACATGAAGGCTGAAACATCTTAACTTGTGTAATGGCTCGTACAGCTTTGACTTTTGAACTGAATATATTTTTTCCCGTAATGAGTGGTGGGGGGTGGGAGGGGATGGGTGGGAGGAGTTGGGCTTAGTGTGTATATAAAATATTTTTATTTTGTCATATAGGAAGCAGACTTGTAACAAAGGCAAACTACCTCTGCCAACGAACGTTATATGCGTTGCGCGTGGGATTTTTTTTTCTCTTTTTATTTTTTTTTTATTTTTTGAGCAGAACTACTAAATTTTTCTTTGAATCCATTAGTTCCTGAAAGTCTGATCAGTCCTTCGAAGTTAGTACACATTGAGTTTAGATGGGTCTTCCTTAGTACAGAGTTTTAGCTTGTGGTTTTTTTAAAATAGTTTTATGCATTTTTAAGAGCCTTCAGGACAAATTCATGTTACGTGAAAGATTATGTATGTTTTTGATGACTTTTTTTTAAGGAACAGAGTCCACAAGTAAGCCTTTGATATAACTTACACAAGTTTTAGTGTTTTATCTGCTTCCGGAATGTATTTTATAAATGAAAAATACAGCGCTGCTTCTCCATATCTGCTTTCTCAATCTTTGGGATGGAAGCCTGAGAGAGCTACCGGGCTGGGGCACCACTAATGGGACTAGCTCGGTCAGCCAGTTGGTAACTCTCCATTCAAAACTGCTTGAGAAAGGTGCACACTTAAAGCTCCTAAAGAGGAACTGTTGCATCGGATGTTTCTCCACAGCCCAAATGGTGTTTTGTAAGCGTAATAAACAATATGGTGAAGATAAAGTTAATGAATTTTAAGGATCATGAGTAATGGCATGCATAACATTGTAGACATAGGTGTTAAGCGGGCTAAACATGCTATATAAATGCGGGAGGCTTTAATCTACGTTTCCTTTATGGCATAACCTTTCAGACAGGGCTATAGTTAGATGGGTATATAAAACAGGAAAAATAGTACCACTGTTACTGACTGGAACACTGTTAGTAGGAAGAGAGCAGACAAAAGAAAACATAGGAAATCATAAGAAAACTGTTTCCCCAAATATGCTAGCAAACCAGTGTAGGTAAGCTGTGAGGGACCTCCAGTCCAAGGCTCGGGATTTTGTGCATCTCATCCTATGCCCATTTGACACTGCGGTGGATCCGGCGGGAGGTCGGCCGCCTCTCCCAGCCGATGGGTTCACAGTCCTGACAGACCAGTTTTCTGAAGGTAAAACTTGCAGGCTTGGTTGTCTTTGTCAAGAGTATAGTCTGTGTTCGGTTCTGTGACGTTTATAGCTCTTTTCGTTCAGTTTTAGCCCATTTAAGCCTTGTGCTGGCCTGAGCTGATAGAAAGCACGATTGGCCAACTTGAGGATCAGGCCCCGCCCCTGCCTTTTTGTTTAATAATCTAAAGTAGTGTTTTTTGGTTTGTTTGTTTTTTTGCTTTCTTTATTGTGCCTTCTACCTTATTTTGTTTGCCTAACTAATTCAGTTGGTTGCTGTCTAGGTTGAAGAAAAGTCTAAATTCTGCAGGTTCAACAGTAAAGCCTGTTCTTTTATGCTGTTAATCCAAAAAGACAGAAAACAACTATTTTAGCCATTCCAAATTATGCCACAAAAGAGAAATCCTTGACTCCATAATGGCAGTCCCATATCTCCTTTGGTCAACAACCTGTTTATACAGATCAATTCTATCCTTGTAAATTCTATTTCTGCAAAAATATCAGGTTTTAAAAAAAAGTAATAAAAATTATTTGGCTATTGCATCTGATAATAAAGTAACGTCTTCATTCTTTCTGTAAAGTACTTTCCTCTGCTGTTGGCAAAAATACCTTTCCTCCAATATCAATGAGTGACCGCTTGTCTGTTGATATAACTTTTCTACTTATATCAGAATATACAAGTTCAGACTGTATTTTCAAACCTAGTTTTGTGTCATCTGCAGACACCAATAAATGACTTTCAGTGCCCACTTCAAGATCATTTATAGATTAATGAGAAGTGGACCCAAGGCAGAACCCCTGAGGCACTCAATGGACCACTTTTGTCCGATTTGAAAATGTTCCATTCAAAACTACTTTCTGCACTCTATATTTAAGCCTGTGTTCTATCAAAGAACACATTTTTCCCCCTAAACCAACTGATTTGTTTTATTGGTAATCTTTTGTGTGGAACTGTAGCAAATGCCCTAGCAAAATCCAAGTAGATCACATCTACTGGAACACAGTAATCCACATTTCTACTAGTTTCTTTATCAAATTCAATTAAGTTAAAACCATGATGGTTCCTGCAAATTTGTTTATTGGATATTATCCCCTATTAGCATTTCCTGCCAGTCAATTGTAAAGATGCTTTTATCCAATTGAATTTAGCATCTTAAAAATTGTTTTTGTACAGACCATATTTTTGAGTTAATCTCAATGTTATGGTCACTATTTCCAATGTCTCCGTCCCCCCCCTTGAATTTTGAAAAAAGGCAACATCCAGACAAGCGTCTCCTCTAGTTGGCCCTTCTTCTAATTGAGACCTGAATTACGTTCAAAAACATGTTTAACTGAACCACTAATCCATCTGGCCCAATCAATGCCGAGATACGGTAATTAAAATATCCATGATTGACATTACCCGGTTGTGCAGCCTTATTAATTTTGAGGTAACAGTTGCTTTTCCCCATCAGTTTGAATGGTAGGGAACTGTAACAGATTCTTGATATTAATGGATATCCCCAGTTTCCTCCTATGCATACTTCTAGCCAAAAGACTCCCCTCATCCTCACCTGTAATATCACATTCAATTTCTTCAACACTTGGCTTCAAAACGGATTTAATATAATCATGTATATCAATTTAAATGATTAGCACAATCAAGTGTTTTATCCCAAGTATCAGTAATCCCAATTGTCACTGTTCCTTGTATGCCAGTTTTCAAGCCCCCCAGTTTTCAAACCTTACTGGCTTTAGCCACTGCTGATTGACATTCCTCGGTGTTGCCTAGTTTCTTGTCTATAACAATTCCCAAATCCTTCTCGTGTTATCCCCTGTTCACTACCATTTACGGTGTTGGTTACTTGTGCATTCTTTATCTGCCATTTGAGTACCCAGTCCCCCAATCTATCTAAATCCCTCTGCAGCAAAGTAATATCCTACTCACATTGTATTACTTGAGAGTTTTGTATCATCCTGAAACATGACTTGCAATGCTTATTTAAAGATCTATTATGAACGTTAAATAGAAGCGATCCCAGAACAGAAACTTTGAGGGGCCGCACTTATCACTTTTTTTCCAGCTTGAAAATTTACCATTAATGACAACTCTGTTGTACTCTACTTTTAAGCCAAGAATTTTCATCTAGACAAATTTCTAGATTCTGATCTATACTTCTTAGAATACAATTTGACATGACTTCTTTCATAAACCCATGCTGATTATTTCTAATAACAATGTTCTTTCCAATGAATTCCTGGTTATCCCTTAACCCTTCAAATACTTTCCTAACCACAGAAGTGTTATTCCAAACATACATGTATGTGTGTGTATGAATCATGCTACATATTTAATAGCTCGCTTACAATATATGCGCCTGAATAGCTGTTTTGTTTTTTTTCTTTACGCATATAGAGGATGTCAGATAAATTTACAAAGAACTAAAACAACTGTAAACTATATTTGCTACTCTGCGTTCATAGGTACAAAATGCAAAAATGTTTGGTGTAGAAGAAAGTCAGACTTGGGACTGTTACAGATTTTTTTTGTATGCAATTCGATATTTAATATTGAAATCAAGATGACTAAAGGAGATTTTGCCCTCTTTTGTGTTTTTATATATTAAAGTTGAAGGTGCTGATTGGAAACTTTTCTTCACTAATTACTGTGAAAAGTTGTCTTTAATAAGACTACAAGTAAATGCATTATTGCTTTTGATTATTAAAATTGCTTTCTTGATTAAAATTATTTTATTTATCGTGGTTCCTTAAAGGGACACTATAGTCACCAAAACAACTTTAGCTTAATGAAGCCGTTTGGTGCATAGATCATGTCCCTGCAGTCTCGCTGCTCGTTTCGGTCAATGGGAGTTAAATCACTTTGTTTATGCAGCCCTAGACTCACCTACTGCATGTGACTTGCAGTGCCACAGGAGAGGTGTGGCTAGGGCTGCATAAACAGAAACCAAAGTGATTTATCTCCCAAACAGCAGAGAATTGAGCAGCGAGACTGCAGGGGCATGATCTATACACAAACTGCTTCATTCAGCTAAAATTGTTTTGGTGACTATAGTGTCTCTTTAATTGTTGCATTAAGAATGTTTTAAAGTGTCTAAGAATCAGAAGCCTTCTATATTTAGTGGTTCTTCTACTTTGTTTTGGACAAGGGTCCATGTTATGTAGAGGAGATTCACTTGACGACAAATCCTTCTTTTGGAAAATTGTCTCAATGCCCCTTCAAGTATACTGTAAGATTTGAAAACCCCCTTAAGTACATTCTTTGTAGGCTCAAAAGGTATCCAGTGCATTGGGCGAAAGTGTTCCATTACAGTAAACTTCTTTTGGGCAGCTGTCTACGTTCTGATGAATATGCTGTACTTGCTGATACTAATACACCCTGGGAGTTAAGAATAAATTAAGTTTAAAAAAACAAAAATGGCCTTACATTAATTAGGAGGCTCTTGTGGCCTGTATTGGTAATGGAAAACAAATTGTAAACATCTACTTAGATTGTAGTTCACACACTGCCTTTATTTGAAACATTTCATTTATGACCTGGATAATTTAATAAGCTTTCAAATTTCGTGGACATCCTATTTGTGAGCACTCTATTCTGCCAAACACTGAT
This sequence comes from Pelobates fuscus, assembly GCF_036172605.1. NCBI lineage: Eukaryota > Metazoa > Chordata > Amphibia > Anura > Pelobatidae > Pelobates > Pelobates fuscus. The sequence continues at coordinate 438,915,370 of NC_086317.1, read as the reverse complement.
AATTTAATTTGTGTGTATATTCAATGCAAATATGAGAGCCCCACTGATCAGATGGGTTACAAACCTATAAAAAATTGAGCTTAGTCTTCGGATGTATTTTCACATTGCGAGTGTACCTCGTTATCCATCATATTACTATAGTGTCTTGACACTATGCCAGAGCTGCGCTGCACTCTGTGTTTATGGGGCTTTATCTTCTCAGGATTGGTAGCTCATCAGCCTTTGTAGTGGAGCAATGTATACCAGTCAATGTATTTTGCTAATATAGTAGTGGCTAAGTTCTGGCTTGCCAGTTGTGTATTACCATATGCAATCTTGATGAGCCATCTCTGTGCCAGTAGAACTGCAGAGCGACTTATAGGCCGATCCTGTTTTTCCATTTTGTAAACGTTGCTCATATAATGTGTGGCACAATTGTCTACATTTTTTACACATCTGCCTTTTTAGACTTGGCAGGGCCAAAATCTTGAATTTCTTCTCATTTTACATTTGATTGTAGTTCTGCTTTCATAGTATTTCATTTTATACACTGTACATTCATTGTAAATGTTTAGATGACTGCAACATTGGTCACTTCCACATTCCTGTTGCATCAATGCAATGCCAAGCTGAAGTGAATTAATTTTACAGATTCTTCCTTGACTGGTTCCGTGCGGTAATCCGTATGGTAATGTCTCTCAAGCACTGGCCCAAGGAAAGAAATGGTACTTGTGATTTTTCTTTTTTTTTTTTTTTCATGCCATTTTTCAGGGTGCTTCCAGATTCCCAGCCATCACTTTGTGTGAACACATTTGAATTGTCATGTTACCATTTATTGACTTGCTGAAAATTGATCAATAAATTGAATACAAAATGCACTATTGTCTTGTTTTTTATCTACTTATATTCAGTTTTCTAAAACACATTTACATCAAATGATTGCAGATACAATTTCAATTTATATAACCTTTATATTTAAAATATCTGTAACATGAGTATTCAAACTTACTTGGGACATTTGGGTACCGGCCCGTAATGGTTCCTCATAAATGCTATTAACTATTTCTGTCTTAAGGGTTTCTTTTATGTTTTGCAGAGAGTAAGGAAAGTATTTTATTTTTTTTTTGTTTGGTTTGTTTCCTTTTTATTTTTTACTTTATTTTCATATTAGGGCCACGGCCACCTCTGGGAGTTAGTTTTGGAACACCCTTCGGCTCAGCCATGAACACTGCCTTGCAGCAGCCAAGTGGTTTGGGCTCTTCAAGCCTTGGAGGTACATTTTCTACATTCTAATTTATTGTATAAATATATATCGGACATCCAATAAGTCTAAAAATCAAAATAAAACAAATATAGTACTGTTTTAAGTGGTTCAAACTTCTTAAAGGGGCACTCCAGGCATTAATATGTGCAGTGTATCGGTTACATTAAATTTAGTTATACAGAGTTGTTTTTGTGGTCTTTGAGAAGTGTTCTTTATAAACCCTTTTATTCCTTGCCTCTTTGAAAGTTTCCTATTTTACTCCAGAAATATACTTTGTGTGATTTCCCCCAACTACAGAGCAAAGGCATCATGGTGTTGTAGTTTTGCATTTTTTTTTTTATTTTTTTATATTGTATATGATGGTGTATTGAGCCACCTCCATTTTGACTGAACAGAAACCTTTCCCAAACAGGAGTATAGTTTAAAGGAGCACTATAAGATCAGGAACACAAACATGTATTCCTGACCCTATAATGGTAAAAGCACTATCTGACCGCCCCCCTGAATATAGTAAAAATCTTACCTTTATTCCAGTCTGCTGTGGGCTCTGCTCCGATCTGCCTGCTTGGATGACATCAGAAGTGGCGATCAAAGCCAATCACAATGCATTGGGTTGGCCGAGCTTATCAAGGAGGCAGATCAGGAGCAGAGCCAGCACAAGCCAAACAAAGCTCTGGCCAATCAGCCTCTCATACAGATGTATTGAATCAATGAATCTCTGAGGCATGTTTAGGGTCTTCATGCAGAGGGTTGATACAGTGTGCAGCACTGGCCCAGGAAGCACCTCTGGTAACAATCTGAGGTGTGGCTAATGGAGGTATCCTGTAATGTAAACACTGCCTTTTCTCTGGGGAAAAAAGTGACTTCAAAAAGCATGCTGGGACAGAGTGTACTCACCAGAACAAATACAATAAGGTGTAGTTTTTTTCTGGTGATTAGTGACTTAAATAATAAAAGTAATGCATTATGCATACTAAGATATGTAGTATTTGGAACTGTGCTACAATTTTCAAAATCTCTGGACTTGGAAGAAATATGTAGAAAAATGTGATGCCAGTAGCACAAATTATGAAGTAGCCTTTTGGGTAAGATATTAGAATCTGATTTGCAGACTCCCTTCATGCTTGCCACTGGAGGAAAGAGGAAAAATGTGCAAAGCTGATATGACCCCTTAAAAGCGTGCTAAACACACCTACAAATTATGCATGTGGGTTAGGTTAACTTTGGGTATGCTTTTTAGTGGTGGTTTCTGTTTTGATAAGACCACACTCGGCTTGGCTCACCGCAGTGCTTAAAACAATTCAGCAGGCATTGTCATTTGCAGAGTCCTTTTCTAGTTTAAGGAGTGCTCACTGCAGAAGCTGCAAGACAAATTATTATACAAAGGAACTTCACGTGCAATTTTATTTTATATTCACGAATAGAAAAGGAGTTAACTCCAGCCTGGAGTGTCCCTTTTATAATATGTTATGCTACATATGTCATGTTTGTCCAACCATTTGTCATAAAGGTATACATATAAATTATTCCTTTTTAAATGGGGTATTTTGAATGTTGTTACATTCCTTAAGTTTAATGCAGTCACATAATTTTTTTATTGTATTGGTTTCCTATTGCCTGCATTCCTGCTTAGCTAATTCATGTGTGTGCTCTCTGCTTACATGTACAGCCTGATATCCTTTTTACCTTTCACCTATCGGTTATATCAGTCATTATAACTGTAGGGATATTCCTTATTAAAACTAGAATTGCGTTAATATGTAAAAGCTTTGAATTGCTTTATTTTGTAAAACCTAAATTAGATCTATGAACATGAATAAATCCTAAAAGAAGAAAAATAAAACCTATGTAAAACCAATAATTAAATAATTGCTAAATTTACAGAAGTATGTTTTCTGAAAGTACTTTAGACGTGTTCTAGTAGTTGTATAGAGTTCAAGAAACCTGCACCCGTTGTACAGCGCTGTGGAGTTAGTTGGCGCTTTATAAGTGTCATATTTGTTCCTTCAGAAAGTCTACATTGTATTGCAGACTGGGAGAGAAGGGGCTTCCATTATGATTTGTGAATTTTGTGGTCATGGACATAATTTAAATTAGAACTCCATCACAGAACACTTAACCAGACGAAAGCAAGGCCAACTAAGGTTGTTTTTGTAAATTTACTTCTGCAGCAAGTCCTGTCATTTTTTTTTTTTTTTTGCATATTTACGTAAGTTTGTCTTGTGTTTTACTGTTAACTGTAAAATCAGTTTACACAATGCCTTAATAGCGTTTTGTAATCTGGAGTTAGACCACTCACTTTCCTATAAACCTCACCCACAGATACCTTGCATAATACGTGGACAACTATCTTCAAGCACAATCGTCCTTTAGAATGATAAAAATGCCCTCTAGATATGGTAAATTAATCCTAAATCCAATTACTTAAGAGTGTTCATCCTCTGAGAATATAGCATTGCAACCCAGAAGTGTGCAACAAAATCAAGGAATTGGGCACTACTCAAGCCACTTTACTTGAATGAGGATCCATTTACTAGATATCCTAAAAGTATCTTGTGTATAACCCTCAACCAGCAGAACGTGGTTGTTGTTCTGACTCTATGTAGATGTAAGTTTCATACCCACTTTTTGGTTTGAATGATTTTGTTATTTTTTTTGCCTAGCACTTTTAGTTTTTGGATTGCGCTTTTGAGATTGCACTTTAAGTTATCGTTATAGAACAGTATACACAACTTGTGTATAGTTGAACCCATTTATCAAACTGTGAATGGAATTTGGAAAAAAGGCGGAAAAATATTTGAGGTTTTCAGCTTTCCTTGGTTGGCTGAATGTTTCTGGCATTTGTCAAAATATTCTTTGATCACAAAGAATGCAAAAAAGTAAGGGAAAAAACAAACCATATTCTATATATTGTGTGGTACAATTCGGTAAGGTTTGTAGCTCATCTGTAGTCCATGAAGTGGATGTGACCTTTTAGTTAATCCTTGTCCTCCCATTGGGCTTTAGTGTGAATGATGTACTTACCTCAAACTATTTGATATGTAGTTCAGCTATTCATTTTTCTATGGAGAATGCGAAGTAGACCTGATGCTTGTAACTTCGTTAATGAGTAAACATGAAAACGGTTTGCACACTTAATATACACTACAGACTTCTAGATTTGTGGTGTATGTACCCAGATGCTATATAATGCTTACATGAGGCACAGAATGGTTTCTGGTGAATGTACACCTGTATTTCTTTTTTATTTTTTGACCACGTCCTCTTGGAAGAGACCAGTGGCATAAGGCTAACGTCAACATGGTGTGACGGGACGTTCTAACATGAAAATACTTTGTGCCACAAAATTTAGTTCATGGTCGACTTTAAATTTTAGTAAGGTTACTAAAATGCTGTATGTAGTTACTGTTGTAGATTTATCAGATTTATTTATTTTTTCAGCCCTGAAGTGGCATTAAGATTCTCAAAATACGATCCGAAAATGAGATTTTTATTTTATTTATTTTTATTTTTTTAATAAAATGGTGCTGATCAATTAACTATATAAATAGTTTGGGGAATTAAATGAACGCTACAGTGTTGTAAATACAAAGCTGTATTCCCAACACTTTAGTGTTTCTCTCTGCCCCTAAGCAACCCCTCTCCCCCCAATTGTCATTTAAAGTGTTAAACATTAGTGTTGGTTCCTTGGCTACTCTGAGAATAGAGGGGGAACCTAATGTGCATGTGAGTGCCGCACACCCATTTGGCCTTCCCATAGGAAAGCATTGAATCAGTGCTTTCCTATAAGGTTTTTCCAGACGCTGGGCGTCCTCATGCAATGCGTGATGATGTCCAGTGTCGTTTCACAGAGCGAAGTAGCTCTAGTGGCGGTTTCGTCTCTGCAATGTAAACATTGCAGTTTACCTAAAATTGCAATGTGTTGAGCTGCAGGGTTAAGGGGACAAGGCACCCAGCCTGGGTTCCTGTAGTGTCCCTTTTAATGGTAGAGATCTCTAGATCCTTAAGATTTTTTTTTTTTATTCTTGTAATAACTCGAATGCCAATAAAAAAAAGTTTAATTTTTACAAAATGAAACACTAGTTATCTGTGGAAACTGTATTTTTTGTTTAAGTTGTTTGAGTCTGTTGCACTTTCATTTGACTGTGCTATCTAACTAGAATCCTTTAGAGCAGAGTTCCCAAGGACCCCCTAACAGTCCCGGATTTAGGGATTACCTGGGTGTGTTTAAGGTGTAAAGAAAAAGAAAAAAACCTTAGACTCAAAGTTTTTTGTGTTGGTTTTTTTTTTTCTCCTAAACCCCTTCAACACACCCAGGTAATCCCTAAATCCTGGACTGGTAGGGGGTGTTGAGAACCCCTGCTTTAGAGCAACAGAACAGGTTTTAAAGCGGTTAAAGCAACAATACTATTCTATTTTGTTTTTAAAGAAATAATGTATACTTCTTTTGTTCTTTGACTTGCAGTATGTCCAGTGAGCCTTATTATTGTCTAATTTCCCAAAGCATTTTCCCATTGGCAGCAAGCGATAACATCTGAATTTACCAACTTTTACAGAATATTCTTGGCATGAATTGTTTAGTGTTCTATTCTAAAACAAAAACGCTTGGTGCTCTTTTGATTTAGAAGATGGCTTACCGTGTATTTATACTTTCATTATGTATTGATGGCAGTTTCTAAACTCTTTTCCCTTGGGAAGCATCTGTTTAAAACGTGTTCCTTACACTTCCTAAAATGCATCTTGGACCATTTAATCGCGGCCACCATAGTACGGCATTCTAGACCTACGTAGCGTTCATGGTACCATCTGTGGATTAAGATTGAACTGCTCTTACTAAAATAACAAACTAGTCCATCCTTTTTCTCAATTTGTGTTATGAGTGTTTCCTTTGTTCTGTTCTGCAGTTTGTCTAGTGCTTTAAATAGCTGCAAAATAATCCACCGCTCTTGCATCTATTCCCCCTTTTTCTTGCCTAATATTCTGTTTGCTTTTGCAACTGCTTATTGACATATATGCTCTTATACTACCACAAAATATTTCATCTACACACATTTGTTTAGCCGGTAGGCATAGTTTGTCATTTGTTTCATTACCTTTTTACTTTTCACATATTACCTTGCATTTATCAATGTTCAATCATATTTTCCATTGTTTTCTGCCTGTTTTCAGTTTACCCGTACCGCTCTACATCTATAGACCTCAAAATCCACAGTTAAAAAGATTAAAAGCGAAGCTGTGGTAAAACCATGTAGATAAGGTTCTCGCCCCCCAAAAATAAATGTATACGGTTCTCGCCCAAATAGCTGTTTTAGCTCCCACACCAGAATGAGGCGTTTCAATCGAGCCCCTCCTTCTGGTCTGTGGGATCCATCCATACTGATCTCATTTTGCAAAACAGTGATTTTGTAATTTATCATTAAAGAGCAATTCTACTTATTTATCACGTAGGATGAGTGGAACTTCTCTAAAAAACGATAGTAACTATGTTGCAGATATCTATATTACAGGGTAGGTTACTAAATTGCATTTTATTTGAACTGAACTTATTTTGCTTGTTTTGTTACATATATTTTTATCTGATACTGTCCCACTAGGATTTGCAAGTAGTTCTGCTTTTGGAAGCAACACCTCTGGGGCTCCCACATTTGGCTTTGGAACCGCAAATAAGCCGTCGGGAAGCTTGAGTGCAGGTTTGTATTGATTAGATCAAACCAATTAGCTACTATACAAAGGGAATCTGTGGGGTGTCCTAATAGCAGTGTTTGTACTAGGATATGTGTAACTGGCTAACGTTCATCTAGAAGGCATTTCTGCATTAAACTGCCTATAAACCACTGAAAGGGGACCGGTTACTTTCTGGGATTTTTAAAGTTTACGTTTCCTGTATTTATAGAATTGTGTATGAGGTTTGAAAATAAAATTTAAATGTAGGAATCCACACTCCTGTATTACCTTTACCCTGCAACAGAGTGCCTCCATCATGGCTTCCTGTCAGTCAGCATTATAAGCTTTGATTGCTGCACTTGTCAGCCTAGAGAAGAAGTAACTGGTTTCCACCATTCTATGACTCTGCCAGGACTTAATTGTTTTTTGGTGTCAACTACGAAATCTTTAATGTACATTGAAAATAACTCAAAGCATAAGTCAGAGCATCACATGAGAAAGTTAACCCAATTGTCTGATTTTAAATGCTTTATTGCAGTAATATTTCTAGAGAAGTGATGGTTTTCTTTTAATACAGAATAAACCAGTCCCGTATCAATCTGTAGAGTTCACAAACTATTCCTTTGAGTAGAATCCTAATCTATTTAAATCCTCATGCGCAACTTAATGTGAACACAATGCAAGTTCTTGGATGCAACTAAATAGGGTCATACACCATAAATGGTTAAACATTTTAGTAACGTTCTCTGCCATATTTCCAGTTAATATGATAAAAAATGTTCCATAGGGGACAATTAGGACAGCTTCCCAAGTGTGGAACAGTTTTTTTTAAAAAGGGTGATTATTTAAGTGTTTGAAAAGATATTAAGAAATTCTCTTCTAAAACAATTTAAGCATTGTATATATTGTGGGGCGACTCTGTAATTCAGCTGTTTTATTAAGTAAAAGCATATTCCAATGCCATGTTTACTAGCATGAATCTGTTTCTTTCTGATTTCCCTTACTCTCTATTTTCAAATATCTCAAGCTGTCAGATGGATTTGGGAAAGGAATTATTTTTTAAAGGGACAGCAAAATGTTTTGTTTTACATTTGATGCATTCCGTTTTAAATTAGGAAGACCCCCCTCCCCACCCTCCTTGGTACTTTCAACAAGAACACATCCAGCAGGTTAAGCTGTGATGTGTATATAAAATTAAATGTAGTTCTCACAACTACTGTAGACATGCTTTCAAATGGTAAAATAAATCTGAAAAGAGAAGTATTTGTAAGCAACTTGCAGGTATTTTATGTAGATTGTCATAAATGCATATATAAAAAGTTTGTACGAATAATGCTTACACACAGACCGCAAGGTTTCTAGACTAAAACTGTACATCTCTGCTACACAGTAGTGGACTTCTGTTGATGTGTAATATACTGCAGACCCTGTACCATGAGGAAGGGGACAGATTTTATATTTGTTATTTGATGGGTGGAACCGGTTTAGCCAACTCCCTGTGCCAATGTTCATTTGGCAGTTTTTTAAACCTAAAACATCTCTTCCATGGATACAGCGTTAAATGCAAAGGGTTTAGCAATGAACAAAATGAGCAGTCTATTATATGGGAGGACCGAAGTTAAAACGACTTGCCCCTTTTGTCCATTGCATATGTTTTTCACTTCCTTTGCCTTCAGTGCACTCGATGCTGATTTACACTATCACAGTACCGACATACGCTGTGGTTCAGTCTTTCATTAGGTACTAGAGCCTTGAGACTCCTTCACTCTTACCCCACTTTCTCCTCTGTGCAAGAATCTTATCCTCCACTGTATTAATTACCTCATTCTCCTATTTGCACTGGATTTACTCATTTTCAATATTTGCTTCAATATACTGTCTTATTTTAAATTAACGATGAGTTAAAAAAAGGGGGGTGGGGGGAATTGAGCCATTTTTCATAACTTAAACATATTGCCTGTTTTTATATTACGTTTTAATAATGGAAAGTGTCATGAATATAGATGTTTGAGGCTTTGCAAGCAGTTGTGAGATCTGTGCTCACTGTAATATTTGGTTTTATGTGTGCACTCTTACAAATTCAGAGAATTTTTTTTTCTTATCAAGTTTCAAATCTGGCTTATTCCCTTTGATACGTCTTTGTGCTGTTTATAATGACACTTTTAGGGCATATGAGGAATTCTGGGATCAATATACAGAAAACAATCCATATGGTTGATCATAAACACTTAGACTAAAATGATCTGCATGTAATATAAATCTTTTATATATTTGAAAAGCTTTGCTGTTCGTGCCATAAATCTCCTTTGTATAAGTGGCCATTGATTTGTGATTTCATTTCATGCAGTTGGGTTCATACTTTCACCTTAAGGTAGCTGAAACTAATTTAAGTTTTCTAATCGATTTCACATGTAAAATATTTCTGAAACAAGAAAAAACCCTCTCTCCTCTAATCATCTACCATTAGAAGAGGTCTATGGAATTCTAAGTGGTAACCCTAAAATGCTTTGTCACTTCATGCTTGAAATGACCCTCACATTCCTTTACTGCATCTGAAACCTGTTCTATTCCTTCCCACAGCATTGTGCTTTGTGTATTCCATAAACCATACATGGCTATTTTCGTACGTGCTTATAGTTTAATTTATGAAAAGGCTGAGTTAGAGGGTCATTATAGTCACTAAAACACCTTTAGCTTAAAGAAGCAGTTTTCGTGTATAGGTCATGCCTATGTCGTCTCACTGCTCAATTCTCTGGCATTTAGGAGTTAAATCACTTTGTTTATGCAGCCTTAGGCACACCTCCCTGCATGTGATTTACACAGCCTTCCTAAACAATTCCTGTAAAGAGTCATCTAATGTTTAATCTTTATTTCAAATTCTGTTTAATATAGAATTTCTTGTCTCCTCCTCTGTGAATAGCCTGCTAGACCCTGCAGGACACCCCTGTATGTAAAGTAAAATTTATAGGGCAGGGGATAAAAACTTCTAAAGTTTCATCTGATTGAAAATGAATCCAATTTGTTTTCATGCAGGCTGTGTCAGCCACAGCAAGGGGGAGGGGTGGGGGGAGGGAGGGGGGAGCTGTGGCTAGGGCAGCATGAACACTAAAACTTTAAATCCATAACTGAGAATTGAGCAAATTCAGTCATGATCTATATACAAAAATAGCTCAAATAAGCTAGTTGTTCTGGTGACTAGTGTCCCTTTAAACAATGTGAAAGCAAATGGGAGCCAAATGTGTCGCTGCACAGCACCAAAACCCAATCCAAGCTGTGCTGCCAGTATTTTATAGATTTCGAAAATCTTAAACAGGACATATTTTCTAGGTAGAATACCTTTTTTATATCCCTAAACCTTTGGGCACAGAAACATTACACACGCCACATCCCTGTGTAGGTTAATCGATAGCATGTGGTTACGGAGTTTTAGGTATAGTAATTTCAGTATAAACTCTTATAACTCAAATTAATGGTGTCACATTTTATTTTATCCCTTTAAGGCTTTGGCAGTTCATCTACATCTGGATTTAACTTCAGCAATCCTGGCATCAATGCATCAGCTGGTTTAACCTTTGGCGTATCAAACCCCTCATCTACGGGGTTTGGGACAGGACAGCTGCTTCAGCTTAAGAAGCCTCCAGCGGGAAACAAAAGAGGGAAAAGATAGACTTTTTAATTTTAAAAAAATGCATCTAGTTATTACATTCTAAAGATCTATTTTTCTAAATTGGTGCTGTAATTGTTTCCCAAGAGGTTTCTAAATTTGATATTTTTACAATTTGATCTGAAAGGTTTGTTTTGACATTTAACCGGTCCCATCAGTATTTTCATGTCCAAAACCAGGGATTATCCAGATATATATTCAGTGTCTTATATTTTTTTTTATTGTTTATTTTTTGGTATAGAGCCTTTCATTTTCTTTTCAACGTTCCCATTTAAGTTTTAACACAAAAAGATGTAGATTTTTATTTTCTCATATTTTTTTTTCCCATAAAACTATGCATGTCAACAATTTATTCAGATAAGTATTATATAATATCTTGTTTTAAAATCGAACACATGGGTTTAGGTGCAAAGCTGTCATCTTCTGTACAGACTAGCTTTACCAAGCCATATATGTATAATCAAGTATGTTTGTCTCAAGAAAAGCGTAGAGCCCTAAGTGTCAAAATTAATTTCTGGAAATTGTTTTTCCCAAAGGCAAATATTTCGTTTTTTACTTTTGGTCACATCATCCATCGATTTAAAAAAAAAAAAAAAAAAAAACACAGTAAGATTTGACATTGTTTTACCCAGTCATATCCCTCCACTACCTCCCAGGTGGTTTAGAGGAGGTAGTAATATACAACAAAACATGTCTTAAGATTTTTAGTTGTATGCCCATAATTCTTAATATAGTGTCAAGTTGCTGTTTTTTGTATTTGCCAATGGTACTTTTTTTTTGTTAGTATTTGAATATGTTCCTTTGATGTGTGCATGGGGTTTGCATTAGTGTTTTGAATAGTGTGTGTGCGAGTGTATCTATTTGTACAAAGTAGTGGATGTCTTGATCCTAATACCTTATCTGCTACCCATCTGCTTTGCCACCTATTTTTTATCAATGTTTAATTTCATGAGTTTTCCATGCCGACACATGTTTTGTTGGATGGTTTAGAGCATTTTCTTGTATCATGTCTCATACTTTACATTTTGCTTTGTGTGAAATCGCTTAAATACTGTTTCTGGCTTTAGATTTTGATATGAAGTACATCTGCTTTTCCTCTGATCTCTCCAGCATCTGTGGAAAAATAGTGGGGTTGTCATAGTTAAAATGTTCTATTAATCCGCACTCATCGGTTTGGAAAATCCTGGATGTACTCCACTTAAAGATATTGTATGTATCAAACAGCTTTAAGTTAATGAAGCTGTTTTGGTGTATAGATCATGCCCCTGAAATCTCACTGCTTAAGTATCTACCATTCAGGAGTTAACTCACTTTTTGTTTATGTAGCCCTAGCCACACTTCCCCTGGCTGTGCTGCACACAACCTGCATAAAGAACTGGTTTCAATTTTAATCAGATGTTAACTTACCTTTGAAGTTTGTATCTCCTGCTCTGTAAATTGACTTTTTTTAATCACACACGAGAGGCTCCTGCAGGTTCTAGCAGGCTGTTAAGAGTCAGAGAAAAAAAAAATAGAACATTGTAATAAAGTTTAAACATTAGATCTTTTTACATGAAGTGTTTAGGAAGACTGTATAGGTCACATGCAGGGTGGTGTTACTAGCATTGCGTATACCGTGATTTGACTCCTAAATAGCAGAGAATTGATCAGCGACACTGCAGGGACATGATCTATAGACGAAATCTGCTGCATTAAGCTAAAGTTGTTTTGGTGACTCTAGTATCCCATTAATTTGTGTCTACCTTTAACTACCACTAGGATTACTTATTGTGGATATGACACCCAGTGATGCTATAATCACATTAAGGGGTGGGAATGTAATGTAGCATTACTAGTGCTATCAAGATCTAATATTCTTTTGTATATATTTGGTATGGCTCTTGCTGCTAAATGGCTTCATGCACGGTCATTGCACTAGTCATTGTCAATCTTAATGTTTGTGATTAATGAGGTCTCAATATTTACAATGTTGCCCAAATAAGACATCTTGAGCCATTGATGTAGACCTTTGTCCTTGTGATGAGAGTTTTGACACATGTCCCCACCAAGCAATGTCCTGTAATCCGAGGCGATAGATCATATTTGTAAGTCGCAGTGGAAAATGAAGAGCATACATAAGTTGCGGGTTTCTACTTTTGGCCAGTCACCAGGCTCTGGGCCTGTTAACCATGTCTCAATTGGAGGGTAAATAATATATTTGTAATTTTCAAATAGTCATACGTCTAGATCTTGTATAATGCACTGGAGTTTAGAAAATGTGTACGTTTATTTAGCAGAGGTGTTTAGTTTAAAAAACAAAACTTCATGTAATGTATGCTGTCTAACGCCAAAGACCACTATTCTCCTAATCATTAACTGTTTTGACACATGCTGTTTGTTATTGTCACTCATCCAATACTTATTGTCTCATATTGTCAATGTTTTTCCTCCTTTTCTTTATTTAGCACTGGCCTTTTCTGCATGTCTGTCCTGCATTTATTGTTCATTATGATTGTGTATATTGTACTTAATGGCTGCAAAGCTGTGCGTTGAATCAAATGTAAAAAATGTGATGCATTTGGCATTTTTGATGCCTCGCTTTTATTATGGTTATATCTGACATTTGGACACACTGGATTTTGTGTGTTTGTGGAAGTATATATATATATTTTCTTGGTTTTAACTTTTTGTGAGAATTTAATTGTCTTAACCAATAAAAGTGATTTGTACAATGCCTAACATTGGAAGTTATAATTTTCTTTCAGAACCAACATTGGATATCTGTTACATGATGTATTTTGTTCGCATTATATAACTTGGAACAGTTACAGGTGGGGTTCGGTATATGCAAGCTGCAACATTGTAATGGAATCAGACTATATGCAGTTCTTGCCATTGAATGAGCAAGAACTGTATATATAGATGGTTAACTGCACTGTGTATTAATTACAATAGTTTACTTTTCTAATGTTTGGATTCCTATGGATTTACATTTTTTCTTTTTCTGTAATTATGCCATTTGTGTCTCGCAGGGCTTGTGGGCTAAAAACTACCATACGGTACATTGCAACATAATGTACCCTACATTTTCACCTTTTTGGGATGGTTATTTTTTTCAGAACGTATAAAAGTTACATGTCAATTTATAAATCCTCTTTAAACAGCAGCCAGAGTGTCTTCCCCTTTTATTTCATGTCCCTTGTGCAAGATACCAGTATAAGATTGGTATTTATCACAGTGTAATTAGCTGAAGTTTTACTCATAGATTTTGATCAGACAACAAATTACATAGTCCACTACATTCTGGTACTTCACATCAGGCATTGTACAGGTGTGACTTCCCTTCAAGTCTTCAGTATCCTCTTGTTTTCGAACAATGTCTAGGCCACTATTGGTGAATATTGATGCTAGTTGACCCTCTTCAAATCAAAATAACAAAATATTTAATTTTCTGGCCGCACCGTATGCAAGTTATAAACTTCAATTTCTTAGTGGGTTTAAAAATACATTCTGTGGTCTACCAGCCTATTGCTCTAACAACTATTCCTTCCTTGAGCCAGTCTTGACTTTTTTTTTTATAGCAAGCCAGCCAACGTCTGTAAACTAATGAAATGTTTCCTGTAAAGGTATAACTGGACCATTTACTGTATGCCAGCCTACATGTCTAGTGCCTATCATTTTTTTCCTTAATGTGCAAACCTCACGATGAGCCCAAGTTATTCAGCAATTTCAAAGATGTTACTACGAATGTCATATGAGCTACTCTCAAGCAAAAACTGCACAGATAATGAATCTCCGTTGCCTTGAAAATCTGGTCTTGAATTTAAATAAACTTTTCAGTAAATATGGGATGAAGTAGAAATGAGGGGGAGATAAGGAAATGTGAATAATGAAAGTGACAGAACTCACTGCCAGGTTCAACCATCAGATGGAAATTCAACTTGCAAACTTACATTTTTGATTGCTATACATAGCATTAACACTGAATATAATCTGAATATAGATGTAATGTCAGTACCGCTAATACTTAAATGTGTCTTCAAGCTGGGTCTTGTAGAATGAAAAGAGAACAATATTTACTTCTTCAATGGTCAATTACAACTCACAACTTAAGCACCATGAATGAAAATACAAGTAGATATCTCTGTACCTCTTAATCTAGTGGGAAAATTACCGGGTGTGCATAATGTCGCAAGCTAAATAATTTAGCATTTTTTTACAAATTAGGGCCACTTGTCTCCTATTAAGCTCACATATAAACCGAAAACGGCTAGAGCCAGGAAGGGACTCCAATGAGGAATCACTTTGTACCCATGTGCCAACTTTTACTGAACTGGGGGATCGGAATGGAATCGCAATGTGGTATAATACAAAAATCTCAGTTGGTTTCTAACAAGAGAAAGCAACTTGTGTGGGGGTGTCTGCAGGTACTCTGCTCTATAGCTTATTGGACCCCTATTCAATGCGTTGTTTTATTTTTATAAATTCACAAATGTAAACATTTTAGTTGTTGAGGTGCACAATACAATTCTCATTCAGGATGGGAAATACCACTACTAACTTAAAGGTATATATATTTCTATTTACTGTTGGTGTCCAGGTGTATTTTGCAGATGTGGTTCCTAAGCCTGGCTCTGGTTTAAAAATCTCCAATGTATTACAGTGGGATGCAGTCAATATTTCGCATTAATAGTGCCTCCTTAAAGTTAGTTAATGCCCTAATAGCATAACTGGTAATGCTACATAGCTGTTGCATCATATAAAATTTAAAAAATATATATATATATATATAATATATATAGTACTGTTGGTTAATGATTAGTCCCAAAAAAACTATACTTCTGCACGAGTGCAAGTAGAATTAGTTTTTCTTGATTAAATTAATTGATATTGCTATTTATAGATCCAAGAGCAGCTTACAACCCCCTAGACTTTCACTTCATGGGAAAAAATGGCCAGTCCTGACTTGTATATTGAGCTGTGTAGAAGTAAAGGCACAAGTTTAAGACGTTTTTTGTTTTCACAATATTCTGCAATAATTGACTTCAATAGAACAATACTGGTTACAGGGTAAATGTTATTAGCCTACTACACAATAGGTTTGTTGTATTTCTTGTGTCTAATAGTAATATACTACACAGCCAAAGGTCTGGAGTAAGTACATATTAAAGTACAATCTTGGTAATGTTGATATATTCTGTTACACAGTGTTAAGTATTGAAAATACACCTGAGGTCTATTCTTTAAATGCCAGTCTTGGCATAGCAAACATGGTCACTTTCTTTTGGCTCTGTTCTTTTCAATTCAGCTATTAAATTGATCCAAAAAGTTCATTTTATTTACTAGAAAACAAACCATTAAAGACTTCATACCATAAAGTGATCTTTTTAGTATTGAGCCTGCTAAGTAAAGCAGTGTTGTTTTTAGTAGATATGGTAATGCTTACATTGCAAGGTTAAATATGCCTGAAGTTGCTGTCTACCTTACAGCCACTAGAGGAATTTCCTGTGTGAGAATAATCTCTCTCTGTTCTAAGAGAGAAGCTCCAGTAGGACTGCATTGGGGTGGACTTTTAGAACATTGGTGTGATGTCACAGGAGGCAGATTAAATGGCTGCAGGGACTTGTTTATCCAGGGCCGAGATCAACAACAAAAATTGCATTAAAGTATGTATTCCTAATGCTATAGGTTTTTAAAATGTTATTTTATAATATGCCAGTTCAGTCCCTGCTATTTTCAGATGGAATCATTTGTGTAGTGTGATTCTTTAGAAAACTCCCTCTGAACTGCAACCAATTTGTAACCACTAAATATCTTGGCAGAAATAATCAGAATTTATGATCTGAGCCAATCGCAAGGCAGAAATGCAAGACTTTCTTCAGTATATAGGAAAGTAGTATCTATGGTTGTAAACTTGCAAATAATTTATAAAAGTATTACAGTAAATAGTTATGAGTGGTTATTGCAAGGTAAAGTGCTACAGTAAAGTTATTTTAAGCAAAATCCCAGGGCCAGATGGTATTCACCCACAGGTGTTTAGTAAGCTTAGTGTAGAAATATTCTTAGCATTGGGTTTAATTTTTTTAGGAATTGTGCCAGAGGAAAGCTGATCTAGCACCTATGTTTTTAAAAGGTTCAATCCTGGAAACTACAGACCTTTTGAGATGAACAGCTGTGGTTGGGAAATTATTTGAAGGGCAGTTAAGGGATAATAAAGAATTCATATGGAGCCACACCGTCATTGGAAGAAAAAAAAAAATGTTCATGCCAAACTAACTTAAATGTGCTCTATGAAGAAGGTAGAAATATGAATCAGTGTTCCACTGGCTGTGATTTTTTTTTTAATTTTATTTTTTTTTGACATTTGATATAGTTCCATATGAAAGATTTCTATTAAAACTGAAATCCTTTTGTTTTAGATAAATCTTCTTGAATAGATTATTGGCTTATAGATAGAGTGCAAATATGTTGTAAATAGAACATTTTCAAATTAGACAAACGTGGTAAGTGGAGAGCCTCAGGGTTCTGTCCACTTCTCTTTATAAAAGGTCTTGAAGTGGTCATTGAAAGTCATTTGTGTTTAACCCCTTAAGGACACATGACATGTCATGATTCCCTTTTATTCCAGAAGTTTGGTCCTTAAGGGGTTAAAGATGAAAAAAACAACACACCTAGGTAAGATAATACAGTTCAACCATGATATAATTACTCTACAGTGGGATGTGGGTATAGCGGGAGACACTGCAGGCATGTGGCACATAATATTTACTACATATAAATGCAAAGCCATGCATTTTGGGATAAGGAACCCACAAGCCATGTGTACATTAAATGAAAAGGACCTAGGAACAATTATAGATACACTAAGCAATGGCAGTCTGCCATTGAAAAGACTAGTATAAAATGGGTTATTGATTCACGTGAACAAAATGCCAATTTGCTTCCTTATAAATCAATGGTAAGACACCAATTTTGGAAACCCATGTTTAAGAATATTGCAGAACTAGAAAAAGTGCAGAGGTGTACTGCAAAATTAATAAGTTACAATGGAACATGAGCGACGAATCTATAATTGGTGGAAGGTATTTAATATTGTAAGATAACACGTAAACTGTTTTCTCACTGGAACGAGCTAGTAGCCAACTATGGTGTTTGTCAGTAGTCAAGGATCCAAATGGACTTTGTTTCAGCCTCAGATTACATTATAGTACTGGTTTCCTTAATTCATATAAAGAGCCCACAGTAGAGAAGTATATACAATGATACCAGGTATACACCTCTTGCACTACCAGATCACCATTCAACTCGATCAAGCTAGAATTTAAATGGCTTAATTAAAAGGATTGCAGACGTGCTCCAATAGGTGAGACAATCCCATTGATTTGATTCCTCAAGTATAGATGTATGTTTGTGTCAAAGTGCATATATATATATATATATATATATAAATAATCCCAACCATACCAGCAAATCTACAACAAAGTGGTTAAAAAAGAAAATAGTCATACAGAAAATGTTTTCACGTTATTGCTGCTAAAGGTGGTTCTACAAACTATTGAATCATAAGGTGTACTTTGCTTTTTAGGGTCTTTATTTTGGCCTTATTTTTGTTAAATTAAACATCAGTATGCCATGTGTTGGTGTTTTTTTTTTGTTTTTTGTTTTTTTTATCTGTGGTTGTATTTACCTTATTTTAAGACCTGCTATGGAACAGATGATTGTTATTATTTCCTGATGTGTAAAACCATAGAATTCAGAGAGGGTGAAATCACTTACATAGAAAACATTTAACAAGGGCTCCCAATTCCTTACAGGATTATACACTACTGATTTGTAGAAAGTGTACTGAGTTGTATATGTGCACATTGGAAGGAGGCGAACGATGCATTTAACACAAATGTTTAATACAGCGCCCCTTGCAAACTTCTCGCCAGATACATGGTCTGCAGACTGGATATCACCACCGGACCACCAGGGAATGACAAAAGGTATTTAGTCCCCCCCCTCCCTCACACCATCACCCATGTCCCACACATTATTACCCTCGAGATGCACCGAAATGAAAGTTCTGGGCCGAAACCGAAAATTCAGGATGCCCTTGGCCAAAAACCGAAACCGAAAATGACTTTTCTATCCAAATGATTTTAAAATGGTAAGCCTTTGTATGACATCAAGCTGTGACTTCAAACAAGCTTGATTGACCGCTCAGTGAGTCCTGCTTGGGCTTGAGAGCTGTGCCCCCTATAGGACTATGCTTCCTCATCTACCCATAGACATGTGCCCCATATAGGACTGTGCTCCCCATCCTGGCTGAGAGATGTGCCCCCATCGCACTGTGCCCCCCATCCAGCCAGAAAGCTGTGGCCCCCATAGGACTGCTCCCCATCCAGCTAGAGAGTTGTGTCTCCCATCCACATGTGCCCCCATAGGATTTTGCTCCCCATCCAGCCAGAGAGCTGTGCCCCTCATAGGACTGTGCTCCCCATCCAGCTGTGCCCGGGGCTGTCAGTGACTCTCAGTCAATACATACCAGGTTAATCCTGTCTAGCCCATAGGCAAATCTTACCATTCTTGGTGTCTGCACACCGTCCGGTTGCAGAGCTTGTGGCCGCCATCCCTCCTGCAGCTGCCACCACTGCCCCGTTCTTCCTCCTCTTGCTGTTCTTCACGTTCAGCATCCTGCCCACAGCAAGGATCCCACCCGCCATGCTGAATGTGAAGAACAGCAAGAGGGCGGGCTGGATCCTCACTTGGTGCGATCAGGTGCTCAGTCCCACGGCTTCCATGGTGCCTCACACAGCCAGGATGAAAGGTGTTGTTTTGATTCCGCTTAAAGCAGCCGCGGACTAGGTCACTCGTTGCATCAGCCTCCACGTGCACCAAGACAGACTGCAGGACAGCACATGTCATTTTCGGCAGATTTGACCAATTTTTTCGCCCGATATGGGACAGGCCCATTTTCAGCCGAAAATTTTGTTGCATCCCTAATCTAATCCTGTCAACTCTGCCACACTCTCCCTGTCACATTAACACCCCTTAATCCGGTCACACTCATCCCTCCTACCAGGCCACAAATGCCCTGACACACTTACCTCTACTTGCCCTGTCACACTCCCTTTTCAAACCATGTCATACTCTCTCTCCCTCATTCTCTCTCACAACCCTGTCCCACATACCCCCTTCACCCTGTCACGTTTTCCCTGCCTCTGGTACCCCTTTACTCACCTTGTCACAGTCACCATCTGAAGACATTCATCATACACACACAGTCAAGAAACATAGCTGTGGCATAAACACAATGCACAAAGGCCACAGGCAGACCCCCATACACACAACACACTTCAAGCAGCTACCCCATACGGTCCCAGACAAAAACACAAACATGCTCACAGAGACATACATTCACACACACAGGGATACTCTCTGTCAGACACACACCCTCAGGCACATACACAGGTAGACAGTGCCTCAATGTGTATATGTGTGCATGTATTGCAACTCTATTATTTTCAGTTTGTTGTTAGTGGGGCCTCATGTTTGAATTTCGCCTAAGGCCTCATAAAGTTTAGAGCTGCTCTTGATCTTGCCGTATGTGCTGGCTTAGCCACCCTTTATGTTTTTGCGTATGTATTTTGTGACAGGATTTGCCCTCCGCCGCCATTTTTAAAGTTATTTTGTTTTAATTTTTATTGATGTCTGCGGGCTTCACACTTTTAGAATAATTTTTTTTTTTTTGTATTTTTTTTTTTTTGTATCTGCATACTAAATCTTTGGTTAAATACTAGAGTTAACTAATAAAATACTAGTATTTCGTTATGCTACTCTGCTTTGATGTTTTATTGCATTAATGTATTGTTCAAATTTATGCCAGGTGACAGTCTGTATCTGTAAATGTTAAAAATTAAATTAAATATTTCTAGTTCAATATGTCTTGTTGTTTGTGTCCTTTTTCTTTTGTAACTTAATTTTATTATTTTTTTCAGTAGCTACAAAATTTAAATTATATGCAGTGTAACTGACTAAAAATAATTGGACAACAGTCATAAGGGGATTGATTCGCTAAATAACAAATAGTAGTGAAGTCTACACATTTTTGGTTTTCATTTTGGCATTCAAGGTGAAGCCATGCAATTAGTTGTTTAGTGAATAAGCTGACGCACACAGGTCTAATATTTATCCTTTTCCTATTGTTGGATAGCAAAAGTATATATTTTACATATGGACAACATTGGCTTTACAATGATTGGCCAATCCCATTTCTATCCAAATTATATAGTGCTCACAAATGTCCAGATGGCTCTAGGTTTTAAATTGAAAGCTGATTTTACTTATTTTCACTAATGCAGAGATATATAAACCTTTCCAGAACCAAAAAATAGTGCACTTGTCTTTCAAGATAAAAATATGTTGTGAGGAATTTGAGCCAATCAATGACTCTCCATTCACAATACTGGCTTGGAAAATGTACGTTTTGTGAATTAGGAGTCATTGATAGGCTGAAAGTGTCAGCTGACCGCTGTATGCCAATCAGCAGCGCCCCTGCCTGCCTAACAATGAAATTAGTTAAGGTAAGGCTGACTTTGCGCACTATGCAAATGCTCTTGCTCCTTTACTCTAACTCTGTGGCATGTTCCCTTTCTTCAAAATTCACTACATACACCGTTTCTCTGTCCCAGACTGTCTAGAAAGAGCTTATGCCTGCTAGTAAGGGTAAGGAGAGGAGTGGACAAGTGAGTGCTAGGAGACAGTCCTTAGAAAGTGTGAAGCGAGCGCATCATTAGACGCATTTATGCCAAGCTCAGGGTGCTGTCTGCATAGAATTCCCTTAGTTGGCCAGCCTGCATAATTGGCAGGCGGCCTGACATGTATTCACGCTAGGCTGACCTAATTCCTTGGGCAGATTTTTTTGGGGGGCCTGTTTGCCCCTCTGGGCAGTTTTGGCTACATGCTTCATGCCAGTGCAGGGGCGGACTGAGTACCCTCAGGGCCCCCGGGCAAAATAAATCAAGGGCCCACTTACAGGCCCCACCCATACTCCGCAGCAAGCGCCACCCATGTCCCGCCTCCATGCACCGCCTCCAGCCACACCCTACACAATCTTTAGACACAAGGAACAAAAGTGCAATAATCCCTTCGAGGCCCCAGTAGAGACTACAATTGAGGGCTAATGGGTCATGGAGGGGGGTCTTTCTAGCAGAGGCTATCTCAGTGTCTTTTAGAGAGTGTGTTAGAAAGAATCCCCTCCAGGCCCTATTAGAGACTACAATGGAGTCTAATAGGCTTGGAAGGGAGTCTTTCTAACAGAGGCCATCTCAGTGTCCCTGCTGGAAACAGTCGCCTCCAGGCCCCAGTAGAGACTACAATTGAGGGCTAATGGGCCATGGAGGGGGGGAGCATTCTAGCAGAGGCCCTCAGTGTCCTTTAGAGAGTGTGTTAGAATTTCCTCCAGGTCCCATTAGAGACTACAATGGAGTCTAATGGGGCCTGGAGGGGGGTCTCTCCAACACTCTGGTTCCTATTCACAATATAGAAACACAACATAGCTCGCTGATACCTAGGCCAAGTTGGCTCCTCTTACCTTAATTACTGTTGCTGGGTGGCAGTCTGTGGGCTTACTGGAAGGTTGTGGGCTTACTGGCTGCAGCTGGCAGGCTGTGGGCTTGCTGGCTACTGCCGGTAGGCTGTGGGCTTGCTGGCTGCGGCTTGCTGGCTGGCAGGCTGTGGCTTGCTGGCTGTGGTTGGCAGGCTGTGGGCTTGCTGGCTGTAAGCCTAACTGGTGGCCTGTGGGCTGGCTGGCTGGCTACTGGCCAGCCTGTGGGCTGGCTGGCTGGCCGGCCTGTGGGCTGGCTGGCTTGCTGGTTACTGGGGCACTTGTAGATTATTTAAAGAAATAATCCATGCACAATAACCACTACTGCTCTGTGTAGTCGTTATGGTGCCAGGAGGGCCGGGCCCCCCTTTCAGAGTAAGTAGTCAAACCGTTTAAGAACAGTTTGACAACTTACCTGGGGTCTGCTGGGATATGAGGCTGTAGTAGGGTATAGGAGCAGTGGTGCAATGTGTAAGGGGTGCAGTGTGTGTGAAAGGTGTGTGAGGGGGTGTAGTGTGTGAATGTGTAGTGTGTGTGGGGCAATGTGTGTATGAGGGGGCTGTGTATGTGTGTGGCAATGTTAGTATGGGGGGCTGTGTGTGTATGGGTGGGCAGTGTATGTGTGTGTGTGTGTGTGTGTGTGTGAGGCAATGTGTGTAAATGTGTATGGTGTGTGTGTGGGTGTATGGGGGCAGTGTGTGAATGTGCATGGTGTGTGGGGGCAGTGTCTTTGTGGGGCTAGAGTTCACTCTCACCACTGCGACCACCAGGAATCCCTGGTGGTCACAGTGTTGAGAGTGAACTCTAGCCCGTAGCTCCAGGGCTAGAGTTTACTCTCGCAAGAACCGTAACGTTGCCGTGGTAACCGCGGCAACGATCTGTGCTCGCGCAAGAAGGACCCAGAGGAGCTGAAGGCTGAGCTCCCGGGTCCTCTCTTCCTCCCTCCCCTGCCCGCATGGTGCCTGCGGATAGGGGAGGGGGCAATTGTCCTCATCTTACTCCCCCCTCCCCCTCTTCATACCCCCCTTCTTACTCCCCCCTCACTCTCTTCTTACCCCCTTCTTACTCTCCCCCTCTTCTTACTCCCCCCTCCCCCTCTTCTTACTCCCCCTTCTTACTCTTCCCCTCTTCTTACTCCCCCCTCCCACCTCTTCTTACTCCTCCCTCTTCTTACTCCCCCCTCTTCTTACTCCCCTCCCCCCTCTTCTTACCCCTACCCCCTCTTCTTACTCCCCCCCTTCCCCCTCTTCTTACCCCCCTCTTCTTACCACCCCTCCCTTCTTACTCCCCCCTCCTCTCTTCTTACACCCTCCTCTCTTCTTACCCCCTCCCTCTCTCTTCTTACCCCCTCCCTCTCTTCTTACCCCCTCCCTCTCTTCTTACCCCCCTACCTCTCTCTTCTTACCCCCCTCCCTCTCTCTTCTTACCCCCCCCCTCCCTCTCTCTTCTTACCCCCCTCCCTCTCTCTTCTTACCCCCCCTCCCTCTCTCTTCTTACCCCCCTCCCTTTCTCTTTTTACCCCCCCTCCCTTTCTCTTCTTATCCCCCTCTTTCTTCTTACCCCCCTCCCTTTCTCTTCTTACCCCCCTCTTTCTTCTTACCCCCTCTTTCTTCTTACCCCCCTCCCTCTTCTTACCCCCCTCCCTCTTTGTTCTTACCCCCCCCCCCCCCATCCCTCTGCCTTCACCTGCTAACACTTCTCCTTACTGCTTTCAGCTTACAGATAAGATCTGTAATGAGACAGAAGAAGGTATTTCTATGGATTCCCTACAAACTACTCAACCCCCTTACAGGGTTCCCATGGTATGAGTGGGGGCAGTGTAACAAGGCTGTGTGATACAAATGCATAATAAAAACACAAAACATAGACCTGTGCACAAACTCCCATTACCACTGGGCAGCAACAGTGGCTATAATAACATGGTAATCCAGGCGAAAAGACTAAAGATGATCAAGTTCAACCTTGAAAGTTTTCATCTGTCCAAATCTATAAACTAAACCAAAACAAAAAGGTCACCTGCGTATTATCCCAAACCCATAAGTCCATTCAAATCAGAGAGATTTTTTGTACCACTGCATTCCTGTTAATTGAAGCTCACAGACCAGCAGGGCCGTCTTTAACGCGGGGCAAACGGGGCAGCTGCCCCGGGCCCAGTTGCTCCTGGGGGGCCCAGAGCAGCTGCCCCGTGGGCCCCGCGATTTGCGCAGCCCCCCTTGGACCCGGCGGTGCGGCTGCACAGAGCCGCACCGGCCCGCACGCTGAGGAGGCTCCCCGGGTGGCTCATGCACTAAGGGCCACCCGGGGAGCATGTGTGAGCAGGGGCCCGGTCTGGCGCTGTGACGCTTAAACAGCGCGACCAGGCCCCTTCCTGTACCGGCTGGGAGGAAGTGACGTCACTTCCTCCCGTCGGAGAGCACAGCCGCGCGGGAGGAGAATGGCAGGGAGGGGAGTTCCAGAGGAGAACTCCTATCTGCCTCAGCCTGCCACTGTACCCCAGGGAAACCACCCTCCAGAAAATGGTAAGAACCTGGAGGGTGGCTAAATGTATGCTTGTGTGTCAGTATGTCTGTCTGTGTATGTATGTATGTGTGTGTGTATGTCAGTAGGCCTGTGTGTGTCAGTATGTCTGTCTATGTGTATGTCAGTAGACCTGTGTGTGTCAGTATGTCTGTCTATGTGTATGTCAGTAGACCTGTGTGTGTCAATACTTCTGTCAGTGTATGTGTCTGTGTGTCAGTATATCTGTCAGTGTATGTGTCTGTGTGTGTATGTATGTCTGTGTGTGTCAATACTTCTGTCAGTATATCTGTCAGTGTATGTGTCTGTGTGTCAATACATCTGTCAGTGTATGTGTCTGTGTGTGTCTGTATATCTGTCAGTGTATGTGTTTGTGTGTCAGTATATCTGTCAGTGTATGTGTCTGTGTGTATGTATGTCTGTGTGTGTCAATACGTCTGTCAGTGTATGTCTGTGTGTCAGTATATGTGTGTGTGTGTATGTCTGTCTGTGTGTGTGTGTGTCAATACGTCTGTCAGTGTATGTGTCTGTGTGTCAGTATATCTGTCAGTGTATGTGTGTGTGTGTATGTATGTCTGTGTGTGTGTGTCAATACGTCTGTCAGTGTATGTGTCTGTGTGTCAGTATATCTGTCAGTGTATGTGTGTGTGTGTATGTATGTCTGTGTGTGTGTGTCAATACGTCTGTTGGTGTATGTGTCTGTGTGTGTCAGTATATCTGTCAGTGTATGTGCCTGTGTGTATGTATGTATGTCTGTGTGTGTGTCAGTATGTCTGCCAGTATATATTTGTGTGTCAGTGTATGTGTGTGTCAGTATGTATCTTGGAATGTTTTAATGTCTGTCTGTGTGTATGTGCCAGTACGTCTGTCTATGTGTATGTCAGTATGCCTGTGTGTGTGTCAATACGTCTGTCAGTGTATGTGCCTGTGTGTGTCAGTATATCTGTCAGTATGTCTGCCAGTGTATGTGTCTGTCTGTGTGTGTATGTATGTCTGTGTGTGTATGTATGTCTGCCAGTATATATTTGTGTGTCAGTGTGTATCTGTGAATGTTTTAATGTCTGTCTGTGTCTGTATGTGCCAGTACGTCTGTCAGTGTGATTGCGCATTGGGCGTAATTGGGGGGAGGGATAGGAGGGGCAGGGCCCAGGGGGCCCAAGAAAATGCATTGCCCAGGGTCCTAATCATATTATAGACGGCCCTGCAGACCAGCAATATTTCTATTTTCTTTTGTCCTCAGACCTGAAGCTTAATTCATCCATCTTGATTTTACAATTCAGCCTTGGCCATCTCTATTATAGGCAAAACTTACTAATAATTTTAAGGATAAAATGGTAATTGACTTGTAAAAAAAAGTAATGCAAACACTTACAGATAATGATCTTTTGGACTGGTATACATATTGTATATAAGTATAAGACTTTATTTAACTATTATATACATAACCCATAAAACACTTAAAGTCCTTCATTATACATCCTGATTTAAAAACAGAAGTGCAAGCAATTTTAGTACATACCCATTACCTATGCAACTGTTACAGTGGAGGAACCTGGGGCAATTGTCTCCCCCCCCCCCCCCCCTCCCCCTCCACACACACAGCAGGCACATACCTCTATGCCTAAGAATATTGGTAAATGTCAACAAAGGAGCTCTTTACTTTCGGTGCTCTCACTGCACTGTGGGATATGACGTGATCCTGGCATCTGCATCACTACAGGACGCACATGGGACCCGTGCAGGGAGAGCACAGTAGTCACAGCAGGTAATCACTGGCCACCAGGGAGCGGATCCACTCCAGCCCTCCCAGAGAAAGATAGGAAGGCTGGACGGACCACATAATAAATTAATAAAAAATTGTGTGCGTGTATGAGTGATTGTGTGTGTATGTCTTTGATTATGTGTAAGT
Organism: Pelobates fuscus; assembly: GCF_036172605.1. NCBI lineage: Eukaryota > Metazoa > Chordata > Amphibia > Anura > Pelobatidae > Pelobates > Pelobates fuscus. The sequence continues at coordinate 438,888,804 of NC_086317.1, read as the reverse complement.
CTGGGATTGTGTGTGTATGTCTATGATTATGTGTTTATGTCTGTGATTATGTGTGTGTGTGTGTGTGTGTGTCTGTCTGTCTGTGATTGTGTGTGTAGGTCTATGATTGTGTGTGGCTGTGACTATGCCTGGGTGTTTCTGTACTTTGATTATATTTGCATATGTCTGTGATTGTTTGTATGTCAGTGTTTATGTGTGTAGGTCTGTGATTTTGTGTGTCTGTGATTATGTGTAATCAAAATATAAATAGGGATAGTAGCACAAAATACCATGTCACATACCAGTAACATTAAAAGATACATTTATTGCATTAAAAAAACAATTAAATAAATAGATTGTAACAAGTGGAGCAAAGTATCAAATAAGGTTGGTAATTAGACACAGATGCATATATAGATAAATATCACATAATAATCAAATGCACGAAGCGCTTGAATCACATTTGTAATAATATTAAACCAGATAAAAAGAAACATTATGTATACACAAACACATTCTTCCCAGGAGGGTGAGAAAAAAGTAAAGGAAGCACAAAAAAGGATTGAAATCCTGCTTTCCTATATAGAACCCGTAGTATGTATACAAATCAGCCATTGAAACACAGAAACACATTATATAGACTGGATGAAGTCTGCACTGTTATAGGAAATATGCGAAATCTGTAGACCACATATGCTGAAAGTGGTAAATGTTATATATAGGCAGAGTAGTGTCCTAGTGTCCAGAGGCTCAGTAAGTCAATTGAATGGTGTCCTGGGACTGGATCTTTAGACAGTGGGCAGTAATGAATCAAACTGGAAGCTTAGGGGCGGATGGCGAGTTAATGTGGGTAGGCTCACCTCTCCAAGTGCAGATCAGGCGGGTAAGCCGTCAGAGATAGGTAAACAGACAGCAATGAACAAACTGTCCAGAGAAAGTGAGATGATAATGTTAGCTGTAGGAGGTGCTATGTCCGTTCATTCAAGGGGGTCACATTAGATAGTGCCCACGATGCTAAAAGCAAGTCGATGCATTTAGTCTGTTCAAACACACTTTATCAGGACTGGATAATTGTGAATGGTATCCACAGTGATTACATAGTCGAGATGTAGACAAATGAGTGGACAGCAAATACATTTCATGTAATAGCTCCTTGCTGCCCATTAATAAAGGTTTATAGGAAGTTCCTAAAGGATCCTTACAGAGTCTGAATCACTATAAAAAATTAGGGTCCCCAAACATGATCAAAATGAAAAAGTGCTTGCCAAACGCATTTCACTGTATATCGTGACACTAACCCCAAATACTGAGGGAATACTCACTATTGCCGAATACTTGCAAACTAACGATCTCATGAAATGCTGAATGTAACTCTCTTGTACAACTGAGCACAGAAAAATAAAGAATTAAAAAAAAAAAAAAAAATTAGGGTATCATCCTTCATGAACAAATTGTAGTAGGATCTCAAACACAAATGTAAAGCATGTACAATACAATGTATAATATAAAACAACACATTCCTTTGCCATCTGTGATAGAATTACAATAATAAAGATACAACTGCAAATATAATAACTAAAGAACTTAATAGGGTTAAAGGGTTATGTTTATAAATGTACCTTTACCCCACAACCTAATATGCAGTGGCAAAGCTACATTAATTGCTTAAAGGGACAGCTTAGGCACCTTAGAGACTTATTCTAAATAATGTTGTTATGGTGCCAGGAGACCCCCAGACGCACTCTTACCTCAAGGGGTTAAATCATAAAAGGTACGTTTATTTTTGAGCCAGTTTTGTGAATGGGGGGGGGGGGGGGGTCACTAATTGGCTGATAGCATCAACTGATTGCTCTCAAACGATAAGTGGCCCCCATGCTCGGCAGCACTCCGCCCTTCCTGAAACTGGAGTTGAGATCGGCGCTGGAGGCTCGCTTTAGGTTTACACCATTCGTGAACGGATTAACTCCTTGAGTTAAGAGTGCACATGTGAGCCTCCTGGCACCATGACAACTTAATTTACATGTAGTTGTTATGGTGCATTTAGGATCCCTTTAAAAATCCCACAAAATATAAATTATCAAATACCTATAAGTTAACCTAGAGGCTAGACATGTATACTTCACTGGAGAGCAGTTTCCGCCCACATACATTGTGACTACCTAATTGTCAAGAGGTTGCACCCCAACTTCCAGGAATGGTGAATCCCACAAACACAGGTATTAGATAGTCGTATTACTGGGCCTTACAGTGACCAGACTTAATGTTAATAAAGAAAAAGACAAAGTCAGAAATAGCCACGATCAGGGTATTAGAAATACCGCTAAACTAAATAACAAGCCGATTCAGGATATCAGAAATAGTCAGAAACAACCCGGGTCAGGACACCAGAAATACACAAAGTCAAATACAAGCCAAGAACAATATCAGAATATGAAGAGAGAATAACTATAAGCACTAACGTGTATCAAGGCAGAGACCATGATAGAGCAATGAACGTGCCCATATTAACTTTATATAGGCTAAAACACTTTCTGATTGGTCCACGTCATCTATGCAACTCCAAATTGATTGACTATGAGGTTACCTAGTCAGTGGTCCCCAACTCATTCCTCATGGACCACCAACAGTCCAGGATTCATGTATTTCCTTTTTTTTTTTTTCTTCAAATGGAGGTACTGACAAACCTGGGCTGTTGGTGGCTTATGAGGACCAGGTTGGGGGCCACTGGGCTACATGACATAGTCACTCAAAGGGTGGGCGTGATGTCACATATTTTGAATTCATAAAACATGCGACATTCAAGCAGGCAGCGTCTCAATTACTACAGAGAAGAAACGGCTCAGTGATTTTTGGTCGAATGGTCAGAATACAGATTTCTCTGTTCGGGGCGTGCAGCAATAGGAGGGGAGAAGTGCAGGCACCAGGTGCAGGTAAGTTAGTTACACTTATATCTCCCACAGCAATAAATCAAAAACCAAGTGTTTGAAAAAAAAAAAACTAACTGAAAACAAATTGCCCACTCAATAAAAACAAACAACTAAACCCAACTAAACCCACTCTGCTCAAAAAAACAAAACTGAAAACATATATCACATGCTGAGAGCTTCTTCTCTTACATATTCTCCTCTTCCCAAGCTTCATGGCTGCATTCTCTTCCATAGGGGGCGTGAGCCTACATATGGCCACACTGAGATTCAATATTTCAGGGAGCCAGGGTGAAGCTGGATATCCTCATGGTCTGGGTGGCTATAGTGTCCCTTTAAACAGTTACTCCCTATGACCACCTACCCCCACCCACAAGATTTCCATTATTTTGCTGCAGAAATAAAAGCAACATATGTTAAAGGTTAGGGGGGCGGGGGTGGATTAAGGACAAACACTGTTTTTGGTTGAAATGGCCCTTATTGCTTCCACCTTTAAAAAAAAAAAGAAAAAAAAAAGAAAGACAGAAAACCAAAAACCCACATTTGAGTCTCACGCAAAGGAGGTTATACCTGCAGCATCAATTCCCCTCGTTGACACCCCAGAATCAAAGCTAAGGTAGGATTATATAAGAAATAGTGTCTCCTTCAGCGAGATACATGGGCCTTGGGTCAGACAATGTTTGAAACCCGACAGTTAGTCTCTATGGTCTTCCCTGCGTCACTCTCTGCACAGAAACAGAGCACAGACCATAGAGACTAACAGTTGGTTTTCAAACACTGTCTGACCCAAGGTGCATGTATATGGCTGAAGGGCCAGGCCATATTTTAAAGGGTAGCAGTTAGTTCCTATCCAGTAGAAGGACCCTAGTGACATCACCAGATCATGTGACTGTTTGGTCACATGGTACAGAGAACTACAGGACGGTTTTTCTCTCTCTCTTTTTTGTTTTTAAATACTTTACAAAAATATTCATATATTTTCAAAACCTGATGAAAGGATCATTATATTAAAGGGACACTATAGTCACCAGAACAACTACAGCTTAATGTAGTTGTTCTGGTGAATATAATAGCTCCCTTCAGGCATTTTCATGCAAACACTGCCTTTTCGTAGGAAAGGCAGTGTTTACATTCCCCCTAGGGACACCTCCAAGTGGCCACTCCTCCGATGGCCACTGGAGGGGCTTCCTGGCTTAGTGCTGCACAGTAGGCAGCCCTGCCGTTCAGCGTCCCCACGTTCTGCATTGAGACGTTGGATTTTCCTCATAGAGATGCATTGATTCAATGCATCTCTGTGAGGAGGGCCTGACTGGCCAAAACAGCATTTGGCCCCGCCCCGCCCTGTGCCAATTTTAGCCAATCCAATGCTTTCCCATAGACTAAAAATCTGCCATTTTGATGATGTCACAAAGGTGGCGGAGCCAGCACCGGCGGACCCGCGCGGCGCTAGAAATAAGCTGAGTTTTATACTTTTATAGGGGTGCTAAGGGTGGGGGGGGGGGGAGAGGGGGCAAGCCACCTTAATGGTGGGTTTAGCACTATAGGGTCAGGAATACATGTTTGTGTTCCTGACCCTATAGTGATCCTTTAAAAAATGTTTGAGGTGACAGTTTTCATTTAAAAAACAGATTTCGATGCCACAGCAGTAACCAATAAAGTGGACTTATCTAAGAGGTTTGCCTTCGCCTGTTAACAATTCATCTTGCTGCTTTCAGTTTACAGGTAAGGTCTGTATGGAGACAGAAGAAGGTATTTTTATGAATATTTTTTTCTGCATGTTTCCTTTGTGGCTATATAAATAACACAGTTTGCTGAAGATTTAGACCTGGTGACTGCAGCCTTTGCAAGCCACCCTCCCCTCTTTTCCTGGCACTATCTTTCCAGGAAATTCTCCAATCAGAGGCCTCTCATTCAGAATCCTCTGTGCTGGAGCTGCGAGTGCACATGATTGTGGCTTTCCTGTGCTTCCCAAGGAGCTATAGTACAACTCTTTAAGAAAGGGGGAACACGGGCATGTGAAAGCACAGTGCTCCTGCCGTTAGCTCTGAGGGGCTAACAGAAGCAGAAGAAAATCTCTCCGGCTGCTTGAGTGACAGCCAAGGAAATTATTCTGTCCCCAGTTATAAAATCTATTCAAATTGGCACATTTATAAACACAAATATAACAGACAGAAGACTCCTCTTCACATGCTCTTGCTTTGTGCAGAGGGAATTAACTATGTGGACTTAGGAGGGAAGTAGGGGAACAAAAATTGTTAAGGTAAAGCTTACTTGACGAGAATCCATCTTGCTTACTAAGCCTAAAAGGACCCTAATGGGAGTTGTAGTTTTATGACTGCTAGGAGGGGTACCTGCTGCTTCCCTTGTTCTAGACTAGACCACTGCATTCCTAGAACAGTCAGTAATTATTCTGTTGGAGATGACGCAGCAAGGAAAGTAGAACATGTTTATGAGAAATAAACCAGATAGAGTGGGGATCATTTGAGGACTGCAAGGTAGTTGTATTGCATGTAGGCAAATACACAAGATCACACGTACTTCGACAATTCAGTGTTGCTGGTTTCCATTACGTTACCAACAGCACCAGTGGCACATTTCCAAACTACGGGAGTGTCTGTGATAGAATGGGCTTGTTACCAAACTACATCAAATGCAGAAAATAAAAGAGATTAACCCCCCCAGAAAGGCCCAAGAAATGCCACGAATCAATGTTCTCTTAGCCATTACAACCGTTTAAATATTACTAGCTTTTAACCTCTTGAATACGAAGACGGTTCAAGAATGTCTTCTCATTTGGTATTAGACATGTGCAAAAATTAGTTTTAAGAGATTCATCAGAATACATTTCTTGGGAATCATTGCACAAATCGGTTCTGTAAATTTGGTTAGCTCACAAAGAAACCGAAGCAGAATTATTCAAATTTTGAAAAGGATTTTATTTCAGATTATTCTGATCCAGTTCATTTGAATTGATTCGTTTGACGATCGCCAGGAATTTTATTCTGACAAATCATTTAGAACAAATTTTTGGATATGTCTATTTAGAATGCAAACTATAACTTTAATCACCTAAAACTAGTATCTAGTATTAAATGTGTGAGCTCTTTGAGCTTATTCAATACATTGACTAAGGGAGTGCAAATTTTAAAGTTGTGCCTAGAATTGATGGCACAAAATGCGTCAGGCTATGGAAATCTAGGTTATCGCTACTTAAACTACTTCATTTTTGTAAAGTGGTTATTCTGTGCGCGCCTCCATACCTTTCTAATTTGTAGTAAATAACTGTGGATTTTTAAGTGTAATTGGAGTGAGCAATATATACTGAGCATTGTGGTCCTTCCTTAATTTTATTTACAATAGATTTTTCCGTTGTGCTTTGGTTTAGCACAGAGAATTTGCAATTCCTTATGCATTTGGTGATGCCAACTTTCAGCAGCAGAGGGTGCTCAATCCTTTGGTTTAAACTTGTATCTAGTTGGAATACCTCGCTGACTTCTCCAATAACGCACATTTATTTCTATTTGTATATAAGTCAGCGAGGTAATCCAACTAGATACAAGTTTAAACCAAAGTGCCAACATATTCCGCAGCTCTGTACAATTAGGGGAGAACATACAACATACACAGACCAATAGAAAAGGTATGAGCTGAGATTTAACCGTATGATAAGTGAACTATATTTGTAAGTTTCTGTCACTTCTCATTTATAATTTCTCAGATTTGTTGTGATATAACTATTTACAGAGAGATTACTCCCATAGTGATTTGTTTGCCTGCTCAGCATTTTGAAGAAAATCTGAACAATTACTATGATTCAATTCTGCTATTAAGGTCTAAAAATTGAACATAGCCTCTTTCTAGAAAGATTTTTAGGGAATTATTATAATAAACACTTTTGTATTTATATTTTCCTTAGAGGGGCACTCTAAACCTCTAATCACCATAATCATTACAGCTTATTGCTGTGGTTATGGTACTATAAAGGGCTTTGAAAGGGCAACTTCACAATTCGCTATGGAGGCAGGAGTTGCCATTTTACCTTTTAATCAAAAAGTTGTTCACACACTCCTCCGCAATACCTTTTTCAGATCTGACCACCATAGTGATTACGAAGGTTTTGCACCAGCAGTGGACTGAGAGTGCTTGACTTGTTGATGTTTTTAGCTGATCGATGGGTGTCTATTGCAAGTATCAGTATGAAGTCGTTTCCCATTCTGTTTTACATGCTTCTCCACAACTTGTGTGCACGTTAAAGCGCAAGGTAACACGGTTACTTTCTTAATCAGTGCAGGTAAACAGTTTGGTTTGGAGGGGAAGGGGAGGAAGAGAGGGAAATGATATAACAATGTTTCCTGCAGGCAAATCTGGGATTTCAATGCAAAATATCATAAGGAACACTTGCAGTGAACTTAAGTTAAAGGGTTTCTCCAACTCTTTTTTATTTATAATAGAATAAATATCCTATTGGCATTATTTCATCAGCCCCCTCCTACAAAAAAGCTCACAGAGCGTTTTAAAATAAAGTTTACTGTCCTTAATCCCCGCACCAGGCAAAGCTGCGTGGCACTGCTCGACATCACAGGAGCGAGGGGAGAAGCAGATTACGTCTGCCGACAGCGTGCAGTGCACTCCGACAACAGATGTAAAATATGCACAGAATTGACATTAGACAGACCAGAACAGAGTTCTAGGCTGCCTAAGTCACATGTGCCAGGGGTGCAACTAGCTCCTGGCACTCAAGTGCCAATAACACTCTGGATGTACAGTGTTTCAAGCAGACTCCTAGAACCATGACCACTTCAAAAAGCAGACGTCACGGTGGTTGGAGTAACCCACGTAATGTTATAAGTACTTATAACATTGATGCAGGAGAATTGAAAGCTATTGCTCATACTCATCAGTGTGAAATGAAACATGCGTGTTCAATGCTACTCAATCTTCTATACTTCAAGGGAGGGCTGGTGGCTGGTGACTGGGGGAGGAGAAGCATTTGCCTCTCTGATTGCTAGCATACAGGGGTTGTGGGTCACAACCTCACAGCATCCTTATCAGCGGAATTAAATGAGTGGACTCCTAACTCTCAGTCCCTGCTCTCTCTATTTGTTTGTATGGGAGAACACTAACGGGCTACTTTTATGTGAACAACCAAGTAAAACAGTCTGGACATTGCAAACTTTTCAGTTTTGGTGGATTTTTAAAAAAAATCTACTTTTTGGGGGGGCAGGTTGTGTCATTTTAGATTTATTAAAGCAATAGGAGTCCACTGCCACCTGTAGTGGTCTGCTAAATGAAAAAGAAAACCTTATACAACCCCCCCTCAACCCCTCACCCAGGATCTCCGTCAGGTAAATTCCTTGTTGCTGTGATAGTTCTGACCTGTCATCGGCCTTGGAGGGATTAACGCACATGTACTTGTAATATTTGAGATACACTTGAGCAGGTAACGTATTTAGTTTGATCGCTAAGCACTCATAGAAACAAGGTGTTCACTGTGTGTTGTACCACCTGCTGCCAAAGGTGAATTAATCTCATGATTAGCGAGAGCCAGGAAGCCGCTGGCTTTACAGGAAAGACGTCTGCCTCCTGTAAGCTGGGCACAACTTTCTTTTTTTGTTTTCTCTTTGTTAACTGAAAGAGATAAGATTACTGCCTTATCCTACCTCGCTTTCTCTCATCACTTGAAGATAATCCTCAAAAAGACAAAACAAAAAAAGTAACAAAATGAAAGAGATGTGCTGAGTGCTGTGTTTAAAACAATTAAGTGAAATTCGGCCGGGGCCAACAATTATTAAATTGCAAAATTCATTTATACTTGAGAATTAAATAAGGTGAAAATGGCCATATAATATATTGGTAAATGAGTGGTGAGGGGACACTGAGAATATTTAGGTGAATCCTGCTGGTAGATATTTCTGTTCAGCATCCATTAAAATGTATCCCTTGGTTTTTAATATGTTGTCCTGCACCTAAGACAAAAGAGAAAGGTACCCAAAAATGCATAATGAGTGTGTCAGGATATGTCTGCCCATCAGACAGCATTGACTGTTACCTTTCAAGACTGCTGGGCAATCTTTGTTTAACCCCTTAAGGACACATGACATGTCTGACACGTCATGATTCCATTTTATTCCAGAAGTTTGGTCCTTAAGGGGTTAAAGGGACACTATAGTCACCAAAACAACTTTAGCTTAATGAAGCAGTTTTGGTGTATAGATCATGCCCCATGCAGTATCGCTGCTCAATTCACTGCCATTTAGGAGTTAAATCACTTTGTTTATGCAGCCATAGCCACACCATCCTGTATGTGACTCGCACAGCCTTCCTAAACACTTCCTTTAAAGAGTCAGCTAATGTTTACACTTACTTTATTGTAAATTCTGTTCTATGTAGAATTTCTTATCTCCTTCAATGTTAATAGCTTGCTAGACTGTGCAGGAGTCTCCGGTGTGTTATTAAAGTTTCAGTTAAAAAAATATATATATATATTATAAAGCGGTTAATGTCTGATTGAAAATGAAACCAATTTTCAATGCAGGCTGTGTGAGTCAGGGCTGCATGGACAATAACAAAAGCGATTCAACTTCTAAATGAGAACTGAGCAGTGAGACAACAGAGACATGCACTATACTCGGCATCATTAAACTAAAGTTGTTTTGATTCCTATAGTATCCCTAAGGATGACACACATCCTTCACAGTGCCCACTGCTGGTATAAATTGGTATAGGTAGAAAGACGAGTGTAGTGCTGCCTTCAGATGTGTACAGCTGGTAATCTGTTAAGGCGGCCATCTGGGCTTTGGAGCACACATGGAGCCCTGTAATGCTAAACTGGTAGTGAATGTTGGTGTATATATGTTTGTCTGTGCATGGCTGTCAGCACATATGTGTATGTTTGTCAGTGTGTGTCTTTCAGTCTCTGTTAATATCTGTGTTTGGCATTGAGTATCCCTGTGTGTGTGTATATGTTTGCCTAGCAGTTTGTATATGGATATGTGTGTGTGTATTCATGAGTGTGTCTGGAATGTATATTTATGTGTGTATGTGTCCTGAAACATGTGGTTTGGTAGGAGCCCAGAAACTGAGATTGTAAGGGGTCCATGGGTTATGAGAGCAGCTCTAGAAGTGTGTAACCACTGCCGTGGCCATACTTCCAGTGGAGAACAGGGACCCAATTCAGCGTTAATCTCCTCGAAAATAGTTTAACAGTAAATGGAGGAGCAACGCCAAAGGATCGGTTCAGCGAGATGAAATGGTCAGGGCTGAATTAACATAGGGCTGAAATCACATAGGGGACAATGGAGCTGAAGCTCCAGACTCAGTTCTCTTCACATGCACTTGCTCTATACTGTTATGCAGAGGAAGTATGGGAACTTATGTGGGATGCAGGGGAACAAAATTAATGTGGGTCCGCTGACTATAAAATAGTTAGTGTAGATAACTATGCACACTGTTTAAATGCTCTTGCTGCTTCGGTCTCCATACAGTGTGACATATCTCCTTTCTAGTACATTCACTACATCCACCTCTTTCTCTGTCACAGGCTAAACACCAGGAGTTTCTGCTTGTAGGAAAAAGGGAAGGAGAAGAGAGGACAAGTGAGTGTTGAGTGAAGAGGATTCAGAGTTTGTGATTAGTAAGAGAGAGGAGTTGGGGGCTTGTAAAATGGACAGATAGGCTGCGTTGAGAGATGAAAGCGAGAGATTAGCATAGGGTAAAACTATATTCTTATTAATCAGAGAAGGAGTAACATTCGTCCCATGGGCCGTATAATTGCCCGCAAAATCATTTGGTCTGGCCCTGCCGAGGCATCTTCAGGCAGAACTTGAAATGTAATAGCCTTAATGACATTTCATTTATTTTTCCCCTCGGACTGTGACTGAGAGCCTGAAGGAAAAAGGAGGGAGGTGCTCGGGACTGGTGCGGCCATATTATACACCATGGGGAGAGAGCTTTCTGTGTCCCTCCTGTTCTACCCTGCACTCAAGTTCCTCCCACCAGACTCAAGCAGCTGAGCTTGCCAACAGGAAGAGACAGGAAAGTGGGAACTTTACCACCCAGTACTCCCACAGCATTAAGTGCCAGTTAGACTTACTCAGCAACACATGACTGAGAGTGAGCTTGTATGTGTATGTGCCTGCTAGTGAGTGAGCTTGTCTGTAGTGATCTGTGTGTCAGTGAGCTTGTTATTAGTATGTGGGCAGACTAGATGGGCCGAATGCTTCTTATCTGCTGTCACATTCTATGTTTCTATTTTTCTATATGTGTGTCAGTGAGTTTGTCTGTAGTAGGCTTGTGTCAGTGATCTTGTTAGTGGTGAGCATATGTCAGTGAGCTTGCTTGTAGTGTGCATGTGTGTGTCAGTGGGTTTGTTAGTAGTGAACATTTGTGTCAGTGAGCTTGTCTGAGGTGAGCATGTGTCAGTGAGCTTGTCTGTAGTGAACGTGTGTGTCAGTGAGCTTGTTATTAGTGAGTAGGTGAGTGTCAGTGAGCTTGACTGTAGTGATTATGTGTGTCAATGAGCTTGTTATTAGTGAGTGTGTGGGCAGACTAGATGGGCTGAATGGTTCTTATCTGCTATCACATTCTATGTTTTTTCATTTTCCTATATGTGTCTCAGTGGCCTTGTCTGTAGTGAGCATGTGTCAGTGAGCATGTCTGTAGTAATCATGTGTGTGTCAGTGAGCTTGTCTGTAGTGAGCGTTTGTTTCAGTGAGCTTGTTATTAGTTAGTATGTGTGTGTCAGTGAGCTTGTGTCAGTGATCTTGTTACTAGAGAGCATGTGTGTGTGTCAGTGGGTTTGTTTGGAGGTGGGCCCTGTGGATGGGCTTGGAGGCAGGCCCCTGGGGGCCCAGACCTTGAGCTGTGTTAGCGGCCCCTTCATGTGGGTGTCAGTGAGTTTGTCTGTAGTGAGCATGTTTGTGTTCAAAATGTACCATCGCAAAGAGTCAACCGCACCCCAGACTGACCAATGTAAACCTGGAAAAGCAGTTGCAAGTAACTTGGCAGAACAAAGGTTCCCCACCTTTTATAAATGTTTCCTGTGAGATATAACGGTTGTAGTGTTCTCTGTCTCTATCAGATTCTATAATTAGGCTTATCATACTCATCATCGCCAGGTCCAATAGGCTCCTAATCCAGCTCTGTAAACGGTTCTAGTGTCTATATTGTCTCTCTTCCTAAAATTCAAGATAGACCAAACCCCTGGAGGATCAACTTCGTCTTATTGTGTCAACTTGTGTATCTGGTCCATATTCAGCTCTGGGTCAATGACCTGACATCAAAAACCTGTTTCTAATTTTACCTCTTATAAAGATATATGCTAGATGCCAAGAGCATTAATATTGAATAACCACGTCTATGGTTTGACCAGAGCAACTCTCAATTCTTGAAGTTTTAATTGGATCTTCAGAGGTTTTAATCAGTAAAAGTTGAGGCATTGTGAGCTAGCAATCATTAAACCAGGAAATAAAAATCCAAGTTGCCTCTGTTATCAACTCACTGTTAAGTGAATACCCCATCTCGCTATGACATAGACACAGCACCTGCCAATTCAGTTTGTACATCTCTATTCAGGTTATGCTAATGTGCTAATTTTGTTTTAGTCAATTGACCTTAGTGATAAGTCAAATGTTTATATTATGCTAGTAAAAAAATATTACAAACGTACAATAAAATAGTTATAAAGTTCTTTGTGACTCAGCCAAATATTCAAATAGTCTGTTCCTTATTGTTGTGTAACTTAAACAATTTTTATGGAAATTGCTCAAAATTCGTATTGAGGCAGCTGGTTTGTGTTAATGAGCCGATTTAATATTATATTCTGCTGCACAGGATTTTTGGAAAGGGATTCTTCTTTAACCCGTTTGCGTGAGATACTCCACCAGCAGTGATTGGGTGAAACCTCCGTGCTACATTTGTTTTTAAACCACCGTTATAAAGAAAACCGAATGAAGTATCAAAAGGTATCTCCTGGCACTACACTGGTGACTGGCACCCCTACAAATGAATGCCAACAAACAATATAAAACTCCAACTTTTTGTACCAACTTTTTGTACCTATGATCCGAGAGTAAATGTTGGAGGCCCCAGCAGGCTCAGTGTGCATAAATTTCAATAATTAATAACAATAATAACAAAATTAGATAATTCTTTATAAAAATAAATAAAAATATATATATATATATATATATATTTTTTAAAGATGGCAGTAAACTACAATATGCTATAGTGGGCATTTTATCTCTTTTACCCAGTGTAGTAATTTTATTTTAGTTTACCCCTTTCTCGCTTGAATGTTAGTACAGTCATGAAAATTGAGTGCTTACTGCATACAACATATACTATAATGTTTTTACACCTTTGTGGGAACTACATATAATACAAAATACTAGGGGATCAGTGAAAAGATGCATAAATCGAACTTGCTAGGGCTGGGATCAGTACACAAAATTCTTCACAATAAATATATATAGCTTCAATAAATTAAGGTACCCATTGTACAGCTCTAGGAATTTGCTGGCGCTAAATGAATAATAAAATAATAATAATAAAGGTGTTTCCTTATCCCTTACACCATGTTACATCGCCTCAGTGTGGGCTGTGTGTGGCCAGTGGCCTTCTTATCAAGCAGTCACTTGTAATGTCACATTATGACAGCAACGTCTAGGGAACAGCTGAGTAATGATTGTCTCTGTCTCCTGCTAGTTAATGTTTTGTGTCGCCCCAATAACTGAACTCCTTGAAACCTTTATAGCTTCAGGTCAGGTGGTCAAGTGGTAACTGCAACTACTGGCAAGTGGTAGGTCACATAATGACAACAAACACAGCAAATTGCCCGAATGGCAGCAAGACATTGCTTACAGAGACATGCTATTTCCCTGTTTCACTGTCACATTTTGTACACCCATAAATATGCCATGCAGCTTATGCTAGTCTAGGTATGGCTAAATCTATTTATAAATAGGAATTCCGTAAACTAGCTAAGGTTTGGTTTAAGTGCTGTTCTGCGTGATACAATAAATCTTATACCACGCATGTACAGACACAAGTGGGGTTTTTTGTTTGTTTTTGTTTTTTCACACAGAGACAGAAAATACAATGCTGCGGAAGAATTTATTGAGCAATTACATACCTCCCTGGTGGAAATGTTACTAATTTGGGTGTGGACTTTTCTGTCCATCTTTTATATTTTGTCTCTTTCTTTTTCTAGGGGCTCTATTTTTCTTTTTATCATTGTTTTAAATTATAGATGCAGTTACATAAATGATTATCACTAGGTCCTGAAGTCATCTAAACGTTTCAAAGAGTCTCATTCATGACCACACCTTTATCCATGACACCTAAAATTTAAATGTCCCTTTTCTTTGTCCAATTTAAAATGTTAGTTTGATCAATGAACGTTTAAGGGAGGCGAGGGGCCAACTGAATTTGTTTAAATTGTGGTGTGATAGCTTATTGATCCAAGGAGAGATCTGACTGCCATTCTGGGGTCAATAAGGACATTTTTCCTTGTTTGTTGCAAAATTGGAAACGGTTCATACTGTTTTTTTTTGCCTTCTTCTGGATCAACAACAAAACTGAACTTGATGGACGCATGACCCTTTTCAGCTACGTAACTATGTAACTGATGTGCACATGTGCACCTTTATTAGCGTCATTGGTGTCGTGCCCACCTGTAAAATTAGTGTATCGTCTATTACTTTCACTGTACATTTTTAGCTTCTCTGCTGTCCCATGATGCACGCTCAGAACTTTCTCGAGCGGAGATGCTGAAACAAGGATGTGCAGTGAAAGTAAGAGATTAACCAGCAAAGTATGTAAGTTAAATTATCAAGAGAGAAAAAAAATGTGCACAACCAACAGCTAACGTTTAGTTATTTGGTTGTGCTAAACTCAACCAAGTGACAGTTCCTCTTTAATTAGTTTCTGATTGCTGTATTTCAGCTGTGGCTGTCAGCTGCTGTCAGGTAGCAGGTCTCCCTCACTCCTGCTGAAAAGACAGTGCTTTGTTTTCACATAAAATCAGTGGAGACGACCAAGTTAGTATCCCCTTTATCAATTTCATATAAAAACTAGTGACTCGCTTTCGCCGATCGAGGCAGCCTGCATGCCTCACTGCGGTTATTGCAGTTACAAATCGATCAATAAAATGATGCGCATCTCAATAAATAGGAGAACACCAGAAAACACCAAACACAGGCTGTTCCTTTTCACAAACACATTGCATTGGACGCAGGATTAATAGCGGACTTTTCAGCAATTTGTGGTTGACTGGGTATTTAATCTTTTCTAGTCATATTATATCCTACTGATATATTAATCCGTCTGCAACTGTATCACTTCCTGCAAGCAAAAATAGACCGGAGAGCGTTTGGCATGTACGAGCCATTTGTCCAAATGTTTTCCCATCTGAGTCGTCCTGTGTATGGACGGCGTATTTACAGTATGCAAGCTTTTATAGATAATCCAGGGAAATGCTTCAGATGAAATCACTGAGCTGGGACAAGTTCTGGACATTTATCTTGCTAAAACTGGTCTCTGCTCTTCAATACAAATTTCCAAAGCCATAAAATAAAATATATAGTCTGACATCATAAAAAGCATCCCACAGACGAGAAAGCAGTCCTTTTGCAAGAAACAAAATATACATCTGCAATGTTACGTAGGATGCCTAACAAATAATTTTTTCTTGCATTAAGTATGAACTTGTATTTTAAATGTTGTCTTATAAATATAAACATATCATCATGGCTGCTACCATTAAAATCTGCGTCATATTATTCATGCATGGTTAATTGTATGTAAGCTCATTGAGACGGGGACCTCAGCCCCTCTATTCCGGAGCGGCCATTTGTCTGGTTACAATTACGTGTCTGTTAGACCACCCATTGTACGGCGCTATGGAATTTCCTGCCGCTATATAAATAATAAAATAGTAATAATAATAATAATTGTGTTAACTGTCAGAAAGTCAAAGTGAATTTCTAACTTTATGCCAATATAGCTGAAATGAAAATGAAAAAAGAACATTTTCCAATCTAAAAAAAACACTTTGGACCCCAAAGGTAACTTAGCTTGCTGAAATGCTCTGTGTAACGAGTGTGTCCTCCTTTTTTCATTTTACAAAAAAAGCTGATTTTAATGGGTATTTGCACTTTTATAAAATAACCTTGTTACACCCCTACAGCTTTCAAGCAGTCAAGTCTTGTTACTTCCTGGTTTGTTTAGCTCAGTAGAGTTAGCTAACTTTAAGAGGCAAAACTTGCCCATAGCACTTCCCTTGCAAAGATTTCTTATTGAGCTGCATTAGGAAGTCTGTGATTGGACAGCCAAAGAACGTCTGGACTGGGGATGTAGGGGAGGGCTTGCAAAGGCTGCAGACAAGAGATATGCAGCTTTTACAAGCTTTTTATTAGATAATGCCCAATGTAAAAAATGCATAATTAAATGCATGCATGTTTTCATTTAGGGTGTATTTACTAAGCAGTGGATTTTTTTTTTTATTTGGACAGTGGAGTGTTCCATTAGCTATTTCTCCAACTATACAATTTTAGTCTGAAATCTGCAATCTCCAAATTTTGGTTTGTGAATGCAAATATTACTGGCAAATATATGGCGCCAACATATTCTACGGGGCTGTACAAATTTAATATGGGGATTTTACAGAAAACAACTAACAAACTATTACAGCACGCTACTGAGGAGCCGGCTTGAATGTTCTTACAGTCTAGTGGAGGTGATATAAAAACAAAAACCACAAGAG
The DNA here is from genome assembly GCF_036172605.1 of Pelobates fuscus. Lineage (NCBI taxonomy): Eukaryota > Metazoa > Chordata > Amphibia > Anura > Pelobatidae > Pelobates > Pelobates fuscus. The sequence goes on along the minus strand of NC_086317.1, from coordinate 438,872,139 downwards.
AAAAAGGAGCAACAGGTGAATGTCTAGGAAAGCAGACAATTGAAAAGGTAGTGAAGTAGGGTGAACTGTAAAGCCGCTAATTATGGCCTTGATTTAATATTTTTTAAATACACTTTTAAAATAATCTAATAATATTAAAAACATTTAAAAATATATTTTTACATTTTTATATATGATTTATTTTTTTGGATATTTTAATATTTAGAAAAAATTGTTTTTAAACTTTATCCAAAAATATTAAATAACTTGAAAATGTTATCCAAAGATATGCATACCTTCTAATATTTCAAGTGGACAAAGAGGATCTTTTTAATTTTAGGGGTGTGAGTGAGGGTGTGGCCAGGTGCAGGCTGTTCTGAGAAATTTTTGGTGACTTAATAATAACAATTTACACAACTAAAATGTAATTTAAAAGAAGAACAATGTATTTTATTTACATAGACTGATTTCTAAGCACAATTACACACTGTAAATATACTGAGTATTATTGTTGAGGAGCTCTGGTATTCATTCAGACACACCAACAATACGAGCTCCTAAAAAAAAGAGGGACTAGATAGAAAAGAGGGACGGAGGCATTTGGGCGCAAAACAGGGACTGCCCCTTCTAAATAGGCACCCTTGGGAGGTTTGTATAGGTGAAACAGCTTATGTCCTAAGACAATAAATTAGTCAGCAATTTAGTTGAATGGGGGGTCAATGTAAATGAGCAACTCTTTGCTAGTGTGTAAAACAGTGTGGAGTCACTGAATGGATTACACGTTATAAACTAGTATATTCAATCAGTTGGAGTTTAGATGGAGAAGGAGCAGAACTGGAGAGAGGTAAAAGAGGACTGGAGAGAGGTAAAAGAGGACTGGAGAGAGGAAGGGTAAAGATTGCGAAGGCGTGGGAGTGGAGGGGCGGCACTGGGGAGTCGTGGGAGATGAGTGTCAAAGCGAGTAAGATATGTGTGTACTTTTGTGTGTTTTCTGTGGAAAAAGATGTTTGATCAAGAGAAAGAAAGTGATTAATCAAGACCTGAACTGGGTGATTGTATTTGACAGAAACAATTTAAAACTGCAGAAAATTAAGTGTAAGTTTCTTCAAGGCTCAACTGTACCCTAAGGGTCTTTGTACATTACCTCCGTCTCAGATTGTCTGTTTCGATTTTTTCTTTTTATGACATTTCCTGTAGCTATATAGTTTTTCTGCATCAGTCCTGTGTTATGCAATTGGTTTGTTCAGAATCGTGAATGGATACATAATAAATATAACATATCTCCAAAAATTCATATTATCGCCAAGGAAATTTTATATCACTATTAAATTATTATTATTTTGGCACGTTTCGTTCTTTTACATTATATTATTATTATACTGTCTCAGACATCAATCTTGTCCTCTACCAACATTATTTGATGAGGGGAACTAACCTTTTGGTGTCAGTAAGTGTGTATGTTGGAATCAGTGTCTATCTATCAAATTAAAAAGAATACATGGTTGCACTAGAATTCTATGTCAAAAGATGTTTCATTAACAGCAATATAAGTTAAAAGGGTAAAAAAACAACATGTGTGATCAGATAAGAGTGCCTACAGTAGACTGGAAATTGCACCTAAGTATGCTGTTTATATTATCTCAACAATAGCATACATGTAGCAACAAAATACACTGAACAAAATTATAAATGCAACACTTTAGTTTTTGCCCCCATTTTTCATGAGCTGAACTCATCTAAGATCTAAGACTTTTTCTATGTACACAACATACCTATTTTTCTCATATATTGTTCACAAATCTGTCTAAATCGGTTAGTGAGCAGTTCTCCTTTGCCAAGATAATCCATCCACCTCACAGGTGTGGCATATCAAGATGCTGATTAGACAGCATGATTATTGCACAGGTGTGCCTTAGGCTGGCCACAATAAAAGCCCCCCCCCCCCTCCCCAAGTAAAATGGCCCACTGTCTGGATATAGTATTGTATGTGGCGTTGGAGTGTCAGTACTCTCTGGATGTACTCCCTGGATGTAACAATACTGTCTGGGATGTATATAAATCCAGCTGCCATTGTGTTCATCCAGTTAGCAGCGAGCTTGTAACAATATATATATGTATTGCGGTACCAATGACCCAGCTGATCCTGTAGATGGCTCACTGTTAGTGCACTGATCCAATCTGATGGACGGCAATGTGTTGGCCCTGGAGACACAGACCTTGTGGTTTACATAGCTCCGCGACTCATCAGAGCTGGGTGCCCAATGAAAGGAAACTGTCCTACTAGATTTGAGACACCAAATGGAGGACCTTGACAACCGGGGTCGTAAATGCAACAGACAAAATGAATGCCTACCATTGTGCCCTGCTCCTGAGTAACTTTCTGAGACCTTACAAGATCTCTTCACCTTGATGTTGGGTTTTGACTAGTGATGTCGCGAACATAAAATTTTCCGTTAGCGAATGGCGAACGCGAACTTCCGCAAATGTTCGCGAACGGGCGAACCGGGCGAACCGCCATAGACTTCAATGGGCAGGCAAATTTTAAAACCCACAGGGACTCTTTCTGGCCACAATAGTGATGGAAACGTTGTTTCAAGGGGACTAACACCTGGACTGTGGCATGCCGGAGGGGGATCCATGGCAAAACTCCCATGGAAAATTACATAGTTGATGCAGAGTCTGGTTTTAACCCATAAAGGGCATAAATCACCTAACATTCCTAAATTGTTTGAAATAACGTGCTTTAAAACATCAGGTATGATGTTGTATCGATCAGGTAGTGTAAGGGTTACGCCCGCTTCACAGTGACAGACCAAACTCCCCGTTTAACGCACCGCAAACAACCGCAAACAGTCCATTTGCACAAGGTTGGATACCAAGCTAGCCATGTCCCGTTCCTTGTCCTCACTGATGTCATTGAAGGTCTCTTCCTCCACCCACCCACATACAACACCAAGGGTCCCCGAAAGGTGACAAC